>NC_142538.1:13722500-14080000 GCF_056151865.1 Erythranthe guttata | reverse complement strand
TAAGGGCAAATACAAGCACGGATTGGGGACACTTTTTACACAATCTTATAGCAAGAGGAGCGAGATAACCGAGAATCAAAGACGAAGACCTGACAAATCTTCATCATAGTTCTAACTTTATTTCTCTTTTCTGAATCTATGTATATTACTATTTATATGATGTTTTCTCTGAAGAACATGAGTAGCTAAACCTTTTGATCAAGGAGTTTGTTGGAACTCTATGTGCTGATTTTGAACCTTGTTTTCTAATATTATGCAAGTTTAATTCCATGATTATTTATTCTATCTGATCTTATTTAGTGCATGAATCTAGTTAATTTATGTTGCTATGTGTTATTGTTAAAATTGATTCGACAGATTGTTTTAATAATTAGAACATGAATAGAAGAGCCTTCGAGTAGTTTTCAACGGATTAGGGTGTTAATTGCATGTGGTATCGTAGACATACATATATCACCTTATGTAGTCGTTTACGAGACTTGTTAGTTAATGGTTTATTCGTAATTAGTTTGCATAGACATATAGTGAATTGTTTATGAATAATAGACTTATAATACACGCGACGACAGGTTATGAGTAATTTAGTGTCTCAGGCTAATAATTAGGAGTTTAATTTGCATAATATAGGTTTAATTGGGTGAAGAATTATCGCGCGGGGGGGGAGGGTGATAAATCCAAGATCCTTTTAATTGATATTTTCATGTGTTTATTTACTTTCGTATTTAGTTTAATAATTTAGATGTTAAAATCTTGACAAACATGTGTTAGCTGGATAAAAATCATAGTTGTTAGAATTTGGTACTTATGATTAGATAATTTAAGTATTCCATGTGCGATTGACATCCTACTGTCAGGAGTCCACTTTTAATACTTGTTAGCAATACGTCTACTTGCGTGTTTGGTATTTAGCCCAACAATTATTATTATATTTTTATGTAGAGTTACTGTATGATGAGCATCAGTTATTACATGTGCGATGTATATCTTGCTTATTTGTTTTGTCTTTTCTCTTTACTACAGTATATCCTAGCTGCTCTCGTTCAGAGCGTCGTATTCTTTGTAACTCGTTCCGGGATATCTTTGAGATGGTTGGAGACACCCCTTTGATTCTGGGGTTATTTCAACTATATTCTACTTGATTCAGAACATAATAGGGCGGTTATGGGTAGGCGGTTGGATATGACCAAGTTTAATGATATGGTTTGTGAATGTGATTAATCGGATGCTGGATTTTTTTGGACCAGTTCTTGTTTCACGTGGGAGAGTCCGACTCGCCTGCTAGAAAGACTGAACAAGTTTTTCTATAATTTTGCCCATCTGGATTTGTTGTCTTTCACTCAGATGACTCACATTTCTCGAATTCATTCGGATCATGCCCCTTTGTTGGTCACGTCGGCTATTTCTTTGTCTCGGCGTCCTACTTCATTTCGGTTTCAGCATATGTGTATCCAACATGCTTCATTTCGCTAGACATTGAACATGTTTGGAGTTTTCCGTATGCTCAGACTTGAATGCGTCGATTACAAATTAAGTTGAGATGAACGAAACAGAAGCTTTAATGGTGTGGGGATTGTGCGAGGATGCTTCATGAACAAGGAGCGGGCCTATAAGGCCGTTTTGGAGGCCGATCATGAGTATGATTGGACCGCCCCGAGCACCGTACGGTCTTTCTTATGTTGAATATCGAGGAGGATTTTTTGAAGCAAAAGGCAACGTGTAGATGGACGACGGATGGGGAAAGAAATTCTAAGTTTTTTTCACTCGTTGGTCAAGAAGAAAAGGTGCGTCAACCGTATTCTTTCATCTCTCATGGTGAGATGATTCTCAAACGTCTTCAGGAGATTGAGGATTCTGGTGTCAAGTTCTTTAGTAGAATTCTTACAGATGATGTTCCTAGTCTGCTTCTAGTCGATGAGGCCTTATTTCCTGCTCATCATCGGGATTTCACCTTGGTTTATACACGGTCGTTGGTTGAGGAGATTACAGATCCAATGTTTGGAATCTTTCAGCACAGTGCTTCGGGTCCGGATGGATATTCTTCTCTTTTCTTCCAGCATTGTTGGGATATTATTCAAACAGACAGATGTGCATGAGGCAGTTTGGACCTTCTTTGATGGTGGGAGTATGCCAGCAAGTTTTACTGCCACTACTATTATGTTTATTCCAAATGTTGATTTCCTAACTGCTTGGTCAGATTTTTGCCCGATTAGCTTGTGCAATGTGACCAACAAGAATATCACTAAGATCATTACAAGCATACTGGTGCCTCATTTGCCCCATATTTTTTCTCTATCTTAGAGTTCTTTTATTTATAGTCAACAAATTAGTGATGATATTTTGTTGGCACAAGAGATGGTCCATTCGATTTAGCTCCTTGTCGGAATCAGAACCTTATTCTTTAGGTGAACATGGTGAAAACTTATGATAGGGTCCAGTGACAATTCTTATTTCGTGTGCTTGATCTCATTGGGTTTCCGGATGTTCTTGTTGATATGAATCGGCACCGTGTTTCATTGTGTCAGCTCTCCTTGGTAATCAACGATGAATTGACGTGATATTTCGCCTCGACTAGAGGGCTCAGACGAGGGGCCCTCTCTCACCATCCCTCTTTGTGCTTGCTGTTGATTATATTTCCAGAGATCTCGAGTCCCTTTACCCCCGTTTTCCGAGTATGTTTTATTCTACTGGCGGTAGTATTTCTATTTCTCATTTTGCATAGATGATGTGATTATTTTTACAGCATGTTATACTTCTGGCCTAAAGAAGCTTAGAGATTGGCTAGATCGGCATTGTCGTACTTTCCAGTCAGATGATTAGTAGTCATAAGAGTACATTCACAGTTCGTTATAATTGTTCTTCTTCGCACATTTGTATTATTTCTCCTGAATTCTCAGTTATCCGAAGCAACACCTTTCGATCACTTACCTCGGTACTCTCTTTTATAAGGAGAACGGTCGTGGAGGTTATTTCAGAATTTTTTTGACTGGATGAGTATCAGGGTTTCTGAGTGGGCTCGGTCTGCTTCAGCCATAGGTGGTATAGACTGGCTTTGATTAGGAGCAGGCTCTTTACTATGGAGATGCATCTAGTTAATGTTATACATTCTGATCAATACATTATTCATCATATTGAGCAGTGTATGATGATTGCTTGTTGTGGGGGTTATATGGTACTCAACGTAGGCCCCATTGGGTTACTTGGGAGACAGTCTATAGCCCGGTCTATGAGGGTGATTTGACCTCCATCGGCTCTCTGATATGGCTGACACCTTCACATATAAGTTGTGCTTCTGTTTACTCAAGATTCTATATAGGCCCCTTTTCTTCAGCACGAGTATTCTCGTACTCAGCTTCCGGGATCTATGTGCCAAGATCGTGAGTGTGTGCAGGCAAGATCTATTGGAGAGCTTATTCGGATGTCAAGTTCTCTTTGACCTCAGCTTGGGACTTGATTCGACAGCAGCACGACCCTACTTCTCTCATTCGCCTATTTTGGGGACATTTCCTTACTCCCACTATCTTTATATTCCTTTAGCATCTCATTCTTCATCATATTCTGGTGGACCTTAAGCTTCAGTCCTGAGGTACATCACTCTCCTCGAGGTGTTGTTGTTGTCCGAACCCATGTATTCATTCCGAACCCATGTATTCATGTGTCTAACCACGTGTATCAGTTTGTTGAGTCTCCTTCTGTTGAGTCGATTGATCACATCTTTGTGGAGAGCGTCTGCTACTAGGGTATGGCAACATTTTTTTCCTCTTTATAATTTTACACATTCACACATTGTGCACAGGGTCATTTTTTTTTCTAGGCCATTTGGCCCAAATATTTTCACAAATAGGACGAATTCTGGGTCAATTTCAATTTTACAAATAAGCGTCATTCAAAGCTACGCTTCTTAAGAAGGCGCCACTTGGCAACTTATTATTGTATTTGTTTTGTTTCTTTTTCAAAGTTGTGGAAGAAGAAAAGGTTTGACCTTACGGGTCATAGGCCATCCTTTTTCTTCTTTTCTTTTTTTCTCTCTCTTTTTTTTTTCTTTTTAATTGTAGATTTTATGTCTTTATTTAATTTGTTGTGTTTAGTAGCTAACTAAAAATAGTTAAATTTTGCTCAATTAAAAAAACCTTTTGCTTTATAAGTTTTACTTTGCTTAATATTTTTCAACAAATAAAACTAGTAGAAGGTTTAATTAATTAATGTTTGCAAATCTTTTTTATTTGAAAATTTTAAAAATAATAAAAGGTTTAGTTATTTTCTTATAGGAAAATTTAAATTGATCAAAGAAAATCATAATCAACACAATCATAAGAAAATCAATATTTTAATAATATTTTGATGATGCACCTTCTACCAACTCGTTCATTCCCATATGACAAAGGATATTATTGTTACATTAATATTTTTATTATTACATTTATTTATGTGTTCAATTATAAATTTATTATAAAAAATATTTAATTAAACTATACATTGTATTTACTTTTCAAATCAACACAAATTAAATAAACAAAATATTTTCAATTTGTAAAACAGAAATACTTCGTAATTAATTAAACCTTTTATTAATTTTAGTTATTGAAAAAAAAATAATTAAACAAAATAAAAAACAGATTTTTTTTTCAATCAAGCAAATTATTATTTACTTTTAGTTATTAATTACAATAATTAAATAAAGAAAAGGAAATCTAAAATGTATATATATATATATATATATATATATATATATATATATATATATATATATATATATATATATATATATATATATATATATATATATATATATATATACATATATATATATGATGATGCTAAAATGTAGCTCACCTAGGGTAGTGTAGAAAACGAACTGGGAGAGCAAAGCAGATCAGTAGCTTGACAACTTGATGATCCTGAGGTACCTGCGAAATGAACACACGTGAACTACGCCGGGGGTTGATCCGGCGGAAACCCCTCCGACGCTCAAGTCAGACGTGCTGATCATAGAAATAGTCCAGAGAATACGTATTGTAGTATTGCTCAGTTAATAGGACGTACCTTAATAAAATGAGTAAAACCTCTATTTATATGTCGTTTATTGGGTTGGGTTTGCTTTGTTGGGCCTAAGCCTTACTTGAAGGTGTTTGGGCCTCGGTGATATTGGTCTTCGATATTGGGCTCGTAGCCCAGTAGGTAAAGAAATTGTAGGCCCATTGGGTTGGCCCAATTAGGCATATCATTAAGCCCCCCACTCTCGAGTCGATGTGGGGGCCATGTTGTGATGGGTCTCAGATCGTGTCGAGAGTAAAAATTGTAGAAGTCGATCGTTGGCGTATGGCCTAATGGTATGCGAAAACGCGTTGGAGCGTGTGTCGGAGGGGTGTGAATGCGCGTTGGCGCATAGCGCGACAAAGTTGCCGCGATATAAATTAATTGAGTCGTCGGTTTTGTCCCGCGACGATGTAGTAGCGATTTATCTCCTCGTGGGAGTTATCTTGTCGCGGGGTAATAGTGTTGATCGAGTTATGTCCTCGTGGGAGTTGTCTCGCGATAATGTAGTAGCACGGATCAAGTAATCTCCTCGTGGGAGTTGTCTCTGGGGTAATCGAGTTGATCGAGTTACGTCCTCGTGGATGTTGTCTCACGATAATGTAGTAGCACGGAGCTAGTATTCTCCTCATGGGAGTTGTTATTTTTCGACATTGTCAATGTTTTGACGCGTTGCTTATATGTGTTTACATATAGCCTTGTGCGTGATGTACTTGAGGAGGGGATCAGACTCTCAAGATTTTTTTTTTTTTTTTTATGGGGGTCGTGCCCCTTGTTAGACCTCGTGGGTCTTAAGTATGTTTGGACCGTGGCCACGTTTTAATGAATGACCCATCGAAAACAAGTAGATATTTTTGAGTAATCAAGCTGGCCAGGCTATATAGATTCTCATAATGTCTCTAAGTGCTTCTAGGGTTGTAATCGTGCTAACTTGAGCTTGTGATTATATAGTGAATTTCGGGCGAGTTGTCTCCTCATGGGAGTTGTCTCGCGGTGAGTAATATTTATCGAGTGAGGTGGTTGCACGTGGGAGTTGTCACGCTGTGGTGTTGAGATCCAAGGGAGTTGGCTCCTCGTGGGAGTTGTCTCGCAACGGGTTGTAGGATTGAGCGAGTGGACTCCTCGTGGGAGTTATCTCGGTGTAGTTTTGAGACTAGAGGGGGTTAGCTCATCGTGGGAGTTGTCCCAACGGGTTATAGGACGGAGCGAATGGTCTCCTCGTGGGAGTTATCTCGCTGTGGTTTTGAGACCCGAGGGGGTTGGCTCCTCGTGGGAGTTTCCTTGTAAGAGGTTGTAGGACCGAGCGAGTTGTCTCCTCGTGGGAGTTGTCTCGCTGCGGGTTGTATTACTGCACGAGTTGGCTCCTCGTGGGAGTTGTCTCGCAGGGGAGTTGTAAAAGCATCGGATGGCGCGCGATTGAGGAGCGCGCGGACTGAGGTCGCTCTGAGCGAATTGTCTCCTCGTGGGAGTTATCTCGAAACGGGTTGTATGGCCGAGCGAGTTGTCTCCTCGTGGGAGTTGTCTCGCTGCGGGTTGTATTACTGAGCGAGTTGGCTCCTCGTGGGACTTGTCTCGCTGCGGGTTGCAGTACCGAGCGAGTTGGCTCCTCTTGGGAGTTGTCTCGCTGTGAATTGTGGGACGGAGCGAGTGGTCTCCTCGTGGGAGTTATCTCGCTGTGGTTATGAGACCCGAGGTAGTTGACTCCTCGTGGGAATTACCTCGCAACGGGTTATAGGATGGAGCGAGTGGTCTCCTCGTAGGAGTTATCTCGCTGTGGGTTCGTAGGACCGAGCGAGTTGGCTCCTCGTGGGAGTTTCCTCGTTGTGGGTCGTAGGATGGAGCGAGTGGTCTCCTCGTAGGAGTTATCTCGCTGTTCGTAGGACCGAGCGAGTTGGCTCCTCGTGGGAGTTTCCTCGCTGCGGGTCGTAGGATGGAGCGAGTGGTCTCCTCGTAGGAGTTATCTCGCTGTGGGTTCGTGGACCCGAGGGAGTTGACTCCTCGTGGGAGTTGCCTCACAACGGGTGATAGGATGGAGCGAGTGGTCTCCTCGTGGGAGTTATCTCGCTGTGGGTTCGTGGAACCGAGCGAGTTGGCTCCTCGTGGGAGTTTCCTCGCTGCGGGTCGTAGGGTGGAGCGAGTGGTCTCCTCGTAGGAGTTATCTCGCTATGGGTTCGTGGACCCGAGGGAGTTGGCTCCCCGTGGGAGTTATCTCACAACGGGTTATAAGACGGAGCGAGTGGTCTCCTCGTGGGAGTTATCTCGCTATGGTTTCGTAGACCCGAGGGAGTTGGCTCCTCGTGGGAGTTATCTCGCAACGGGTGGTAGTACTGAGCGAGTTGGCTCCTCTTGGAAGTTGTCTCGCAAGCCCCCCACTCTCGAGACGATGTGGGAGCCAAGTTGAAAGGGGTACCGGATCGTATTGAGAGTAGATCGGTGTTGTAGTCTTGCGTTAATCGTTGGCATGGCGTGGAGAAATAATTTTTTTTTTTTTTTTTATTTTCCATTTGATAGCGAACGCCATTTGGTAGGTGCGTTAAAGAGCTCACGGAATGTGGTGGAGCGCGTTGAAATTCTCGTGCGATTTGGAGAAGCGAGTCAAAATCTACGCGCAATTTGGTAGAGAGTAGACAAAGTTGCGCGCGATCTGATAGGAGCGCGCAGTCCAAGGGTGTCTTGGAAAGCGCGCGCACGTGCTCGCGCGCGCTCCAAGTATTTTTTTTTATTTTTTTTTTCTTCCTGCTGACGCGCGCGCGCGTCAGCGCGTGTACTCCACGCGCGCGTGCGGTGCACGCGCGCCTCCACCTGTTTTTTTTTTTTTTTTTTTTTTTTTTTTTGCTGTCGCGCGTGCTGTGCACGCGCGCGCGTCCGGCGCGTGTTAGCCAGGCGCGTGCTGTGCACGCGCGCCTCCAGCTATTTTTTTTTTTTTTTTCTTGTATTTTTCCTTCTTTCTTCTTCTCTTTTTTCATCTTCTTCTTTTTTCTTCTATTTTTTCATCTTCTTTTTTCTTCTTCTTTCTTCTTTTCTTTTTTATTCGTCTTCTTTTTTCTTCTTCTTTCTTCTTCTCTTTTCTTTTCTTTTTTCTTCGTTTTCTTTCTTCTTCTCTTTCTTCATTCTCTTTTTTTTTTCTTCTATTTGCTTTTATTTGGTTGATATTCACCCCCTTGGGGATGTTTTATTTTTTGAATAGGGATATTACCCTCGTTCCTTGAGATGGAATGTGCACCCCCTTGGGGATGTTCTATTTTTTCAGTAGGGAGATTATCCTCGTTCCTTGAGATCGGATGTGCGCCCCCTTGGGGATGTTCTATTTTTTGAGTAGGGAGATTATCCTCGTTCCTTGAGATGGGATGTGCACCCCCTTGGGGATGTTCTATTTTTTGAGTAGGGAGATTATCCTCGTTCCTTGAGATCGGATGTGCACCCCCTTGGGGTTGAAAGGTAAGGGTGATGCCCAACCTTAGGATGGGGATAACTGCCCACTGTAGGATGAGGCGTTCGAGACCTATGGTCTGAGGTGGATGCGCATGGTTGTGCCATTGGTTCGCGCGTGCGCGTCATACCATTTTTTCTGTTTTTGAACTAGGGACGTGAAACACTTGATGGGATGTGAAACCCCTTGGGGTTGAAAGGTAAGTGGATGTACCACCCTTGAGATGTGATGCCCAACTTTAGGATGGGATAGCCCCCCATTTAGGATGAGGCGATCACGAACCACTGGGGTGAGATGCCCCACCTTGGCGATATATGGTGCCACTGATTCAGTGGCAGCACGAGTTGAATCTTCCGTGATCATACGCTGAAGGTCTTCTTCGGTTATCTGAACCGTTCGAGAATTAAGTAGAAATTGATCATGTTGAGGACCCAGTGGGGCCTCACGAGGAGGAGCGTTGGCTCCTGCTATGACGAATGAAATGTTTTGGGGGCGATGTGACCCCCAGGGAGTCGATAACCCTTGGCGAACGAAATATTTTGGGGGCAGATGTAAGCCCCCAGGGAGTCGATAACCCTTGGCGAACGAAATATTTTGGGGGCGATGTAAGCCCCCAGGGAGTTGATAACCCTTGGCGAGCGAAATATTTTGGGGGCAGTTGTAAGCCCCCAGGGAGTCGATAACCCTTGGCGAGCGAAATATTTTGGGGGCGATGTAAGTCCCCAGGGAGTCGATAACCCTTGGCGAGCGAAATATTTTGGGGGCATATGTAAGCCCCCAGGGGGTCGACGGCGGTGGTGCCATAGATGGCTCCACATGTGGAGCAGGTGCTGATATCGCGTTGGGAGCATTTGCTCCCATCGTGGCGATATATTGGGTCACGGCCTCTATGGCAGCGCGAGTTGAAGTTTCTGCTATCATGCGTTGAAGCGCATCCTCGGTTATTTGAACCATTCGAGGAGCAGGGAGCGGTGGATCGGCGAGTGGTTGGTCCCCAAGGGGGATCACCTGAACCTCGCGAGGCGGATCCATGGGATGTGGAGGAGGTGGCAAGCCAGAGCCTCCACGAGGTGGGAGGTCGTTTGTTGTGTCCTTCTCTCTCCGAGCAGACGCCTCAGGAGGATCTTGTTGGCTACGTGATCTGGTTTGCATCGTTCCCACAGACGGCGCCAAAATGATGATGCTAAAATGTAGCTCACCTAGGGTAGTGTAGAAAACGAACTGGGAGAGAAAAGCAGATCAGTAGCTTGACAACTTGATGATCCTGAGGTATCTGCGAAATGAACACACGTGAACTACGCCGGGGGTTGATCCGGCGGAAACCCCTCCGACGCTCAAGTCAGACGTGCTGATCATAGAAATAGTCCAGAGAATACGTATTGTAGTATTGCTCAGTTAATAGGACGTACCTTAATAAAATGAGTAAAACCTCTATTTATATGTCGTTTATTGGGTTGGGTTTGCTTTGTTGGGCCTAAGCCTTACTTGAAGGTGTTTGGGCCTCGGTGATATTGGTCTTCGATATTGGGCTCGTAGCCCAGTAGGTAAAGAAATTGTAGGCCCATTGGGTTGGCCCAATTAGGCATATCAATATATATAAAAGAAAGAGTAAAAAGATGGTTCTGGACCACGTGACACAAAACTTTAAAGCTTGTTTTTTAAACAAGCCAATAAAAAGATGACAAATGGCAGCTTCTTAAAAAGCGCAATTTAAAGTGACGCTTATTGGTAGAATTGAAATTGCCTCATTATATGTCTTATTTGTAAAAAAAAATGGGCCAAATGGCCCATTGTGCACATACCCCATATTTTTCACTATTGACATCACTTCATTTTGCGTACACTTATTACAGCACACACACATCACGCCTTCTGATTTTATGGTTCTTATGGACTGCAAGAAATGATAGCAAGTACAGGAAAAATACGGTTCGAGCATCCTCTGTCATTTACAAGGTCATTAGCGCATTAGAATATTACATCAGACCGTGTTACTTTCTGCGAAGAGCTAGACAAGCATTTCTCATGTGGCCGAGGTCCTGGGTCGATAAAGCCATCCCACCAGCTCCTCCACCTAGCCCAGCTAATTGGCTTACCCCGAACCTCGTTTGGGTGAAGGTGAACACATATGGAGTTCGCAGTGCATCTACCCAGATTGCAGCTATTGGCGGGATTATTAGAGGCCCCGACGCTCTATCCTTGGATTGTGATCGATTCAGAAGTAGCGGTACAGCTTGTTTCGCATCCACACAGAGGTCATTGAGTCTCTAAAGCTCGCTTACGCTATCCGGAACCTCCTTTCCACTTCGGAATATAGGATGAACATATCTATCAGGAGGACAATTCAGTCGTTGATGCATTAGCCAACTGGGGATATCATACCGAATTGGCTTGTACATACCTTACTGCAATGGAGCTCCACCGAACTATTCAGCAGGTGATTTGAATGGACCAGCTAGGATATCCAACATTTCAACGTCAGTCTTCTACATAGGTGTCATGAGTTTCACGTTTTTTTCATTTTCGGCGGTGTTCTTAATTCTTTTAGTAGTTTTTCATATTAGGCATGTTCTTGAGTATTCTACGTTGAGGTGGTCATAGTCTGTTTGGGTCTTTTGCCGCATAGTGCCACATTTTTTGCAGTCGTTATACTTGTCCCGTCCATCTTTGGTGGAACTGTAAATGGCAACGGCTATTGTAGTAAGGTGAACGGACTCTCTCGATTTTGCCAGAATTTCTGTGATCACTTCCATTCATTTGTCTTGTCATTAGTTTGGACTATTTATCTGCCTTACTATTTTTCGGACTGTAGCATATTGTTTGAAACTCTTTATCTACTCATTAATTTTTAATTTATAGATAAATTGGGGGTCCAGTCCAACCCATCCTCATCGGATGTCATTCATAAAAAAAACTTCTTACGTTTAGATCAATAATAGGAAATGGTAGACCATTTAAAAAAAAATCATAATCTGATGTCGATAGTTTAAAATTTTGAATATTTGCTTTCGCGAGTTAAAAAACATAGCATATTTGATAACTATTTGATTTCGAATGATGAATTCTTAGTCAAATTTCATGTAATTGGATGCAAGCCCACTATTGTCTTAGTGGCATCAGATTGACGTCATGTTTGTTAATTTGGAATATACAGAAGAATATCCGATAAATTAATACCTGATAAATTAATAACCTCGTTTAAATAATAGTTTCTTCTGTTTTCGATTCGGTAAAAACCTACTAAATTATTAGTTCGATAATTTAATATTTCGCTAAATTAATAGAATTTTGTTAGTCCCGACTGTATTAATTTATAGAAGTTTAACTATATAGTAAAAAAGATAATTACGCATTTTCCTCCAAGAGGGACTCAAACGATGATATATCATATCAAGAAAGAAACAAACACCAAAGTAACAAGCATAGTAAACATTAAAAAAAAAAAAAAAAAAAAAAAAAATAATAATAATAATAATAATAATAATAATAATAATAATAATAATAATAATAATAATAATAATAATAATAATAATAATAATAATAATAATAATAATAATAATAATAATAATAATAATAATAATAATAATAATAATAATAATAATAATAATAATAATAATAATAATAATAATAATAATAATAATAATAATAATAATAATAATAATAATAATAATAATAATAATAATAATAATAATAATAATAATAATAATAATAATAATAATAATAATAATAATAATAATAATAATAATAATAATAATAATAATAATAATAATAATAATAATAATAATAATAATAATAATAATAATAATAATAATAATAATAATAATAATAATAATAATAATAATAATAATAATAATAATAATAATAATAATAATAATAATAATAATAATAATAATAATAATAATAATAATAATAATAATAATAATAATAATAATAATAATAATAATAATAATAATAATAATAATAATAATAATAATAATAATAATAATAATAATAATAATAATAATAATAATAATAATAATAATAATAATAATAATAATAATAATAATAATAATAATAATAATAATAATAATAATAATAATAATAATAATAATAATAATAATAATAATAATAATAATAATAATAATAATAATAATAATAATAATAATAATAATAATAATAATAATAATAATAATAATAATAATAATAATAATAATAATAATAATAATAATAATAATAATAATAATAATAATAATAATAATAATAATAATAATAATAATAATAATAATAATAATAATAATAATAATAATAATAATAATAATAATAATAATAATAATAATAATAATAATAATAATAATAATAATAATAATAATAATAATAATAATAATAATAATAATAATAATAATAATAATAATAATAATAATAATAATAATAATAATAATAATAATAATAATAATAATAATAATAATAATAATAATAATAATAATAATAATAATAATAATAATAATAATAATAATAATAATAATAATAATAATAATAATAATAATAATAATAATAATAATAATAATAATAATAATAATAATAATAATAATAATAATAATAATAATAATAATAATAATAATAATAATAATAATAATAATAATAATAATAATAATAATAATAATAATAATAATAATAATAATAATAATAATAATAATAATAATAATAATAATAATAATAATAATAATAATAATAATAATAATAATAATAATAATAATAATAATAATAATAATAATAATAATAATAATAATAATAATAATAATAATAATAATAATAATAATAATAATAATAATAATAATAATAATAATAATAATAATAATAATAATAATAATAATAATAATAATAATAATAATAATAATAATAATAATAATAATAATAATAATAATAATAATAATAATAATAATAATAATAATAATAATAATAATAATAATAATAATAATAATAATAATAATAATAATAATAATAATAATAATAATAATAATAATAATAATAATAATAATAATAATAATAATAATAATAATAATAATAATAATAATAATGGAGTTGGCATATATATTGCTTCTCTGTAATTGTTTGTCCAAGTCAGGTAATTATGGAGTTGTACCAAGATTTGCACCAGCTATTATCCTACTTACTGTTTCGGAAGAATATTCTTTTTACTTGTGCTACTGTCCGGTAAGAGAATTAAATGGCATTTTGAATCCAATAACTAAAAGAATTAATGTCAAATTTCATTTATCGCCCTTGTACTAGTACGAAACTTTCACTTACCTCTCTTGTACTACTAAAACCTTCGTTTACCCCCGACATATATGTGGTACCTATTATAATATTCTTAAGTTAAATATCTCTCTTTATTTTCAATAATAAGTTTCTTCAATTTCCATTATTTTGAATACTCTTTTTTTTTCTATTTCATTTTCATTTTATCTTCGTCCGATTTTATAGAGAAATAATATTTTTCTCTTAAAAGTAAAGTATATCAAGAAACCGCAATAAAAATGTATTTATTTTCTTTATCTTAAGCTTGAACATATATATATATATATATGTTTTTTTTTAATTTCCATCTAAATTTCCTGTGTGGGCATTTTATTTTTTTATAATATAATTTATTAAATATGTCATTAGTAGTTTTACTCATTAGATTTATTTAATAACCATAATACACCATGATGAATATATATCACTAAAAAAATGTGATGTATAACAAAATTTAAATTGTAAATATTATTGTAAATATTTTCAATAAATAATAGACAAAATATTAAGTAAAAAAATAATTTTGCTATGATTCTATTGTTACTTTATATTTTATTTCTCTTTAGAATAAATATTAGTTAGATGAAAAAAATGATCATAGAGTTCAATACAAGTAAACATAAAACAAAAACGAGCAAAAACTACAAAAGTAAAAACGAATATAAATTATAAATACTAGAATTTTTTTTCTTATAAAACAATGAGAATTAATTTTTCCTTTGCATTTCCTTTCAAACTTTTTTTTTTATCATTTTATTACAACGATTTGCAAATTGATGTGACATGTTCACCAACACCTAATCGTTGTAACAAAATGATAAAACCCTTTGGGCTCATTTCGCTAGAGCTAAATATCGGGCCGATTTTCGAAATTCAATTCCGAGCCATGTATCGATGCTTTGGAAATCAATTTTCCAACACCTGCAACTTTTGGAGAACTACAGCCGCTGGATCATTGGCAAAGGAAGTATCGACTTCTGGAGAGATAAATGGCTTGAAGACGATTGTCTAGATCTTCCTTCAGGGAGGCGAAATTGCAGTCCCATCTTTTTCGACCTCATCTTCGTTTGGAGCAACAAATTTTTTTTCATGATCAAGTTGATGATCGACTAATTTTCAAAAAATCAATTTATGGAAACTTTAAATTGGCTGCATATTGGCAGTAAATTCGTCCCACTGCTCCTACGCACTCTCTTGCGAAAAAAAAATTGGCATTCCAAAATTCCTCACAATATCTGTGTTTTTTTCCGAAAACTTGCTTACGGCCTAATTCCGGTTGATATGAATCTTCAACGTCGGGGCTGCATGGTTCCTTGTAGAAGGCGTTGTTCCGCTCCCAAGCAAGAAAGCATTACACATTTGTTTGCCCAATCTGACATTGTCAAAGGAGTTTGAAGCTTCTACTCGATGATTTGGCAAAATCCTATTTTTATGGGTCCATGCAGCACTTCATTCAAGCTTGGTTGGATCCGACTACTCTTCCACTCAGGATGGTATAATGGCCTTTGGAATTCTCATGTTCGGTTGTTGGGAGATTTGGAAAAGTCTGTGTAGGGCAATCTTCGAAGATATTCAGACGAACACGGTTAACCTTACTCGAAATATATATCTTCCCTTTACTTCAAGCTTTGAATGATACTTTTGTGGCTAAACAATCGCTCACACCATCGGTAGACTAATTATTCAACAATTAAATTTGAATATTCGTTCGCTGATTTTTCTTCGATGTTGTTGGATCAACTGGAACCCTCCAATCTTTTCAAGTTAAGGTCAACGTGGATGGTTCAGGGCAAGGGGCATTCTGCACTGGTGGTGGAATTTTGCGGATTCATGAGGGTTCATTTCTTCGAGGTTTCTCCCATTTTTACGGACAAGGCACTCGCCTTTTTGTAGAAGCTTAGACTATTTTAGATGGTTTACGTATTTGCCAAGAGATGGGTCTTGCACATGTTATTATTGAGTCAGACTCCAGATTGATCGTTGACATGATTTATAATTACATTGTTGTCGCATGCGAGGTATTTTATGTCATTCAAGGCATTCGGCAGTTGCTCAAGGAAGATTGTCAAGTGAGGCATATTTATCGAGAAGGTAATAGGGTAGCTGAAGAAATTTGTGTTTTGCAAAACCCACTATAAATAGAAGATCCCTTCTTTATTTTTCGACTTCTTGACTTCTTCTTCGGTTTTTCTTCGACTTTTCTTCGGTTTTAGCTTATTCTATGGGGAAGTTTCGACGAGGATTTCGACAAGGGTTTTTCATAAGCTTTTTCTTTTCGTTTAGTTTATGATTTCTCGTGTTCTTCATTTTGATGATATGTTTGTAATGAATTGACCATTTTCTTTTAGGGAAATGAAACCTTGTGTATATTGATTTTGACTTCCAGATCTGTGATCTATTTTGTCGTTCTTTAATTATGTTTATATTTTCCTGTATTAAATGCTTTCGATTGTTTGGCGAACAGTTGAATTGATTGTAAATGAGAATGAACTTGACAGAGGATTTCTCGTTTGATTTTAGGAAAAGTTAGCTCGGGTTGTGGAAACAGAGACGTGATGCACCTCGGGTAGCCCTTAAAGACTTGACCTAAATGATCTCTTAATATCAGGTTCTGAACGGAGCCGTCGGACATGTGGGTAGACTCTAACTACACTAGAGACGGGGGTTAGGGTATTTTAGTGTATGAGTTAGCGAATATAGAATTGACATTAGATTCGGATTTGTAGATCTTTATCGTTCGTACATTGATGGATTTTACCCTTAAAGCCATCACACATCCAATCCCTTCAAAAGATGCCAAAGTGGGTGAAGTTCCTCAAGGATCTCGTGACAAAGAGGAAGAAATTGCAAGGGAACGAGATGATCCAACTCACGGAGCAATGCAGTGCAATTCTTACACGGTCTCTTCCACAAAAACTCGGCGATTCAGGTAAGTTCACTATTCCTTGTACTATAGGATGTAAAAATTTTAGATCGCTCATTGATTTAGGTGCTAGCATTAATTTTATGCCTTATTCCACTTGTAAAAATCTTGGGTTAGGTGAGATTGAACCGACGGCTATAACTCTTCAATTAGCCAATAGGTCTTTAGTTTACCCAAAAGTTATTTTGGAGAATGTGCTAGTAAAAGTGAACAAATTTATTTTCCCTGTGGATTTCGTTATACTTTATATAGATGAAGATAGGGAGATACCTCTTATTTTGGGAAGGCCGTTTTTAGCCACGTCGAAAACTCTAATTGATTGTGCTAGTGGTGATCTTACAATGACGGTGCATGATCAAACGATCAAATTTAATGTTTTTAGTGCTAATAAAAATCCATGTGGTAATAATGATTGTTTTGCTATTGATCTTATGGATTTTACAAATCACGAAAATTTTGATGTTTTGATCTTGGACCATGGGAAAGCATCTTTGAGTGCAGGAGATGACGGCGGAAACGGGAGTCGGAAGGAGCAAGTTTATTTTACGAACTCAATTTCAACTCTTCCGAGATATAGTCAAAAGAGTTGGAGTTTTAAAGACGATGTTGGCAAGCCTCATGACATCAAGAAGAATAAGTGAACCAGTCGAAAGAAGAATCGGATCAACCCATTTATTTAAGACTTCCTCCAAAAGGAAGTAAGGAGATGGGTTCAAAAGCTAAGGAATTGAAGAGCATGAACAAAGTCTGGCTGAAGACTATAAACTTAGCGCCTCTCGGGAGGCAACCCGAGATTTTCGTTTTTATTTATTTATTTTTATTTATTTTATAAGCATGCGAGCTAACAATTTAAGCACATTCTTAATTTTCAGGACCAAAAATCGCAATTCCAGAGCTCATACGGCCGTCCCAAAACAAGGCTAAATTTCACACGGCCGTGTGAAAACTCGGGGAAGCTACTGTCCGATTTTGGCTTGGGGCGCGGCCGCGCGAGAAAAGCACTATAATCTCACACGGCCGTGCGAAAATCAGACAGCTATTGCCCAATTTTGGCAATTCGCACGGCCGTGCGAAAAACAGTTCAAAATCTCATACGGCCGTGCGAACCTCAACAGAAGCAGAATAAAGGCGAGGGTGGAAGAGCAGCCCGGACATGGCCAAAACGACTTATTCATGTGTATTCTATCCTTAAACTTCGTGCTAATTACATTGACGACAATGTAATTTTAAGTTTGGGGGTGAAAAATTGTTTGTTTATGTGCTTTAATTTTTTAGTTTGCATGCCTTAGGATTTTTTTTTTTAGTTGTTTTAGTTTATTTATTGCTTTCGAAAAAAGAAAAAAAAAGTTTGAGATAAATGCTTCGATGAATCATGATGATGAAAGATGATTGATATTTAATGGTGAAATTGCTTGCTTTATCTTGATTGTGATTGAATTTTGGTGAGCTTTTGATTCAAAGTGTCGTAGGAAGGAGTCATTGTTAGGAATCACGAATTATGCCTTGCTTTGGTTGAAAGTTTTGTGTTTTAAAACGTGGAATTAATTTATGCTATATCATATGCTATTCGGTTTTAGAACTTGCCTTATGAATTTACAAAGTGAAATATTAAATTTTTGAGCAATTTGGGAAGTGATTTGGGCCATCTTTGAACCGTTTGAGCCTTTCAAGCCTACCTTTAAATCTTTATCATTAGAACTTTGATTGAGCCTTGGAGAAACGGTGTTCTTTCTTTTAGCCAATGTGTATAAGGTAGAATAAATGGAGATTCTTGAAAAATTACCCTTTGGAGATTCTTTGAAAAAATTTATAAGGTTCTTCTTCTTCTTCGAAAAAAAAAAAAAAAAAAGAAAGAATAAGAAGAAGAAGAAGAAGAGACTAGAAGGGGAAGTAAGGACTAGTTGTTGAATTGTTTTGAAAGCTCGATCCATTGTTTTAAGAGCAAAAGTGGAGACTTTTGAACTCTTAAGAATCGAGTTTATTAAAGTCCTTAGAGGTGAATTCATTGTTTCAAACGCCTATCTTTCTAAATTTGGCGTAATCACCTCAATTCAAGAAGCATAGCCACCTATACCCATATCTCCTACCTCGAACCAAAAAGCCCAACATTTGAAAGCCAAAAAGTCCCAATGATCCCAATAGCTCAATTATTTGATACTAGCCGAGTAAAGAAATTTGGTGAGTCTTTAGAGTTGAATATTATTATGTAAGTATAAATTTTATCCATTTTTAATGTACAAATATGGGATACTTGAAGCGATAGCATGGTTTGTGGTTTTTAGCAATGGTGAGTGAATACGTATCTTTGAATTACGAGCTTGTAAATTTTTTAGAATTGTTATGATAATTGCAAGTTCTGAAAAAAAAAAATGAAAGTTGACCATTAATCTATGTGATGAGAGCCAGTTGTTGAGAGTCTTGCTGTGAAAGTTGCTAGTTTTTGCTTGAGGACAAACAAAAGATCAAGTTTGGGGGTGTGTTAAGTGTATATTTTTACACCTTATTGTATCTTTTTATTTGAGCTTTTGGTGTGATTTAACGATAATAGGTGCTTAAAAAGTTGATTTATTGTATTTTTGGTACAAATTGAAGAATTTGAAAAGTTTGGGGTCAAAACTGCAATTTTGGAGAAAATATGGGCCAAAAGTGAAATAATCAAAAATTTGAAGAATTTGGCATGGGACGGCCGTCCCAGATTTACACTTAAAATTGGGACGGCCGTGCCAACAGCAGAACTGGGGAAGAAGGTTTCGGCGATTCTCGCGCGGCCGTGTGAGAATTGCACTGATTTTCGCGCGGCCGCGCCAAAACACGCTGGAGACAATTTTGGACTTTTAATCACACAAGGAAACCTAAAATCATCTACCAAGTTGGGATATCTATTTAAGCCCAAACCAAGCACGAATTAGAGGACTTTTGACACAATCTTGGAGCGAGAGGAGCGAGAGAACGAAGAATCGAAGACGGAGAATTGACAAATCTTCATCACAATTCTTCTTTCATCTATCTTTTCTTAATCTATTTCTTTTTATGTTTTTATGATGTTTTTCGTAGAGAACATGAGTAGCTAAGTTTTTAATCTAGGATTTTGTTGGAACCCTATGTGGGGATGGTGAACCCGTTTTCTTGAGATTATGCAATTATGATTTTATGATTATTTCTTCTACTTGTTATGATTGTTAGAGCATGAACTTGATCAATTTATGTGCTTTATCTGTGATTATTGGGATTGGCTCGACAGAGCTATTTCGATAATTAGACGGTAAGTATAAGAACCTTCGAGTAGTTTTCACCGGATGAGTGTGTCAATTGCATGTGGTGTCGTAGACATACAGATATCACCTTAGATAGCCATTTACGAAACTTGTTAGTTAATGATTTATTCATAACTTGTTTGCATAGACATATAGTGAACCGTTTATGAATAATAGACTCATAATACACGCGACAGCGGGTTATGAGTAAATTAGTGTCTCGGGTTAATAATCATGAATCATATATTTCATAATTGAGGGGTTTTGGGTGAGCAATTCTTACATAGGGGGAAGATAAAATCCTAGGTCCGTTTTTATTGATATTTTCTCGTGTTTATTTGCTTTCATAATTAGTTTAATTAGTTAGTTGATTAAATTTGACAAGTTTGCGTAGGCTGGATAAAAATCATAATTGTTAGAATTTGGTACTTAGGATTAGATAATTTGAGTATTCCCTGTGGGATCGACATCCGACTCTCACGAGTCCACTTTTACTACTTGTTTGCGATACGTGCACTTGCGTGTTAGGTATTTAGCCCCAACAAGTTTTTGGCGCCGTTGCCATAAACATTAAAAAAAATTAAAATTAAAATAATAATTGCTAGCAAAATTACTAAATGATTACAATTGCAAATTAAAGAATAAAAAATGAACCCTTTCTTTTGTTTTCCAATTAAATCATAAAAATCTACTTGTGATCATTTTTTGGAGAGACCAATGCATCACCATCATTGGCAATATTTGTGGAGTTTGTGGATCTTGTCATCGTTCGCGGAACGAGGCCATAGCCATGCCGAACTCATCACTTCTTCGTTGAAGGTCCACTGAGACGGCCACTCCTCCCAAGTATTTGCATTCTTCAACTTGTCAATAAGATCTTCTGGCAACGAGACGTGTGTGTTTATATCGTAGCACGATTCTTCATTCGACAATGCCATTCAGACAACCGTGTACTATTGCCTCAAACACACAAAAACAAAAAAAGAAAAAAAAAAAAAACAAGAACAAGTATGTATTATATAATATACACTTAAGTTGTGTGTATTTGTGTGTGTGTGTTGTATAGTATTTGGTTGTCCTGTATTTATACAAGTCCCAAGTCAGTTACAAAATCCAGTATATTTGGAAAACAGTATTCATTTGGGAAAAAAATATGGCAAGAAAAGGCATGTTTTTGCTGTAGCATAAGGTAAATATGGCAACTAAGTGTTGGCATATATATATATATATATATTGCTTGTCTGCAATTATTTGTCCAAGTCAGGTAATTATGTAGTTGTACCAAGATTTGCACCAGCTATTATCCTACTTCTTACTGTTTGGGAGGAATATTCTTTTTACTTGTGCTACGTACAGTGCATATAGTACTGTATGATTTGCTGGTAAGAGAATTAAATGTCATTTTGAATCAAATAACTGAAAGAAAAGGAATGAGACTGAAATCAATGAGAGTTAATTTTTCCTTTGCATTTCCTTTAAAACAAAGTAACTGTGTGATTGACATTGTTTTCTCTCTCTTTTTTTCTTTTAAAACCAAATGGAGGGAAACTTTTAATAAAATCCCACATCCAGTAACTACTGACCTGTTTTTGACTGACTTGATGATGTTGTGAAACTACAGTAAATTTCCGAAGTCGATATCGACATTGGCAAACATATAATAATGATAATTATTATTGTTATTATAATTATAATAATAATAATAATTATTATTTTATATTTTTTGCAGTAAAAAATATGATTTTATAAATGTTTTTTTAATTCTTAAATCAAGAATTAAAATTCAAGTTTTCTTATGAATTTAAACCTTTTCTCAAAATTTATTATACTTTTTTTTTGCCATTTTCATTAAACAATATAGCCTTTTTTTATTTATATACTTGAATTTTTGTCTTTCGTTTAACTAAGTACAGTTTGAAAGGGTAAGATTGTCCAAAAAGTTTGAAAAATCATAGTCAATATGCCACATCATCACTTAGTAACGGAATGACAAACGTTAAGAACCGATTTGTCGCGTTTGATAGTTCAGGAGGTGATTACGACAATGATCATAGTACAATGGTGCAAAGTGTATTATATTTACCCCTAATAATAACAATAGAAGCCATATAAGATGGAAATTAAGTATTGATTTTCTCGGTGCAAACAATTTGAGAGACAAAGGAGCAGACTGAAGGAATCTTATCGCTCATAATTCTTTATATTACAGAGAAAAGAAGCAAGCTGAGTTCAACCAGTATGAGCGATAAGATTCCAAGGCTAGTTTCTTTCTAGTGTTACTTAAAAAGGCATTTCCATACTCCAAATATTGCAACTAGAGTAACTTTTCTTCCAATCTTCTCGAAAATAAACTTGTGTTCAGCAAAATCTGCACCAAACCGCCATGTGTGCGCTTTACAGCGTAAAATCTTCTTTTCCGTTAGAGTAAAAAGCAGTTTGCCCCCTAAACTATGGCTCGTTTTGCACTTTGCCCCCCAAACAAAAAAAAATTGCACGTTTTTACCTGAACTCGTTAATTCATTGCACGGTGCCTCCTAAATGGAATATTCCGGCAATTTTGACCGGAATATTACAACACGTGTGTTGCACATGAGATTTTCAGGGGCAAATTTGTCCCTTCACTTACATTCTATATTTTAATCATTAAAAAATAAAAAAAAAATAAAAAATAAGAAAAAGGGAAAAGAAGAAAGAAAAAAGAAAAAGAAAAGGAAGGACTTGTCATCCCGTCAGACCAGGCCACCACCCTCCCAAAGCCAACCCCACCCATCCCATATCCCAGTAAAAAATTCTCATCAATTTTTCGTGTTGCTCCTCTTCTTCCAATTTAGCTTTCATCTTCTCTTCGATTTTTCCCCTCTCGTTATTTTCTTTTTATATCTGTTCTCTGGCAAACAAAATCATTGAAGACAAATGGGACTGTGACGGTGGTTCTTGTGGTGGTGATTTGTCTTGCTCCTCTTCTTGTTCTACATGATTTTTAATTTCGAATTCAATCGTGATTTTTGTGAGAAATTAACATTCAGACCTCTGTTTTTATTTTCTTGTTCTAACTGTTAATTTTGGCAAGTTCACCCACCGTTCGAGAAAACATAAAAAAATCTCTTCAACAACTTGATCGCCACTGTCGGAGCTTCCATCGGTGGAGGAATGTGATCTGCCAATTGTCGAACTAGAGATAGCTATAACCACTGGATAGAGGAATGGGCAACGAAGAATGCGCAAGAACCACTGGATCGAGGAATGGGCAACGAAGAGAGAGAATCTCGAGCACCATTTCCGGTGGACCCGCCGCAACCTTGCCCTCGCCGGAATCTTCGGAATCGCCGTCCCCGTCCTCGTCTACAAAGGCATCGTCAAAGATTTCGTGAGTTTTTTTTTCTCTTACGATGATTTGATTGGTTCTAATTCCAATTTCATTCCTTGTATTTTTAAAGTGACTCTGTTTGTGCCTAATCAATTTATCGAATCAACGCCTTCCTGCTATTTATTTTTTGATTTTGGCAAATCCATATCTCTGTGATAGCAACAATAATGAAACCAAAGAAGATTTGGGGAAGATGGAACTAGAGAGTGGGAAAGAAGGCAAATGGTGGAAAAATTAACTAAAATGGGGGAGAGAGAAGGGAAAATTAAACTAAACCCAATAATAAATAAATAAAGGGGAAAAGACAATTTTGCCCCTGCATGTTTACACTTTTGGTGGATTTCGCCTGAAAATACCACTTTTTGGCAACTTGCAACAAAAAAACGAGTTTAGGTAAAAACGTGCAAAAAAAAATTGTTTGGGGGGCAATGTGCAAAACGGACATTAATTTAGGGGGTAAACTGCTTTTTACTCTTTCCGTTAATACCGAACGTCGTTAACTATAGAAGGGATTTAATGCAACTTTTTCGTAACATAGAGGGATTTAGTGTATGTTTTCTACAACACATGACGTTTTATGCAAAATTAATCTATTCATTTAAAAAGCCAAACACATTTATTCAGTTAAAATATTAAATTATATAAAAAAAATAGTTGGGAGGAGAATTATTTTAAAAAACTCAATTTTTTTTTTATTCTAGTTTGTTTTTTAGGGCTTATTTCATATACACCCCTAAGTGCCTAATAAATTAGGGATACACCCAAGCCAAAAACATCATTTGGCATACGTCTTTGAGAGGCGAAAGTACTATAATGCCCTTATATGTAATTTTCGGCCAAACTGCATTCAACATTTCTAGCCTACATTTAGCATTTTCATTGATTTATTATTTTTTATTATTTTTTTAAATACTTGTTTGTTTAATTGATATATATATATATATATATATATATATATATATATATATATATATATATATATATATATATATATATATATATATATATATATATATATATATATATATATATATATATATATATATATATATATATATATATTTTTTGAATTGATATGTTTACTGTACTGAAAATAACTACATGTAACTGTAGTAAACTATAAGCATTCGTAGTTATGTTCTTTCTTTTTACCCCAAATTTTTAGTCGACCAATTGTGTACACATACGAATATTGACTTATACAAAAGAAATTTATAAACCAAATAAATCACCTCATAACCAACAAATACAAATCGAAAATGCACAAATACATGTATATGTAACTACATGATACTATATGTAACTAGTAATGTATAGTAATGTATACAGTCTGCAGAATACTGTAACTTGAAACATATGTAACTTCAACCAAAAATTTTGACACCTTCAAGGAGAGGATCAATTTCTTCCATTACCCTGGAATTGCAAAATCAAAACAAAAAAAAAATTTAGTACAAATCAACAAAAATTGAAGAAATTTTAAAAAATCTCAAAAATCAGCAACCACTAACACTAAGAGATCGAGAGATAGAGAGAGAGAGGCAATAGCTGCGAAATGCTACGAATTTTAGGCCACAATGAATCTTCACCCCAAGCGCATCCTACAAAACTCCAAGCCGCCGCCAACCATCCTAAGGTTCCACGCTCGCAAATGAAAAAGATAATATAAACAAAATTTCCAATAAAAAATGAACGAAATTGCCCTAAAAATACATATATTGACGAGGAATCCAACGATGGGTAGCCCGTCGATTCCGACAGCCGGAACACGAATTACTCCTCCATAAAGATCCATCATCGTCGAAATACGCGCCGACTGAAAATAATTGCATAAACAGATACATCGCTCCAAACAGAATGAAATGACAACCATAATAAAGAACTCGACGAGAGGACTCCAACGATAGTTAAACCATCGAATTCCGATCACTGGAGAGATAGTTATGACTTCGGGAAGCAACACCGCCGGTTGGAGACCTTGGGGGCGGAATTTGGATCTGGGAGATGAGACAGAAAAAGAGAGACCGATATGAGTTGGCTAGGGTTTAAAACTGATTTAAATGGTATTTTAGGTACTTTAAATTGGCCCAGGGGTATGTCAAATTATTATTAAAAATAAGGGGGTTTGCACTAGGGTGTAATCTCCTTGGTGGTTAGTTATATATAATTTGCATATGAGGGTCCCTAAAATAATCCTTTTTTTTTTTCAATTCCAACTTTTTTATATGATTTAATTTATTAATGTATTTATAAAATTTATTTTCTAAAATATGTAGTGATAATAATAAAAATTATTATATATTTATATAATTTGTTATAGATTAATTATAGGTAAAAGAATTAAATACGTTTACAATCTTAAAGTGTACCTTCTATAACATTTTTTACCCCTTAAAGTATCATTTGTAACACTTACCACCCTCAGCGACAATTTAATTTGTATTTTAAATTTTAATACCTTATAATTTTCTCTTATATTGAAATAAATAACTAAAAGAATAATTAAATGATACAACTAAAAATATTTGTTGAAAAATGCAAGATTTTAAAACTTAAAAAATATTATCTTGCGTTGGGTACATATTTAATAAATAACATCTGATTGTTGTTGGACAAATTAATCGAATATATTCATGTCGATAAATTTTAAGAAATCAATACACAATTAATAATAATCTTAAGTATTTAAATTTATTTTAGTTCATTATTTCTTAAAATAAATTTGTATCATTATTATACAATATATATTACTTTTTAATTCGTTTCCAATAATTTAATTTTAGTTACTTTTCAATTTTATATGAACTAATAATTATTAGATTTTTATGTTTATTATGTTTTAAATTTTAAAATAAAAAATAATTGATGTTGGGAGAGATAATTATTATAAATGATACTTTAGGGATAAGTGTTACATAAGTTGCACGTAGGAGTGCAAAGTGTATTTCACCCTATGTAAAAATAATATAAATAATTTGAAAATGGGTTCCAATTCGCATCTCTATTGTTATTATTTGTTTATTTCATAATGTAAATTAACAAATTTATTCGTTTAATGTTGATTAAATAAGGGGTTTTTGTGCATAAATTCCCAACCAAACATCTTTATTATTATAGGTTTAGAGGCTATATGTCATTCACCAATAAGTCCATCCCTTTAATATTTATTATAAATAAAGTAACATTCATGTATATGCCAATATTACCCTCAACCATTTATACCCAATTCTTAATTGTAACCCCAATTTAATCAATTTTGTCCACAAAAATCCAATTTTGACCACAAAAATTTAATTTTAACTTCTTTTTTTCAAAAAAAAAAAATTTTGCCGCCGGTCTCCGGCATTGACTTTTCAATATTGGAGCATACTTTAATATGCTCCAATTTCATCCTTAACTTAATTTAATCTCAATTTGACCTTAAATTTATTTAATTTTGACCCAAATTTTTTTTTTCAAAA
The DNA here is from genome assembly GCF_056151865.1 of Erythranthe guttata. NCBI lineage: Eukaryota > Viridiplantae > Streptophyta > Magnoliopsida > Lamiales > Phrymaceae > Erythranthe > Erythranthe guttata. Next base: position 14,053,257 of record NC_142538.1, on the reverse strand, counting down.
AAAATATTTTTGCCACCGGATTCCGGCGTAAACTTCTCAAAATCTTTTTTCTTTCTTTCTTTCGGATTTTTTCGCCGGTTTCTGGCGTTGATTTTTTTTTCTTTTCTTCCAAATTTTTTCGTCGGTTTCCGGCGGTCTCCGGCGTTGACTTTTCTTAGTGTTTTTTTTTGGTTTTTTTTTACGTCCGCCGCTAAACGTTGACCGTATTTGTGCTATCACTAACAGTAAATTAACGTAATTATACTGTCAATGACAGTTAATTAACGTAATTGTACTGCCGTTGACAATACATTTATGTAATTCTTCTGCGGTTGACAGTAAATTAACGTGATATTATTATTTTTTATTTTTGTTATTTTTTTTATTTTATTTGATTTGTTGACAAGTCAACGTAATTATATTACTGTCGTTGACAGTAAAATAACTGTAAACACAATAATATTACTGTCAACAACATCAATATTATTATTTTTTTGGATTTTTTATTTTGTTTGAGTTATTCACGGAGTTACGTAATAATATTGATGTCTATTATTGTAATATTACTGTGAACACAATAATATTACTGTTGTTGACGGTAATATTACTGTTGTTATAGTAATATTGTTGTCAACCACATCAATATTATTATTTTGTTTGGATTTTTTTTTTGTTTGAGTTATTCACGGAGTAACGTAATAATATTACTGTCTATTATTGTAATATTACTGTGGTTGACGGTAATATTACTGTTGTTATAGTAATATTACTGTCACTCACAATAATATTAATTCTTTTGGCTTTTTATTATGTTTACATTTGTTGAACGATCAACATAGTAATATTACTCTATTACACAATAATAATGAGTTTTGTTGTGTTAATATTACTGTGTTAAAGATTAATATCGCAATATTACTGTGTTAAACTGTAGTTTAGTTAATTTTACTGTGTTTAACAGTAATATAGTTAATATTACTGTCAATCATATCAATATTGTTGTTTAAACGAAAAAAAAAGTTACAGAAAGAAAGAAAAGAAAAGAAAAAAAATCGAAAAAGTCAACGCTGGAGACCGACGAAAAATCCGAAAGAAAAAAAATTGAAAAGTCAACGCCGGAGACCGGCGGGGAAAAAAATTTTGAAAAAAAAAAGTTTTGGGTCAAAAATGAATAATTTGTGAAATTTGGGGTCAAATTGAGCTTAAATTAAGTTGAGGATGAAATTGGAGCATATTAAAGTATGAGGGGTTATTTTAGTCCTTTACAAAAATCTGGACCATGTGTGAACTTATTGGTAAATGAGTTGTTTGTCTGGATCTCTCTATGAATAAGTACCCATTGATGGGCTTATTTTTAATGACCCCATTAAATAATTTTAGTTTTAAATGGATAATTTTGCATAATTCTCTTATGTTGCAAAAGACATGCACCAAATTCTCCTATCTTACAAAAATCTTGCACAAATAAGTTCAGCGATAGGCTTAAAAAAACGGATACAAATTTTAGCGGAAAAAAAAAAGGTTAATGTCGGAGACCGCCGGTCAACTCCGGAACCAGCGGCATAAAAATAGAAAAAAAAATTTTAAAAAGAAAAAAGTCAAAATTGAATTATTGTGGTCAAAATTGATGAAATTGAAGTTAAATTGTGAGGTTACAATTATGAATTGGGTTTAAAGGGTTGGGGGTAATTTGTCACATACATTAATTTTGTATTTATTTATAATGCATATTAAATGGATGGACTTATTAGCGAACGAGATATAATCCCTAAACCTAGAATAATAAAGATGGTTGATCAAATACTTATGCATAAAAACCACTTTAATGTAACTATAAGGTCTATATATATGCATAAATAAATGGAAAAGTAAATATAGCATGCCAAAATTAAACTTTCAATAATTACAAAATAGATTGTTTTACGAATACGAATGGAAAGACATCAACTACAAATTGAATTGCTGGTCACATTCTCCAATATAAATCATGCCCATTTAAGTATATGTTTCTTAATTGCAGTTCTAGGTTGAATTTGTGATATTTTACCCTACTTCTTAATCACCATTGCCATATAAACTAACAAAGTCATATCATCACTTCATGCATATTTATTCTCATCCTCATCAAAGCCATTATCTAACTTTTGGGTCTACATAAGTGTCAAACAATACATTATCTAACATATCATATTTTAATTCATTGAACATTGAATCATCATCACTAAATCCATCCTCATTTTCACCACTTTGATTCTCATCCTCATTCCTACCGCTTCGAATCCCAAACTCATCAATGATAACTTATTTATTGATTAACATTCCTTCACCTTCGCCCAGTGGTGAATCTGGCTATGGTCTAGGGTGTGCAGTTGCACACCCTTGATTTTGAAAACAAATTGTACTGTTGTACATTAGTTAACTGAAATTGCTAGTGATTGAGGTGGTAAAGAGTTTCTTCATACAGTTGTCGATCCCGAGTATATAATATGGGTGCTTTTTAATATTTCAAAAGAAAAAAATGCAAGGGTTAAATTGAAAAGTGCAAATTGCTTAACATTTTTCATTCTTTTCTCTTAAAATATTTCCAAAATTCTCATAAAATTTGCAAATCACTTCTTTTTTCTCTTTAACTATTTCCAAAGTTCTCCTAACATTTGCAAATCGTATTATTCTATACAATTTTGAACACCCCTGACAATAATTCTGGATTCGCCACTATGTTTGCACCCACATCCCCTCCCAAATTCAGATGTTTAACTAGTATGTCAACCTCTAGTGTTTTGAAATGTATTTGCTAATGCCAAACACATCATTAGATGTTTCAATGCGCTTACACCTGGCCAAATTCGCATCAACTTTAAGCCAAAATTTATCTGTCTTGCAAAATTCCATTAATCAGCCATACCAATTTTATCAATATCAACAAAGTCAAAATACTCTATTGAACATCCTACGTACTCTTTTTTTCGAGTATGTTTCATAATTCCAACGTATTTGAATTTCATTGAAAAACAAGAGTCTTCGCCCATTGCTCCTAAATTCATATATTAAAAATAGTAATACAAATTATACAATAATAAGTATACTTCCTACCAAATAAACAAGCCAACGATTTCATGAAAAGAATGCAAACACATACCGTAATTTGGAGTAAATTCCAACGACGATGCAATTCTTTTGCCAATTTTCTTCAACAATCTTCAAAATCCCTCATTTAACATACAAAAGCTACAACAAGCACGAACGAAGATGGGGAACTTTGGATATCATGTTAATTGAAACTTTGCTTTATACACACGAGGAAAGTCGTTTGTAAGAAGAATTTAGGTATTCTAGGTACTGGGGTTTTGGGATTTTTGCTCAGATTTGGGAAACTAGAGTCTTTTAAGCTGTGAAATACGTATGAAATGAGAGGGAAACAAAATTATGGTTATTCAGCGTAGTCACGTGCTACGCACGTGATATTTTCCATCCAAACTAACTCTAAAATCAAAAATTGAACAAAAAGTGTATAAGTAGTTAGTTCGAGGACTAATTTAGTGGAAATAATATGGACTAAAATCGATTTTCATGTATAACATGACTTTGATTAGCACAAATGTCTACCAGTACATTGGACAATATTCCACAAAATATTAATTATTTCATTACCGGTAACTCCATAAGAGCAAATTTGTTATACGACGAATGCCTCATGGATGGTCGTAATTACGAAAACAGAGAACGTTGTTTCGTAATTAAACATTATCTCATGGTTGGGTCATTTCCTAAAAAATAAAATAAAAAAAAATTTGAATGATTAGTTATGCTTATTTTTGTAATTTGAGCTACTATACAAATTACATAGTCTGAACGACTAGTCTACAAATGAATTTTAGCCCAATTCAAAACTTGAAAGTAGAAACCAAGCAAAAAGATATTTTATTTATTTATTTATTATTTATCTCGCCTGGATATATATATAATTATATATATACACAATTACACACACACACTCACATGTACAGTTCTACTTCTACAGCTGTATCTTCATTATACATATATGCTTTTTCACTTTCCCCAAACTTCTTTTTTTGATTTTTTTTCTTCCTTTTCTATTGTTTCGAATCTCCGACGACCGCTGTCTCGACACCGAAGCTTCTTCGTTTGCGCCGCCGCACACAACCAATTGACGTAATCTTCTCCTCCCGAGTCAACCCAACTCCTCCCGCCTTCCTTGACTGAGTCCATTCTCCGACTAAATCGTTGATATCGTCGTACAAGTAACAGAGAGAAAAAAACAACAACAAAGCAGCACTCCTTCTTCCGTTTAATCCCCGATCTCGTCTGATCTAGGTTTTCAGTTCAGTCTTCATTTCATGGGGAAGCGAGGCATCGGCTACTTCAGTAAAGAGATTACTATGCTCTAGTCTAGGGTTTCGGTTTTTCTCGCTTTGGGGATTCGGAATTCAGAATAGTCAGCAATCGGCGGCTACCCCCATTCTGCGAGCTTAATTTTAGTAATTTTAGTAATTTCTGTTGGTTAGTATACTGAATAATCAAGTTCCGGCAAGATGATGATTTCTAGGGGTTTGTTTGGGTGGTCGCCTCCGCACATACAGCCATTGACGCCTGTATCTGAAGTTTCGGAGCCGCCGGAATCTCCTTCGCCCTACACAGACATGGGCACCGCGGAAGCTGAGCCGGTGGAGGTGGATGATGAGATGGACGCTGAGGGGGAGGAGATGGAGCCTCCGCCGGCGGCTGTGCCTTTCTCTAGGCTCTTCGCCTGTGCTGACCGCCTCGATTGGGTTCTCATGTTTGTCGGGTCTGTCGCTGCCGCCGCCCACGGTACTGCTCTTGTTGTGTACTTGCATTACTTTGCGAAAATTGTGCACTTGCTCCGCTTCCATGGTTCCGACGTATCTGATGAGCTCATCCAGAAGTTCAATGAGGTACTTTGAATGATGATTAATCTTATACTGGTTCTTGCATAAAACCTAATTGTTCCCCCAAGTTTTTTTCGATGAATATATGTTTGATGATTGGGGGGTATTCAGGTATTTTGTTGACTATATATTTCTGGGATTTATAGCTGGTGCAAATTGATTATGGTACTGCTTCTAATGATTGGTTGTTTTACATCTTTTGTTGTTAGCTACTTTCGTGATCCGAGGAAAGCTTGTAAAATTTGTCTTTGTTTGGATAATTGGATGGCAGATGATCTGTTAGATTTCTTCGATGTAGTTATTGTTTGATGATTCAGATCTATGAGTACTTAAATTGTAAATATTGTGTGATTGTGGATCACTTTAGGAAATAAATCTAGTGATGTAAGATGATGTTAGATATTACTCCTGTCGTCTCAAAACCTAATGGTTTAAGTGGTTGCTTGAGTTCCAAGTATTTAGCGACAAAAACTATGCAGACTCTTTTGGCAATGCTCATTCCTGTATTACGATGCCAGTTGACTTAGTTTACGTACTTGATATTGATTGACGATGTTCTACGAATCTCCATGGGACTGGATGGTTCGATCTCTTCTATAGGTGTTGTGGGACATTTTTATGGATAGATAAATGATAGCTTCTATAATTAGAATGTGTGATGCTCTTAAGGCCTTTTAAGAGAGTGTTACTACTAGTTCCCAGGAAACATGTTGAACTTCTAATTAAAGTTCACCTGTTTATATGGTGTGTGCTTATATGCAGCTCTCTTGGTTTTTTCTTTTAGTGCTCTTATAATTAGTTATGTTAGTTGAGTTTTCAAGATTGATTAGCACTTATAATTAGTTGTGTTAGTTGAGTTTCCTAGTGATTTATATGCATGAAAAAAATAATTCAATTCTTACTGTGTCATTTTTTATTGATACTATAACGAGGTAGCTACCAAATTTCAGCCCAAATCAGTCAACTATGTCAACATATTTTGGTGAACGGTAGCCAAAATTCTATAACCCAAGAAAGGCCGTGTTTTCTAGAAGAAGATAAAATAAGAGAGAAGAGGGAGTAACGGTGGTGGATGAAATATGGTGGTGTATAAAAATGAAAATTATGAAGGATGTATGTAATGTTATTTTAGGTGCTTAAAATACTGTGGTGTAAAGAGAGCATTTGAGGGTGGAATAGCACCTCTCCTTAGTATATGTGACGATTTCTTCTATTCTGGTACTCTAGGCTTATCGACAATTAACAAATTCTTACACTTCTCGGATTTACTTCCGACAATTCAAGGAAATCTTGGTCTCTAGGTAAGGGGAATTTTGGGTAGCTTATTTCTGTTAACCCTTTATTTTGTAGCATAGAGGCCGATGAATGACAATTCACTAAACGAAATACTACTAGATGTCACAATTTAGAATTAAAATACTTGCGTGATTCAAGATGGTGGTTATTTCAGTTCCATAGTTTTTGATTTTCTTTTCTGCGGGTCATCTGAAATGGTTCAATGTTGGTGAGTTCTGAAGTCGCATGACTGCAATTTCTGAAAGACACATGTTCGAAGAGCACTTTGCTATTTCTAGAATTAACTATTAGAGATATACTTTACTGATAGTTTTGGTAGTTTTGATTTTGTTCCAGTAGCTTAAACTAGATCCCTAATTAGTGGTTTTTCCCTATTTAATTAATTTATCGATGAGTTATCAACCAAAAAGTGCAATTGTAAGGTAAAGTTGCAGGTTTACCATAAACAACCCCTGCCTCCACAAAAAAATATTATTCTGCTGCTGATATCATTTTGCGTATTTGCATATACACTTATTGTGTGATTACAATTTGGCCATGGTGAGCCGGGAGTTAATCACGTTGGGGACTTCAGATGAACCTTTTAGGCTGTAAATAGGGAACTCAACGAAATATTGCATTTAGTTTCAGTTGGAAGGCATAAATATAAGTGAAAGTTTGTTTATAAAAAATCATAACATAATGTATAAGTTTAAATGAATTAGTTTTATGGAATGCTATACATCTGATCTCAGTTAGCCTTTTAAAATTTATTTTGCTATGTAAACCTTTTGTCAGATGTTGAGGTAACGATGACCTTGTTCACACCCTTCAGTTATTTCATGGATGAAAAGGAAAAATAACGTGTCTTATGAGGAGTGTTTGATTCAAAACTGATCCTCTTTTCGAATTCCTGCAGCTTGCTTTAAGCATTGTTTTTATTGCGGCTGGAGTTTTTGTTGCGGCTTGGATTGGTAAGTAATGCCTGATGTCTTCGGCCATTGTCATATACAATACTTTTCCCTTTGCAGGCTTCTATTGTAATATTTACTTTTCTTTTAATTTTTCTATTGTATCTTTTGGTAACAGAGGTGTCATGCTGGATACTTACTGGGGAACGGCAGACTGCTGTGATAAGGTCAAGATATGTCCAAGTTCTGCTTAATCAAGACATGAGCTTTTTTGATACTTATGGGAATAATGGAGATATCGTGAGCCAAGTATTGAGTGATGTTTTGCTCATTCAATCTGCTCTCAGTGAAAAAGTATGTTAGCCTCTTCTGTTATTTTTCTTTTGCACGTCTTTAGCCCTTTTTCACGGGTAAAAGTATTTTTTTCTTATATGCGAATGCATCTGACCTGGCAGGTTGGAAACTATATCCATAATATGGCTACTTTCTTCGGTGGTCTTGTGATTGGATTTGTCAACTGCTGGCAGATAGCCCTTATTACTTTAGCCACTGGTCCATTAATAGTTGCTGCTGGAGGAATATCAAATATCTTTCTCCATAGGCTTGCTGAAAATATCCAAGATGCTTATGCTGAAGCCGCAAGCATTGCAGAGCAGGTCAGATTCTTGACCTCCATTCTGCTTTGCTGCTGAGAGTTGCATGCATAATTCCTTATTTTTTGGAGAATTGGTTTATGCTATAACCAAGTTGTCTCTAGGTAGGAGTAGAAATTTGATATATAGAAATAAGTTCCTTGAAGAAGTTCCAGTTCCATGTGTTTGTTGTCTCTAGGTAGGTTTTGAAAATTGTTTATAATAGATATAAGTTCCTTAAAGAAGTTCCGTTCCATGTGTTTGTTTGTTGAGTTGTTGACTAATGTAACCTCCGGGATCTGGCTTAATGATCTTGTGATTTGAGAGATATGCACCAATTTACTGTAATTATGCATGCTTATGATTAAAAGTTCTGATAAAAGCTTCTGTTATCAACATTTAATAGTATGCTTCCATCTGTTTGCTGGCTTAACTTCTTTCTTTATTTTACAGGCAGTTTCTTATATTAGAACGTTGTATTCATTTACCAACGAAACCTTGGCAAAATATTCATATGCAACTTCACTTCAAGCTACACTTAGATATGGTATATTGATAAGTCTTGTTCAAGGGCTTGGACTTGGTTTCACCTATGGGCTCGCAATCTGTTCGTGTGCCTTGCAACTTTGGGTGGGAAGGTCCCTTCTTAAACATGGAGTTCATGGGGGAGAAATTATAACAGCCCTATTTGCTGTTATATTGAGCGGCCTGTAAGCATCTTCACCATTTCTATTTCTTTCATCCTAGTGTGTGACTTTACTTATTTATGAATTGACTCTTGTTTAATAGTGGGCTGAATCAAGCTGCAACAAACTTCTATTCTTTTGAACAAGGGAGAATTGCTGCATACCGACTTTTTGAGATGATAAGTCGGTCATCCTCCACTGTTAATCATGACGGGCTTACTCTTGCTTCTGTTCAGGGAAACATAGAGTTTCGAAATGTATATTTCAGCTATCTCTCTCGCCCTGAAATTCCGATTTTGAGTGGGTTTTACCTAACCGTGCCAGCTAAAAAGGCTGTAGCACTTGTTGGCAGAAATGGCTCTGGGAAAAGCAGCATCATACCACTGATGGAGCGGTTTTATGATCCTACCTTAGGTTTTACTACTATACCTCATTCATTTAATTTCACAAACTTCGAAATTCTTATTTTTTTTCCTTTCCCGTTTTATCTTGCAGGAGAAGTCCTTTTGGATGGTGAAAACATAAAAAATCTGAAACTGGAGTGGCTTAGAAGCCAAATTGGTTTAGTTACTCAAGAACCTGCCTTGCTGAGTTTGAGTATCAAAGACAACATTGCTTATGGACGGAATGCCTCTTTGGATCAAATTGAAGAAGCTGCAAAAATAGCGCATGCACATACATTTATCAGCTCACTGGATAAAGGATACGATACTCAGGTGCTTCACCTAATTATCTATATTCGATCCTGGAATTTTGTTCTCGAGGTTGCAATTAGCGAATTGCTATTAATTAAATTTTCTTGTTCGTTACAGGTTGGTAGCACCGCCCTGGTTATGACAGAGGAACAGAAAATTAAACTTTCTGTTGCAAGGGCTGTGCTGTCGAATCCATCTATTCTGCTCCTTGATGAGGTCACTGGTGGACTTGATTTTGAAGCTGAAAGATCTGTTCAAGAAGCTCTGGATGTGCTCATGTTGGGCAGATCGACCATAATAATTGCGAGGCGGTTAAGTCTTATTAAAAATGCTGATTATATTGCCGTGATGGAGGAAGGGCAACTTGTTGAAATGGGTACACATGAAGAATTGATAAACTTAGATGGCCTTTACGCAGAACTACTCAAATCTGAAGAAGCTACAAAACTTCCACGAAGGTATAGTTGATCAGCTAACTAATGATTTTAAAATGAGTAGACGAATCATGCATCGTTTTTATTTCTTCTTAATTGAATAGCATAGCACTAATGAGAGTGTCCAACTTGTACATTCAGGATGCCAATGAGAACCTACAACGAAGGTTCAACGTTTCAGATTGAGAAAGATTCTTCTGCAAGTCGCGTCTACCAAGAACAATCATCCCCTAGAATGGCCAAGTCACCGTCGCTCCAGAGAGTTGCTGGCCTCCACATGTTCCGTTCTGCCGATGTTACATTTAGCTCTCATGAATCTCCCCAAATTCTTAGTCCACCTCCAGAAGAAATGAATGAAAATGGTGCTCACACGGATGTGACTAATAAAGAACCAACAATAAAAAGGCAGGATAGCTTTGAGATGAGACTACCAGAGTTACCCAAGATTGATGTTCATTCTGCGCAGCGGCAAAAAAGTTCTTCGGATCCTGAATCTCCTGTTTCCCCTCTTTTGACTTCTGACCCTAAAAATGAACGTTCTCATTCACAAACATTTAGTCGACCACCTACTGAGTTTGATAATATTCCGACGCCTGTGAAAGAAAAGAAGGGGACATTGACTCTGGAAGAGCCATCGTTTTGGAGGCTTGTAGAGCTTAGCCTTGCAGAATGGCTGTATGCTGTTCTGGGAAGCACCGGCGCTGCAATATTTGGCTCTTTTAATCCTTTGCTTGCTTATGTTATTTCACTTATAGTAACAGCATATTATAAAACAGACGAGAAGCATCATGCAGACGGGAAGCATCGGGAAATAAACAATTGGTGCTTAATCATTGCTGGCATGGGAGTTGTGACAGTGGTTGCTAATTTCTTGCAGCACTTCTACTTTGGTATAATGGGGGAGAAAATGACTGAGCGTGTGCGAAGAATGATGTTTTCAGGTATGTGATTGTTTACCAACATTATTGTGCTTTCGTAGAATGCTATATGTTTTTATCTTGATGGATGAACTTACTCTGAGTCTCTTCTTCAACAGCAATGCTTCGAAATGAAGTTGGATGGTTTGATGAGGAGGAGAATAGTGCTGATAATCTGTCTATGCGATTGGCCAATGATGCTACTTTTGTGAGAGCTGCTTTTAGCAACCGGCTTTCGATATTCATACAAGACGGTGCTGCTGTTGTAGTTGCTGTTCTCATTGGGATGTTTCTGCATTGGCGGTTGGCACTTGTGGCCTTAGCTACTCTGCCCATTCTCGCGGTTTCTGCTACAGCACAGGTATGCACCAAGTGTATCTATGTGTTGTATATGGCCTCCCAAGAGTAACTCTTACATAACCTATGTGGTAATGGGTATTGCTAACAACAACCTCACTAATTTGCAAAGTGGTTGGTTGGTTATCTTCCACCATAGTTATGGTTACATGTATATTCCTGACTGTTACTTGAAACTGTGCTTAAAACGTCGAAAGTATACAAGGACATCCAAATCAACTAAATCACTTTTTAGTTAAGAATGAACTTGGTAAGCGGCAATTGTAGCTCCCACCTATAAGTAAACAATTTCTCAAGTTTGGGGTTAATAAGAGCCAACCAAAGATTATGACATTCCTTTTCACTTTTGGTATTTGAAGCTCATTGATCGGTAGGAAAGGAATAAATTACCTTCATGGTGTTTTACTAACTTCTGCAATCAGCAGAATATACATATCCTATATTCATCCTGAAACTTAACTGAATTCTCATTGTAATCTTGCAGAAGTTATGGCTTGCTGGATTTTCAAAGGGTATCCAAGAAATGCATAGGAAGGCATCTTTGGTCTTGGAGGATGCTGTTAGAAATATTTACACCGTCGTGGCATTTTGTGCTGGGAACAAGGTTATGGAGCTCTACAGAGTGCAACTTCGGAAAATATTCACGAAAAGTTTTCTCCAAGGAATGGCAATTGGTTTCGCATTTGGCTTCTCTCAGTTCCTTCTTTTCGCTTGTAACGCTCTTCTCCTTTGGTACACTGCTCTTTCTGTCAAGAAGGGGTACATGCCTTTGTCGACAGCTCTGAAAGAGTACATGGTCTTCTCTTTTGCAACATTCGCACTTGTCGAGCCTTTTGGTTTGGCTCCGTACATTCTTAAAAGAAGGAAGTCTTTGACATCTGTCTTCGAAATAATCGATCGAACCCCCAAGATCGAGCCTGATGATAACTCAGCCTTGAAACCCGCAAATGTTTATGGAAGCATCGAATTAAAGAACATTGACTTTTCATATCCAACTCGACCCGAAGTCTTCATACTGAGCAATTTCAGTCTCAAAGTCAACGGAGGTCAAACTGTAGCAGTGGTTGGTGTTTCAGGGTCCGGAAAAAGCACCATCATATCTCTAATAGAAAGATTCTACGATCCACTTGCCGGTCAGATATTACTCGACGGGCGAGATTTGAAATCTTACAATCTGAGATGGTTAAGGAACCATTTAGGCCTCGTTCAACAGGAGCCAATCATATTCTCAACAACAATAAGAGAGAATATAATATACGCGAGGCATAACGCAAGTGAAGCTGAGATGAAAGAAGCTGCCAGAATAGCAAACGCTCATCATTTCATAAGCAGCTTGCCTCACGGCTACGACACACATGTTGGGATGAGGGGTGTGGATTTGACCCCCGGTCAAAAGCAAAGAATTGCTATTGCCAGAGTTATTTTGAAAAACGCACCTATTTTGTTGTTAGATGAAGCTAGCTCGTCCATCGAATCAGAGTCGAGTCGAGTTGTGCAGGAAGCTCTGGATACTCTCGTTATGGGGAACAAAACGACCGTTCTGATTGCACACAGAGCAGCTATGATGAGGCACGTTGATAATATAGTTGTACTTAACGGTGGGCGAATCGTGGAGGAAGGGAGTCACGATACACTTATGGCGAAGAATAGTTTATATGTTCGTTTGATGCAGCCTCACTTTGGTAAGGGTATGCGTCAACATAGGCTTATTTAGACGCTCAATTATTTTTTACCATGTTGCTCTAGTCCGTTTCAGCTTATTATGCCATCATCGGTTGATTGGGAAAAAAAGGTCTTAGTTTATAGATTCTATGAACTAAATCAGATAGCCACTGTGTTCGATAAGTTTCTCTATGCTGGTGGTGGGACCCGTGTTGGCATCTTTTACGGAGGGAAAGCAAGTGTTTGATTAAGGGGTAAAAGTGGAATTTGGTTTATTCTGTGGGAATATATTTTGCAAGATTAGATGCATATTCTTTTGGAGGCTGGTAGAGTTGAACTTTTCTTACCTGCTTCTCCATGGTTGGTATATTGATTTGTTAGTCAGAGAGTGGAACAATTCTTAGGAATTTCTTTTATATTTTTTATTTTTGTTTCTATTTTTCTTAAGTTGGTGGTTGTATTAGTGTTTTTTTTTCTTCTTTCTTGGTGTTCTCGAGTGCGGTTAATTAGCTTCGATTTTGTAACATATATTGTGCTGCTGCCTCTTCTTATTCTAACCAGAGTTCAGTTCTCTTGCGAGAAGTCGATTGTGTAAACTTTGTAATTTATTTGTACAGAAGAGATCAGAAGATTTCGGGTTTTTTCTCTTTCATGGTTTTGGTTTTGTTGTCTGCTCTTCTTTTTTCTTTTGTATAAAATGTTGTTCATTTGGCAGCCGTTTATTTCAAAAGTTTACTGAGTATTGACAAAGTACTTAAAAATAGACCGTAGAGTCACGGGAAGGGCATATAAACTTGAAACTATTGTTTACCTTTTAGGGGTTTTTGTGCATAAGACCCTCACCAACTATTTTTATGATTCTAGGTTCATGGGCTATACCTCTTTCGTCATTAAGCCCATTCTTTTAATATATATTATAAATAAAGGAATAACTAATGTATATGATAAAATTACTCCAACCTTTTACATCCAATTTTGAATTGTAATCCCAATTTAATCAATTTTGACCACAAAAATCTGATTTTGACTTTTCCTTTTTAATTTTTTTTTTGCCACCGGTCTCCGGCATACTTTTCGATATATATATATATATATATATATATATATATATATATATATATATATTTTTTTTTTTTTTTTTTTTTTTTTCTGGTCTGTTTTGTTTTTACGCCCGCCGCTAAACGTTGATCGTAATTGTGCTGTCATTAACAGTAATTATACTGTCATTGACGGTAAAATAACGTAATTATACTGTCGTTGACAATACATTAACGTAATTATACTGTTGTTGACAGTACATTTATGCAATTGTACTGTCGTTGACAGTACAATTAGAGTCAACGACAATATTATTATTATTATTTTTTAATTCATTTTGTTTGATTTGTTAATAAGTCAACGTAATTATATTACTGTCGTTGACAATAAAATAACTGTAAACACAATAATATTACTGTCAACCACATAAATATTATTTTTTTTTGGTTTTTTTTGTTTTGTTTGAGTTATTAACGGGGTAACGTAATAATATTACTGTCTATTATTGTAATATTACTTTAAACACAATAATATTATTGTAGTTGACGGTAATATTACTGTTGTTACAGTAGTATTACTGTCAACCACAGTAATATTAATTCTTTTCGCTTTTTATTATGTTTATATATGTTAAAAGGTCAACATAGTAATGTTACTATATTAGACAATAATAATGACTTATGTTGTGTTAATTTTACTGTGCTGGAGATTAATATAGTAATATTATTGTGTTAAACTATACTATAGTTAATTTTACTGTGTTTAACAGTAATATTGTTATTGGTTAATATTACTGTCAACCACAATAATATTGTTGTTTAAATGGAGAGCAAAAAGATGTTAAAGGAAAAAAAAATAAAAAAATCGAAAAAGTCAACGCCGGAGATCAGCATTGACCAGGTCAACGCCGGAAACTTGCGAAAAAATCAAGAAAAAAAAAAAATCAACGTCGGAGACCGACAAACTTATTTGATGGGCTTATTTGTAAAGTGCCCTACTTTTTAAGTAATTTGTATTTTTGAAATGTTAAATGTGATTTGAATATTTAAATGTCATTTCATTTAGAGTCTGTTTGCTAAGTTTATATCAAATAATTGCTTTTACATCTCATAAGCTATTTTAAGAGTTGATAAGTTGTTATCTTTTATTTTTCAGAAGTATTTTTTGAAGTTGTTATCTCATTATAAGATCTTAATAAAAATGTGGGGTAAACGTATTTTTAAAAAAAATATTTTTATTTGCTCTCCAACAGCTTATATTTTGAATTTTTAATATCTTTTTAAAAAAAAAATTACCAAACACTTTAGAAGAGCTTATAAGTTCTTAAATATTTAATAAACTCGTTTTAACAGCTTATAAGCTTAACTAAACACCCTCTTACTAATAATGTTTTGATTTTGAACGTGATTTGGCTCTTTTTTAGTTTGATTTTGGTAAAATTCAAAACGTGAATATCGTAATTGTTTGAGTTAACTTTTTAATCTAAGTAAAATCAGTCGGATTGGATGTTGTGTGATAAAATTATGCATGAATAAATTACATTTTAAATTTTAGATAACTTAAAATATCAAAGTTGTGTCCACTCGTGCATATCTTTTTTTTTTGGGTCATTAGCAATAAGCCCCTCATATCCCTAAGAAATGGTGATATGCCACCCCTTAAATCTTTATTTGTGATAACCCCCTAAATTTTTTATTCTCAATACCACCGTTATGCCAATTAGCATATTTTGGAGTTTGAGATGCTACCAAGTTGAATGATTTATCCATATTGAGTTAAAAGTGTTGAAGTAGGAATGCATTGTAGATATAAGTGACCATTCTCTAAAGAACACGCAATTCGATGAACCCAATATACATATGTTTGCACATTATAACTCATGTGGGGTAAACTTACTTTTAAAAAAAAAAATTATTTGCTCTCCAACAGCTTATATTTTGAAATTTTAATATCTTTTAAAAAAAAATTACCAAACACTTTAGAAGAGCATATAAGTTCTTAAATATTTAATAAGCTCCTTTTAACAGCTTATAAGCTTAGATAAACACCCTCTTACTAATAATGTTTTGACTTTGAACGTGATTTCACTCTTTTTTAGTTTGATTTTGGCAAAATTCAAAACGCGAATATCGTATTGTTTGAATTAGCTTTTTAGTCCAACTAGAATCAGTCTTAGTCCAACTAGAATCAGTCTGATTAGATGTTGTGTGATAAAATTATGCATGAATAAATTACATTTTAAGTTTTAGATAACTTGAAATATCAAAGTTGTGTCCACTCGTGCATATCTTTTTTTTTTTGGGTCATTAGCAATAAGCCCCTCATATCGCCAAGAAATGGTGATATGCCACCCCTTAAATCTTTATTCGTGATAACACCCTAAAATTTTTATTCTCAATACTACCCTTATGTCAATTAGCATATTTTGGAGTTTGAGATGCTACCAAATTGAATGGTTTATCCATATTGAGTTAAATGTGTTGAAGTAGGAATGCATTGTAGATAGAAGTGACCATTCTCTAAAGAACACGCAATTCGATGAACTCAATATACATATTTTTGCACATTATGACTCATGGACGCATACTTTTCAAAAAAAAAAATCTCATGGACATCTAATATGATATTATTTGTTCATTTTAGACTCCAAAACACTCGATTTATGAACGTACGTTATGTAAGGACATTGTCTATGTTTACGTGAACACGAGGTATACATTATGTGTAACCCGTGTATATGTTTTCATATAAAACCATATATATACATTCACATATAAACTGCGATATTGTTACTATTTTAACATTCTAATCTATTTTGTATAATAATAATTAACTGCATAATGACCGTAAAACATGTTTCTAATGATGTTTGAATAAACTGAAATGCTATATAGTGCAACTTTTACCACCTTGCACTAAACTTTAGATTCATTTGTAACTTTTCTTAAAAAAATTCAAAATCCTCTCAAGCCCTCTCCAACACCCTTCGAATTCCCGCCGATTAAACGAGCAATCCAACAACGATTTAAGGTAAAACTCAAACTCCATTTCGTTAATCTAATGTTTTATAGTAGTATATTAACAAATTTCGTCAAAAATCTGCACGTTTTCAATAGTTCGAAACTTTTCAAAAATAAATATGCGTTTCGTGAAAAAAATCACGAAATTAAAGAGCTAATTTCGTGATTTTTTTTCACGAAATTCTGACAATCTTTTTTTCCTTTTACGTTTCGTGCAAAAACTCACAAAACTAATTTTCTTTCGTGAGTACTATGCACGAAAACTGTGTGTTTCTGGCATTTTGCTCTTATTTCGTGGAAATATATACGAAATTTATGCTTCTATTTCGTGATAAAATCACGAAATATAAGCATAAATTTCGTCACTTTTTCTGAGAGCAAAATTTCAGTTTTTTTTTTTTTTTTTTTTATTATTATTTAGACTGACGTGTTTAGTGTCTTATTTAACAGATGGCAGGCAAATGCAAGTCAAAGGCAATTATGCAAGCAGTTTGTGATGAGGCCGGGCATCAAGAGCGCGAGGACATGACTATGTCTACACGACGTAGGCGAGAGGCTGAGAGAGCTGGTGAAGTCAGATCATCGGTTGCACATCCCGATGTTTAGCCTTCCCATGCTATGGAGGAGGAGGAGGATGCGGTGGACCCCGTTCACGAGACTAAGGTTGTAGCTCGTGGAGGCCGAGCACGGGGCCGTGGAGCTCGTGGTGGTCGAAGTCATAGTCGTGTCAATCCGTATGTGCTAGATGGTCTATTTCCCGGAGGCCCGCGGGATCCGTCTTTGATTCCGAGTTTCAAGTCGCACATAGCGGCATATATTTCGAGGGGATCGGAGAAGTAAGTTAATTACTTGTTTTAATTTTAATATATAATTTTTGTATCTTATATAAAAATATTTTAATAGTTGATTAACTAATATGTGTTCTAAATAAATGATTGCAGTAACGTCCGGTTGGACGAGTGGAGTCCCGTATCAACTTCCTTACCCATTTCAACTACGAGAAGATTGGAGATGCCTTGGCCCAGTTAGGCATAGATGTCACTGCATACAATCATTTTCTGCGGATGACCGGTTTGTACCCCCTAGCTCGCTGTTTCCTACCGCGCATAGATGGTCTGCTGTTGTTTCCATTCGTGGAGCGGTGGCAGCTGGAGACGAACAACTTCCATATGTCGTGGAGAGAGATAGATGACTATCACTCTCCACGATGTCCAGATGATATTAGGTGCCAATGTGGAGGGACGGGTGGTCGCGCTTAGGTACGACGAGAGCATCAAGCAGACAAATTGCGTGTATTTATTGTCCGAGATTATGAGCCTCGATTTTGAGGAGATTAACGAATCATAGAAGCATGGGGGGCCCACATGTATTGAAACTGACATCCGAATGTCTGCCTATAAATACCAAACAAATGCAAACCATGCAAGGTAAGAACCTTAACCAAAAAAGCTAAGGGTCCATTTGGATGGAGGGATTTGGGGAGGGATTTGATTTGGGGAATGGATTTGAAATGACTCCAATTTTGGAGTCATTTGAAATCCATCACTATTGCTCCAAAATCAACTAAAAAGGAGGGGTGGGGATTTGAAATCCATCTCCAAATCCCTCAATCCAAACAAGTCCGAGGGATTTGTTATTATGGATTTGAAATCCCTCCCCCAAATCCCTCCATCCAAATGCACCCTAATAGTTCATAAATTGCAAGAACAATTTCTCCGTAAAAGAAAAATCATTAACTTGACCATGGGAATGCTAACTTCAGCACAAGTCCGAATTTTCTTTTAATCAATTTTAGGTCGAATGCCTACAAAAGCCCAACCCAAGAACACCGATCAACTGGTATCCACGAGATGTTAATTTTTTGTTTTTTTTTTAAATTTTATCTACAAGAAGGAAAAAAGTTTTATGTATTGAAACAAAAGTAAGAAAACAGAGCAAATAATATTCCATTTTTATTTTGATACATATTCCTTTATTTATTTTTTTAAACTTTTTCTAATTTTTTTTTGCTTAAGCCCAAGCCCATTCTTTGAAATTTCCCATCTCCAAAACGCCGTCGTTTCAATCCTCCGAGCCCTAATTCCCCTCTCCAGACCCTTCTTCTTCTTCGATCCACACTGTAATTCGTCTGACAGAAAACACTAAGAACACACCTGCAGCAGAGAATTAAACATGGACATAGCCGAGCAAACCATAAATTTATTCGGAGAATCCGACGAGGAGGCGGAGGCGGAGGAGGAAAGCAGCAAGAAGAACAATTACACCAACGGCGATGGCGAGGAAGAAGAGCAGCAACAAGATAAAGAGCCGCAGTCGTCATCTTCGCCGTCGTCTTCCTCCTCATCCTCCGGCCATTCCTCCGGTTCGTCGTCTACTTCCTCCTCGTCCAATCGCAGCAGCAGCAGCAACAACAACAGCGAAGAGGACAATGACGTGAGGCCTTCTTCACACGGTAACCGCACTTACAATTACAACGATGAGGGCAACAGTCACTATTCGGAGAACGACGACGAGGCGGCGGAGGAGAATGACGATAGGGGAGATCTTTTTGGCTCTGATAATGACGATTATGTCAAAACACCTGCCGCCAGTACTCACCCTATACCAGGTATATGGTACATTGTTTTGATTCTGCTATTTGCATTAGTTGTGTTCTGCAATGTTTTTTATAATTTTGGTTGAATTTTTGTCATTGTAAAAAAAAAACAGGATTGATTGCTCAGATAAATTTTGCGTTAGTCGTGTTGGCTAACTATCGAATGGTACTCTGTCGGAACTATATCGTCATGCTAATATGAATATTTAGAAAAAAAGGCGAAAGAAAATATCCGTGTTGCATGTTATATATTATAAATGTAATATACATTCTATGATTTTAACACAACTCAAGTTAAATTTTCCGTTTGCTAGGAATTCACTGTTGGAGAGTCGAGTTTCGTTTTCAAATCAGAATTCAGTGTTTTAGTTACTTCAAAATGTGTGAATTCGGTACAAAATGAGGCCCTAAATTTGGGGCTTTGAGAAACTGCGTGGTAAACTTTAAATATGAAGAATATTAATATTAGACTCATCTCATAGAAGTGTTGGAAAGAAAACTATCCGAGAGGTAGTAGAGGTTGACTATAAACTTCATCCCTCTCTTTGAGAGCAGAATGGCGTATGTACTTTTTTTTTTTTTACTTTTGTATTTTATGTATGCATAGGAAGGACAATCTCAGTGAATGAATTAATAATGCTTGATTATATTTCTATAGAATCTGTCTCTTTCACGTTTCTTTATGTATTCATTCTTCTATTGTATGTATAGTTCTGCCCCCACTGCGCAATACAAACAATCAGCCAAGAGGGGGTTTTGGGCGTGGGCGGTGGCAGAATGATAGAGGGCGTGGTCTGCTTCCCCGCCCTGGATCTTATCAACAAAGGCAAAACTATGGTTATGGTAATAACTTCTACAATGGGCATCGTGATGAACGTTTTGTTTCTGAGTTGAAATTCTCAAAGAGTGAGGAAACATTAGCCAGAAAATCCATTGCTTTTCAAGAGGTAACGATTTGTATCCCGTCTTGAAAGCTGCCAAATCTTCACAGAGCCAAATCACCCCACCCCTGTATTTGTAAATATGGAGAACCTGATTGTATCTCTGGAAAAATACTGTTTGGTTAATTTTATTGTTAAAGCATTGAGTATATTTCTTATGATTCATATCTTTCCGGTATTTATGAGGCCTCAGGAGGATTAAATCTCACAATATACTGACATCGGCCAACATTCTGTTAGTTTGGCTGCTATCTGTTGCCTCTTCTATATACTTTACGTCAAAATTGATGATCTAGTAAAGCATTAATTGCTGGTTAGATATGATAATCGCAATGTGTGTGAGTGAAGTGTGATCTGCAAATAGCCGTCGAAACAAAATATGGAAAGTAGATATATGTATAGAGGATTTGAGAGGGACATTTGTTTTTAGTTTCTGTGTTTTGGGTTAATGTCATCATTAAATGTAATATAATTTTCTAAGCCACGAAAAAAAAGAAATGCAAGAATATTATAGCCAAATTTTGTGTAACATTTAACTGGTTCCCTAATTGGCTTTCCATCAATAAATTGTGTTATAAATAACCCACTGATATTTGGCACGCATCTGAGGTTATTGCTCCTGATACATCCATGGCTTTGACCTACACTCTTTAGCCACCGCAACCCTGAAGCTAAACCAAACCCCCCCCCCCACGCACCCCCCCCCCCCCCCCCCCAACCCACCCAACCACCTCCACATGAAAAAAGGAAGGAAAAGATATGTTCAAATAAATAAGGATTTGCCACTTTGAATCTGAGAAAGGAAGATTTATGCATCCATGTGATTTCATATATCTGCGCAACATACTTTATAGAATAATTTTAGTTGAATTGTCTTATCCATTTAAGATTTTCTATGTGCAAGAGTAGCCATGTGAACTTGCTTGCTACAGTCGTGTAGAAGGTGGGGATGTCTACTTTGATGATCGTGGTGTGGTGAGCCTCTCTTTTCCATTTTCTTAGAGTTTCACTTCATGTTGATTATCAGCTCACATAGACCAATTTTTTCTCTTGCTAGAGGCTGTTTAAGCGGCTCATAACTGAAGATATTGGAAGCGACCTCAATGAGGGTTTTAATACTTTCATTCCCAAGAAAGGTATGCTGAACTAGAGTTTGCATGAGTACCATATTTTTCCCCTCAAGTCCTATTTGTGTTTTTGAATCTGGTTTGCAATCGTAAATTTGGAAATGTGTCAATTGTTTTTTATGTTCACACCAGAACTGGGCTCTGACGGCTTTGGTGACCTTCTTGCTGCAATTAGAAACAAAAATATACCCCTTCAAAACATGCACTTTGTGGTAAGACTATGCAACATATTCAGCTTTTACGCATTTAAGAAGTTTAAGAAGATTCTCCCAAGCGGTTAACATTTTATCTTTCTGTCTTCTTTTACTCTGCAGACGTATCGTAACAACCTTAACAAGGTAATTCTCGGTTCTTCTTTCTGATGCTGTGTTTTTCCTATTGGTACTTGCATTATTGTACGCAATGGCGAATCTTGCTTAGGAGCAGGGTGGACTCAAGCCCACCTTGGTCCAATTTTTTCACAATATATGCATTAGTTAATGTATCTAACCCACACAAGTTATATCACTTAGCCCACCTTATACATGGTTCTAATTGAAATCCATGAAAATACTTCTTCCAATATTAAATTTGATACAAAGAGACCAGATTTTAGAAGATGGATTCTCAAAGAAGTCGATCTGGGCTTCTTTCTTTTTCAACAATAGCATTCTCTAACCCCTTTTGTGCTCTTTTTGGTTCCACAGAAGATAGAAATTAAGAAGAGTGAGAATTTGAGTTTCGAGGAAAATTATCACGGGGAATAACTGATTGCATAATTATCTGTATGTGATAGTTAAAAGAATATTATCTCTAAATAAAGAGATGAATCTAAGTTAATATTATTATATGAGCAAATAAATGGTAATTCATATATCTCTAATTTCGATAACTAAATTTTTTATTGTTTTCCCTAAGTGTCCTGCTATGCACAAATAGTTGGCCTTTTTATCAATTTTTAAGATAACTTGTACATTGTGTTATGTTCTCTCAGCCTTTCCTTTAATTTTAGTAAATTTACTTTGAATTTTCAGTGCAATCAAACAACTGGAAAAATGTACCCCTATTCTTCTGTTTTCCCCATTTTCTGTGAAACCAAAGGACCATAGTGAGTTTAGTTTCATGTCACTCTCCTTCGTAGGATTTAATAGGTTTGATTTTTTTATGATATTAAGAGTGTCCTGCAACTTATTCTGAGACTTACTTTTTGATCTGTTTCATCTTTAGATTATGGCTACTGCTTATATGAGGCATGAGCCTTGGGAAATGGGTGTGCATAAAAGGAATGGAGTAGTCTATCTCGATGTGCATAAATTGCCGGAAAGGCCCCAAAATGAACTCGATAAACGAAGGTACAGCACTACATGTGTTGTTATATTATTCTTGAAATCTCTCTTTCTTGTACGTGCTACTTTATCGTTTGATTTTTTAGTTGTGGGGGTTAGAGATTGGAAGTAGAGGCGGTGAACGGAAATATGGATGGGTAGTGAGAAAGTTCATATTTCTAGTATTGAGAATCTTCGCTTCGAATATCCAGAAAGTAATAGAAGTTGATGGTTGTCCATATAATTTTCTATTATACACATTGTCTATCGACCTCTTGCTAATTCTCCTATGGAAGCTCATTTTACGAATATTGAGCTGGAGTATTTCCTCGTATTCAATGTAGATATTAAGCTCAGCTCTAATAGGCTCGACGTAGCTCGATTATAGTCTATAGGAATGCATCAAATTTTATTTCTTTATTTATATATGAGGATTCCAATCCATTAAATCCAATTTTTATTGTCCTATCAAATCATAGGTGTTATTGGGGCTATGCGTTCGAGGCTCTGGCGACAGAAGATCCAACAAGAGCTGATGGAGAAGGGATACATCACGTTGATGCTAATGTCGAATATTGTGCTGTGATTAAAACCAAATTAGGAGCTCATCGGATACTCATGGGTGCTGAAATGGATTGCTGCGATTCAACCGACGAGGGCAGGAGATTCTATGTGGAACTAAAAACAAGTCGTGAGGTTGGCATTAGTGTTTGATTTTCTCTTTGTTCATTGTTCTAGCTTGCGTATCTAGGTTATAACTATGATCTCTTTCATTTGTGCTTCTACAGTTAGATTATCACACTGAAGAAAGATACGAGAGGGAGAAATTGCTTAAGTTCTGGGTAATATGCATTGTCAAATATTATAATGAATTTCTTCCTTTCACATTTATAAAGCCGTTCCCTTTCTTCTCTTGTTCATTTCTTTTGGTGTTTTTTTCCCTGTAGTGCTGTTAAATGAACATTGTGTAAAATCTATTTTTTTCTCAGATGAAAAGTGTATCTAGGTTAACTTAGAAAATCTGCTCGATTAGCCCCTCTACAAACCAGCTTCCCTGTGCATTAAAGATAAATTACTAATTACTCTCCAGCATATGCCACTATTTATTTCCCCCATTTACTGCCGGTGATAGTAACTAATTATATTATTTGACTTTTGAGCTAATAAAGGAAACTTGTTTGGAGAAATCTCTTTTTCATTCCTTGACTTTGATGTTTAAGAATATCACCAAGAATTAGGGACTTCTATAGATCGAAAGGTGGAGGGTTCCATTTAAATGATAGTAGAGATTCATTTTGGAATAACTTAGATATAGGTAGTTGAGGTATAGGACGTCGCTTTGCAGAATTCTTATCCTCGAATGTGTAAAACTCGAAAATTATTTCTACTGGATTTATAACCACTTTGGCTGTATTACTATGAATGCCTGTTTAATATATGGTAAAAAAGATTATTCTGAAGAGCTCTACTGACTAGTGCTACAATTCAATCTATTCCTTCCTAAAAATTGTTCTTAATACGTTATTTTAGTCAATTGGAAAGAGGATTTAATTTGCTGACAAGTTTTTGTTCCTTTAAATCCTTAATAATGCTTACTAGTAAGGCTGACTAACATTCAAACCCTTTTCACTTTTGAAGGCCAATAATTAAGGTTTATTTTGAAGAGTGAAATGAATCGATTCTTATGATGGCAAGCAATTTAAAAAAGGATTCTCTAATCGTAGGCTTTTAGAATCTCTTACTCTCTTTGGATGATATTGCACTCAAAACTTGTTGCTCTGGCCGAGGATGTGTATTTGCTAACTAAATTCCTATACAGTTCTTTCTTGCTATAAGAACAAATTGATTGTCAAACTTGATTAACTATGGATAAGTTGCACAAATTTGGTTTGTTAGGCATTTGTCTTCCTGTAATAAAAGATGATAAAAAATGATCTTCTTTCAAAGTGTAAATCTTCTGTTGCTTTGTCTGCGCAGAAAGTACAGTATGATTTTAATTATGTATATTTTGTTTTGACGGGTTTTATAATGCTATTAATTTATGGTGCCAGATCCAATCATTCCTTGCTGGTGTACCTTATATTGTGATCGGGTACAGGTATTGCCTATCTCTTTACAGCTAATCCTTGATTAGATTGTTATAATACTACTATCGAACCTAATTAATAACCACAAAGATAAAATTTGTCCATTTCTTGTTACTTTTGTGTATATCAATCACATTTTGATTGGCTGTTATTTCAGAGATGATGCCGGCGTACTTGTCCGTACAGAAAGATTAAGAACCAAGGACATAACACACAGAGTCAAGATGAAAAATTATTGGCAGGTAGATTTTATTTCTCCAGCAAACTAAGCATCGTCTGTATTTCAGAAGGTATTGAATTTTTGGCAAATTGTGACTTATTATTTTTCTTGGAATTTGTGCCAGGGAGGAGTGTGCTTGGCGTTTGCTGACGAGGTCTTGTGCTGGCTTTACGGGACAGTCAAAGAGAGTAAGAACCTTTAAATTCAGTCTGTCTTGGCCATTTGAAATTGGAATCGTTTAATTGCCGAAAATAAGTAAATGAAAAAAATAAAAAAAATTGGCAGCGAGACTTGTGTTTTCTTTCATTTTTCATATCTTTCAGAAAACAGAGCAATTTTTTATTTATTTATTTTTGTAAAAAGAGGCCATCGAATTTGAATCTCTTTGTTGTATGTATGGGTGCAGATGAAGACTATGTATTACAGTTTGCGCCGCCTTTCTCACGATTGGAACTCCTTCAAGCTCATTCCTGCCCCGATGTGATAAAGCAGCATGTTGAACAATTATAGCCACACTCGGTAACAACTTACCTTCGTGCAGATGAAGCTTGTACTAGATAAGTTAGGCATCACGGTCGTTCGGGGATTTTCAACTGGAAGTTTCCTAACTATTTAAATCTAAGAATTCGATCTATGCTACAATTATAAAAAAGAAAAAAAAAAGTATTGCTCACATAGATATATGACTGTAGTTACGTTATGCTGACTGCAGCATGTCTTACCGATGTAATACTTAATAGCGAAAGTATTGCGATTCTCAATTTTTTTTATGGTTTTCAACGTATTTCAGATTTGATAGTTACTGTTGTCACTTACGGTAATCTGTAGATTAATTAATGGGAAGAATTAGTTCTAAATAAGCGTGATCAGAATACTTTTCGTGTCAACGATGATTATTATTGTGTTTACAAGTATGTATAAAGTATAGTTGGGAGGGAAATCGTACTAAGGGTGTCTCATGCTTACTAACTAATGAATGATATGTCCTATTTTGTTTTCGATTATATTTTGATGGAATAGAAAACGATATTGTGAATGGATTAAATGTTTTAAATCAGACTTATTTTTTATATAAAGGTAGTTCGAGTGAAGTCACCAATGTTCAAAAACATGAACAAAATCTTCAGAAGATGATACAAACTTGTGTTCTTGATTGTATTTTATTGTGAGTGTTGTAATTAATATGTGTTTTATTGTTAGTTTTGTAAATAATATGCAAGTGGGGTTTCTTAATCTAAACCACGCAAACTACCACTTTCTTGATTGTATTTTATTGTTAGTGTTAGTATTCCACCAAGTATTATTTTTATAATTTCAAATATATCCTTAATTGTCAATATACTATTTTGAAACCCTAATTTCTCTCTCATTTTTCCTCACCACCACCACTGCCTCTCCCCCGCCGTCCACCGCTATCGCCGCCGATCTTCACCGACTACCACCGTCCCTTCGTCGTTCCACCACTCAACCTCACTTCGTCTTCGCCGCTCAAAACCCTCACA
This sequence comes from Erythranthe guttata, assembly GCF_056151865.1. Taxonomy (NCBI): domain Eukaryota; kingdom Viridiplantae; phylum Streptophyta; class Magnoliopsida; order Lamiales; family Phrymaceae; genus Erythranthe; species Erythranthe guttata. Next base: position 14,026,946 of record NC_142538.1, on the reverse strand, counting down.
ATCACAGTCGCCGATACCACCGCCGCGCCTGCACATGACGCCAACAAGTCGTACACGCTCGACAGCCCCTCCACCACCGCCGTCGTTGTTCTGACCGCAGAAACCCCATGGGGAACTATGCGGGGACTGGAGACATTCTCGCAACTAATGTGCTTGAAGTCGTCGGTGGTGGCACGCGGGTGGTGGTTTGCTCCGCCGCCGCCGCCAAGGAGTACAGTTCTTCGCTATGAACATGTAATTCATAAACAAATCTGAATATATGCTCTCATTTCTCTCTTCTTTACTGTAATTATGGCATTTAAATTTTCAGCCAAGGGGAAAAGAAAACTCCCACCAAGTCCGGCGGTGTGATGACGATGGGGAGACCGATTTTGAGTTTTTTTGTGGATCGGACGGAGGACGACACGTGTAGAGAATTTCGCGCAGGCTGAAACCTTAATCAGCTATGTACATGTTCAATAGTCGATTAAGATAATCGACTATGTACTGGCAGTCGATTAAGGTTGATCGACTCCATTTTTTATTGATTTTTTTGTTTATTGATTCCAAGTGTATAAATCAATTATAATGTTTGTATATTTTTTGTTTTTTGTAAAATATAGTTGATTTTGCATTTTTTTCGCAATTGTGATTTGTTATGTTTAGTAGCAGATTCTTAATCGACTATGCTTCATCATAGTCGATTAATATACCTGATACAGAAAAAAAATAATTAAAAAACAAAAAAAAGAATTAAAAAAATTAAAGATTTTCCTTAATCAACTTTGAAGCATAGTCGATTAAGGCTAATCGACTATGCTTCAGAGTCTATTAAGGAAACTGATACAGAAAAGAAGGGGAAAAAAAACGGAAAAAAAAATCGCTGAGCGCGTGACCCAGTGATGATGTGGCGGGCGGGGGCAAAGTTGAAAGACATAATGACTCAAAATGGGTGTGGGCTTTTCTCAAATGAACTAAATATTTTGGACCTCTCTCCATTAAAAAAAAAAGTAATGAGGGGTTCTTTCAAAGAGCCCCTTGCATATAACTCTCAGGAGGAGGACTTAAATGTACATATCCCAAGACTAAAAACAGTTTCACTCAGGAGGACTGAAATATACATATTTCTAGACTAAAAACAGTTTCACTAATCTCCATGTTTTTTTTCTTCTTAAGATACCCCTCGTGATGCAATTTAAATCATTTTTATACATTAAACTCTAACTTCACCAATATTCACATTAACCTCGAATTTGAACAAATATATCACATTAAGTCCATTTTCATAATTTTTTGAATTTTGTTTTTTCAAAAAGTAATATATATTTTTTCTGATTTTCCTTTTTCAGTCAATTTCCGGAGTTGAACTTTTCTTTTCTTTTTTTGGGGGTCCCTAAATTATTGTGTTAACAATCTTATTAATTAATATAAGGTTGCTCCTGGTAAACTTTAGGGTTTTTTCCCGTTCATTTGACGGTTTTAATTGTCGTTTATTTAATATATTTAGTTTTGTAATATTTTATTATTTGCTTCTATTCTTTTGTCTCGAATCTATGCAATTAATTATTAGTTCCTATTAATGGTTTATTTACTCAATTAATTTTAACAATATTTAATTATTGACTCTTATTATTTTCCGCAAATATATGGAATTAATTGCTGGCTCCTATTATTAATTTATTCACTCAATTAGTTCCTAAGATTAATTATGAAATCAGAAGACGTAACTTCGTTTCCCTTTTTATCTTTTTTCAGTTCAGGTTACTTTACTTTTATTGTTTTATTTACTCAATTAATTTCAAAGAATTTTTGCCCCAAATCAAACTACACATATTTTTCTCCTACAATACTTCTTTTTATCTCACTTCTCTCTACAGTTGCCTCTCGTAATACGTTAATTTATTGTTACTGACAGTATAATTAGTGTTAATGACAGCACAATTCCAATCAACGTTTAGCGGTGGACGTAAAAAAATGAAAAAAAAAACCACTAAAAGAGCCTACGCCTGAAATCGGCGGTGAAAAAAACAGACCAGAAAAAAATAAAAATAAAAAATAATCAAAAATTCAACGCCGGAGACTAGCGTTGACTGTCTGGTCAACCTTGGAAATCGGCGGCAAAAAAATAATTTTTGAAAAAAAAAGTTTTAACAAAAATTCAAAATTGCATTTTTGTGGTAAAAATTGATTAAATTGGGGTTACAATTAAGAATTGAGTGTAGAGGGTTGGAGGTAATTTTGTCATATACATTATTTTTTTCTTTATTTATAATACATATTAAAGGGATGTGTTTATTGGCGAGATAGATATAACCCTGAACCTAAAATAATAAAGATGGTTAGTGAGGAACTTATGCACAAAAACCCCTATTTTTTAAAATCTCGTAGAATATAAATGTGGGTGCATTTCTTTTGTCTACCAAATGACTTTTTTCTAGTTATGTAAAAAAATTTGAATGAAGTTTTATTTGTTATTAGATACGATATTCTTTAACAGTTTGAAATGGACAGAAGTAGATTTAGATTACGATTGTGTTTGAATTATCCATTTGTTGAGGATGTAAGAGAATATCTACTCTAGACAAATGATATTGGATGCTAAATAATATTGTCCACCATCTCGATACGGCGAGAACTAAGTATTTAATTTCAAATTCATTGGCAACTGATATTTTAGAGATTAAATGCAAATACATATTTTACCAAATTTCATAAGGTATTTGTCTTTCTTATGATAACAAAAATCGGTAACAGTCTTCGAATTTACATTTGTATTTTGATAAAGACAAATTTCATAAGGTAGTTTAACAACTCATATGTCTATTCAAATACGATAAAGAAAATTATTTTGCATGATCAACATCGGCTTTATGCAACAGTCTTCGAATTGACTTTTGATTTTTGTCATGCTTCTACAGTACAACTGTTTAGTTGACGAGTGGAATTTATCTTTATTTTCAATTTTTGTTTTTGGCGGTTTAGTGATTAAGGGGGGAAAAAAACAATACACAACTTCCACATAACATGTTCTATATTATAAATAAAGGTTACTTTCATTGTGTAGTTTTGTACTCAATTTTGTTTCTTATTGATGTAAATATAATATACAACATTTATGTAGTTATTATAGCATCTTTTGCCCGTATAGGCAAATTACACTAAAATTTCACTAGAATATGATATATGGTAGTATACTTTCAAGCCCCCAAAAGATTATTTCTCGAGCACAGATTTGTCATGAGCAACTAAATGTTCTAAACGTTGACATTTTTCATTTGTTAACAGTTTAATTTTAGTTATTTTATTTATTACAATAATCAATGTATTTTTTAATTAAATTTTCATTAATTTTATGTTGGATGACAAAACTTATAAATCTCATTATTCATGGTCGAATAGATTACAAAATAGTAGTTGGAATTATGTGTTTATGATTTGTTCCTCATTACAAATATATAAATCAAATTAATAATACCTTGAGATGGTGTTAATTAACTAGCATTGAATGTTTCATAGACAGTTGAAGAATACATATATATATATATATATATATATATATATATATATATATATATATATATATATATATATATATATATATATATATATATATATATATATTATATGATGTGAGTAAGTCTATGCAACAAGTGAAATAAAGAAATAACACTATATTTATTGTATTGCAATCTTTATATTCATGTATTAAAAACTATGTTCCGTGCTTCCTTTTTAAATGCTACCCCGAGCAATCGCGCGGGACACGGTTACTAGTGGAATTTAAAGGTAAGGAAGGATGGATTAAGGAACGAAAGAGAAGGAATTATTGTACATTCATTTGATCATTTTTTATATTTAACAATAAAATGTTTTTAAATAATCTAAGGATGAGACATGTTATACAGTACAATGTATCAAGCAATTCATTTGCCTCATTTTGTTTATTATTTTTTTCATTTCTCTTAAATCTTCCTTTCTCTTGGAACAAAAATAAGGGGTGGGTATCAATTATCATCACTCCATTCTACCCTATTTCTAGTCAACATACAGTTTTAAATGCAATGCACTGAGACATAAAAAGTAAGAGAACTTTCAATTTTACAATCAGAAAGAAATGAAAAAAAAAAAGAAGAGACAAAATAAACTGCATCAAGATAGGCAAAGTCATAAGTGAGTTTCAGTTTTACATGAATCTGAAGCCCCTTAAAGCATCAAAACATATGTACATTATTTTTTTCTTTATATAACGAAACAAGTGAACACAAAGCATCAACAAAATTAACATGTAGACAGTTGAAACATCTTCATACTTGTATATATATATATATATATATATATATATATATATATATATATATATATATATATATATATATATATATAGAGAGAGAGAGAGAGAGAGAGAGAGAGGGAGAGAGAGAGAGAGAGAGAGAGAGAGAGAGAGAGAGAGAGAGAGAGAGACTGGTAACTTCAAATCTTTGCAAGATTGTGATCGGAATAGCAAGAACATACAACGCACTCAGATCATGTCGAACACTTTAAAGGAGTCGGCCACAACTTTAAGCTGGTTCCGGTACTTTCTCCACCGCCTTTCGTTTGCTCCAACAATCAATGTGTAGTATCTTCCTGCATAAATTCCGACACTAATTTACGATTTTTGCAGAACGTAATATACAAACCATGTTGTTTTGACAAAGATTAGTTGCATTACAGATATGGAGATAATCAATAATCATTTATCATCATTCTCACACAACAATGTACACAAGACTAACAAAGAAGCAATTCCCTCTTCAAGTAAAACGTTATGTTTGTTCTTGTTTAAGTCGATACCGTTACAAAATCTAACTAAAGCTCCGCGTTTTCCTTATTCCAAATAAACAAACTTTCTTTATTTGTTTTGGATGTCAAATTTGAGTAAGACGTGCATAGAACATTAAATGTGATGAAAAAGTTGGCATACCATTTCCGATTGCTATAGTTGCAAAAGCTGCTCGGGCAAAATTTGGAGATGTAAGTACATATTCGAAGGTGCAGTAGTTTCTACCGTCGATGTTTCTCTGCAGTTATAAGATTGACAAGCTTAGTAGTAAAATAAGAACAGAGATACCTTGTACCAGTAGAAAACAATTAAACAAACACACCATATATATATATATATATATATATATATATATGAGAGAGAGAGAGAGAGAGAGAGAGAGAGAGAGAGAGAGAGAGAGAGAGAGAGAGAGAGAGAGAGATGAAACCAAAGATTATGGAGGGGAAATTTACCTCTTGCATATTCAATAAATCTGCTACTTGAGTTGGTGCAGAGTAGACATTATTTATAAGATTTGCAACAACCTAATAGCAACAAGCTAAAAAAATTATTTAGACAATTCAAATAGATCCGTAGAAAAAGAAATAAAGTACAGAGTTAAGGATATGTCGGTATTCACCTCGTCCATTGGTCCTATATCATGGATATCAGTTTTATTTGTTGGTATAAAACTCAGTCTCACATTCTGAAGTTGCAAATGGCTGTCCTTGAATGCCGAATCGTGACCTCTGAAGTCAAATTCCTGTAATCAAAATTCTCGACTAATTATAAAAGAAAATAAACAAGTAAATAAATAAAAAAAGCTATTTGTAGCTTCTAGTAAAACTCTTACTCTCCAATCTGAGGGGTAATAATATGAATAACCATCAACCTTGTCAACAAAGACTTCATAGTTGTCAGGTTTTTCTGCATGGAAGGATAATCGAGTTTAGTTTCGGAAACTAGTGAGAAGTGAATATTAAGAAATGGAACAAAAGAGCATCCAATTTCATGAATTTTAAATCAAGAGAAACCATGTCAATATGTCATAATTGATACTATAAACGAAAAATAATCAAAAGTTAACAAAATACAAAATATGTTATTTTTTCATGGAACAATGGCATGAAGATATTAGGACACGTGTTAAATTACTACAAAGCATGGTACCTTCTGCAAAGACGGGGCTTATAGGAAATGAGTTCACAGAGAGAGCACCTAATCCGAGTACGAGTTCCCTCCTTTTACAGCTTACAGATTGAACTGCTGCACAAGTAAACAAATAATTTCAATTTCATTGTAACTTATTTAAATCATAGAGCTTGGAACCAAGAAACTACAAACACTTCCCTGAGTTTTACTCTAAGGATATCATTAGAAGTTTCCTTTACCCGAAAATTAGAAAAGAATAGCAACAACGAAGGAGGAAAAAAAAAAGGATTTAGAAGTGTAAAACCATCATACATTTTGAAGGCAGTTACAATAAAACTACACCTAGTAAATGGTCATAGAGAATTTTTCCGGAAAGGGAATCGTAAAATAATCGAGACTACCCCTTACTAAAAGTCGAACTGGTTCTTCATCTATTGACTATTCTCATTGGGGAATTTTCACAAACACAAGCTGTGCGGATTAGAATTGCAGCAACACACACATACACACTCAAACGAAAAATGGTCTTCGATCAATTTTACGTAAAATTAGAACTAAAATGCCTTGTCAGTTATCAGATTTGAAGAGAAAAAGTCATAAAAGATCAACTTTGTCATGCTTTGTCATACAGATTAATGGCCAAACCATCATATCGATTGGAGTTAAATTCAACACAATCGCTCAAATAACAACCAGCAGAACCAAAAATTAAAGACGAAGATGATCCTAAAAACGGGGAATTACGAATTCGTACATTTCTGTTCATCAGTAGAAGAAGTGTTGATTGAGCATTTGGTAATCCCATGTGCAGAAATAGCAGCGGGTTCTGATTGGCTCGCCCAACTTTGCACGCCGAACTGAAGAACAGATTTCGATAAAATTGTCAGATATAAAAAAAATCAAATTATAAAAAATAATGTAGATGAATAAATGTTGGGGGAAGACCTTTGGTTTGGAGATGAAGCTGAGTGAGAGTGATGAAACTGCCATCTCTGTAAACTAACAGCTCAAAGGTTTGTGGGTTTCTCTATCTATCTCTTGTTAGTTATGGATAGTGCATGCAATTTTTGACTGGCCACAAAAACTATATTATTTGTTTGTTTGTCTCCTCAAAATGAAAAGGAAAAATAAATATAATAATAATTATTATTATTAGGGTAAATTACAAACACCCCCCTGAGGTATGGCCAAATTACAAAAACACCCCTCTTGTTTGGATAATTACAACCACCCCCTCAACTCCTCAAATTTAGTGTAATCTTCGAGATTATATGGAATATTATCACTTTTGTACCCGTTTTATCTCATTCAAGCGCTACATTATGAAGCAAGATGGTCATAATATGTGATTTTTAGCTTGTATATATCAGTTTTTGGTGCATCGGAAGCTGTATTTTTACACAAAATGAGTACAAACTAGAGCACATTTTACGGAATCTAGATGATTATGTTGAATTTGGCACCATAAGGGTGGAGGTGTAAGAAAAACTCATAGTTGAGGGGGGTAGATGTAATTATCCAAACAAGAGGGGTTTTTTTGTAATTTGACCATACCTCAGGGGTGTTTGTAATTTACCCTAATTATTATTATTATTATTATTATTTGTATTTTATTTTCCTTTCCTATATTCAAAAAGAAGGTTCGGATATTTTATACTTCTAATTTTCCGGGAAAATGGTTGCTTTTATTTATAAGGGGTAATTAGGGAGAACCCCTGATCTAGGGGTGAGACAGTTGGTACGGGTTTGGAGTGTTTTAATCCTCGAATCTATTCGTTCGGGTGGGTATAGATAAGTTAAATAGTTCTAAAGCGGATAATGGAATACGCTTACCCATGGGACGAGTAGGACTAGGCCCGAACTCGTTGACTCATCCTGAAGGGTCAACACGGTTGACCCGATCGACTTAGCGGGTGACTTGTTTATTTTAAAAAAATGAATTTTATTGAGTGAACTAGGTTATAGGAAAAAAATTTAATGATCGAGATCATTGGAACCGGTCCGGACATCGAACTTAGCGGGCGTCAATATGTCCTCCATCCAGCTCGAGACCATGTCCTATATTTCACGATCAATGACCCGACGGGTCCGACCCAAGATCCAACAGCTTCGGGCCGTTTTATAATAATTTAACAACCAATATTTATGGGTCTTTTTTCTTATAACGGAGAAGGATGGTGACTTCGAAGCACTGATGTCAGGTTAAAAAATTCAGCCATTTCTAATAATAATTATGTTTTGGGTTTTTTCCTATTTGTTATGTTTAATTACATATGATATTTTTATTTGCAATTTGTATTTTGCAAATCTTGTATGCACTTTCATAAGTTGTTTGCTTTTTGATTTTTTCGATAACATTGTTTGGATAATTCCTTAATCCTGAATTATTTTTCTTTTCTTGCAACAGCCAAATCAAAAAAAGAAAGAAAAAAAATCACTAAATGACTGTTCAACATCATCCAAAAAGAAAGGAAAAGAAGAATTAAAAAAAAAAATTAATTCCGACTGCAGTCGAGGCCCAAGAAACCACCAATCGTTACAGAAAAGAAACACCAATTTCACATTATCCTTCAAACCTCTATTCTTTTTCCATGTAATGCAGTTTGCAGTTTCAGTCTTTGTTTGTTGATAAAAAGGTTTTAAGATTTACATTCAACCTTGAAAATTTTAAGTAAAAATTGCAACATTGTTTGTTTTGCAACATTTTAAGTCTTTGTTTGTTTTGCTATTGTATTTTGCAACATTGTTTTTCTCAAACTAAAGTAAATAACAAATTTATGTTTACTATTTTTTTTCTTTTCGAAAGCAGCTATTTACTAAAAGGAGAGTGCTAAATCCCGTACTGAAACTTACTGAATAACGCACACAAATTAAAAAAATTCTTCTGTAACATTATAAAATTATCTCTGTACGTCTATTCTCTATCACTTTCTTCTCTTTAGGGCACTCTCTCAAAACCACTCACAAACAAAAATGAATTTAAAGACGAACGATAAAGTTCGTGATTATTGTTCAAATCTCGGTCGCTAACATGCAGATGTTATTTGCTTATTTGATATATTTTATTTGTTAGATGGCACATTTATCCGACACAGTGGTGCGTCAATTCGAATTTCATTCAACATATTATTTCTTTCCGAGTTGTACTTGTACCGTTTTCTGGTGTAAATCAAATGTAATTTGCATAAAGTGATTCACGAGTTAGGCGATCTAGCATAGAATGTCTATGTTCTTAAAAATATATATTAATTTTTTTAAAACCAAAATTAAATATGTGAAGCCAGGTTCAGACCAGGTCGTGCTCAAATTTTGTACAAGATTAGGTTTATAAAAAAAAAAAAGAAAAAGGGAAAGATCTACAATGGTATCTATAAATTAGGGTAAATTAGGACAACCCTTCTGATATAATGTCAAATTATGAAAAAAAAACCCCATGTTAGGGCAATTACAATTATCTCCCTTAACTATGAATCTTCTTACAATTCCACCATTGCGTTGTCAAATTTAGTGCATTTTCTAGATTATGCGGAACATTCTCCAGTTTGTACCCGTTTCATCCCATTCGAGCTACATATTTTGGAATTAGATAATCGTAGGATGTGTCTCTTGGCTTGTGAATATCAAATTTTTTTTTGGTGCATTAGAAACTGCATTTTTTCACAAAGCGAGTTCAAGTTAGAGAACATTCCACAGTATCTAAAGATTCTGTCGAATTTGATACGATAAAAGTAAACTGAAAAAAAAATTGATAATTGAGGGGTAGTTTTAAATTACGGTACCCGTAGTGTAACCATAAAATGAAAACGGCAAATATCACTTCCGGCACATGTACTATTTACACATTCTATAGCCAGATTGGTTCTTTGACGACCGAATCGAAATCACTTGACCCTGGGCCTGGCCAGCTGTATCTCCACCCCTCCTCGGCTCCACTGTACGACTACCGGCGCTGATTTCTGAATACACCCCCCCCCCCCTCTCTCTCTCTCTCTTCTCTCTCTCTCTCTAAAATCGAATTTCCAATGCTGTAGTTTTCGACACACCCATTGAACACACACCAAAAGCACACAGGCATTGTACTTTTATTAAATGACGTCGACCAGCTATAGTCCATCGAGAACCCCCGGAATCTCTAGGATGCAATTCGGCGGTTCCATCGCTTCCCGGCTGAGATCCTCCTCTTTGAAGAAGCCGCCTGAGCCGCTTCGCCGCGCCGTTGCCGATTGTTTGTCCGCCGCTGCTCCGTCGCAGGTCGAAGCTTCCAGGACGTTACGGGTTCGAATACTCCTCATTCATTTACTCAATTTTTTTTTTTGATTTTGTTTATTCAGATCGTCTTGCTCTCTGCAGCTATTGTCTCATTTTTAATCCGATTTTGCGTTTTTACTAGGTTATATCTCAATTTTCGGTATGATACTCTTGTGAAGGGTGGACTTTGTTTTGGCTTATGATTTTTTTTTTTTTTTTTCTCGATTCTGCCCCTTTACTGGCATTTATTTTGTCAATTGGCTAGTGACTGGTATAAATTTTGCTCCTAATGATCCAGAAGAATGTATGTAAAAATGCAGGTTGATTGTGCTATACATAGTTGCCCTGTTTACGGTAGCGGTGTTGGCCAAATGTTTAAATTACACTAGAATAGTGTTTCTTGTTTTATTAACTTAAATCATTCAAATATGATTTTTTTTATAGTTGTTTCCCTATCAAATTGCTTTCCTAGCCTCAATGCAGTTTAGGATTGTTTCAGTCTGATCTAATCTCCTCTACCACAATTTTTCAAGAGGTGAGAGAAAGCGAAAGACGACTATGTTGTATGATATGAATCTGATTTTCTATGACAGGATTACCTTGCATCGCTTGCAACAGTTGACCTGGCGTATGGCATGATTCTAGAACACACACTTGCGGAGAAGGAACGCAGGTACTTTTTTTTTTTTGGGTGATATGGTGCTATGGTATAAATCTAAAATGGTTGATCAGACCATGCACCGTGCTTTTGTCCTTTCAATGTGATTTTCCTCGACTATTTATTATTTTATAGTATGTTATAAAGTTGATTTATTTTCTATTCTTTCGTTTGCTGCTATATGTTTTTTCTTCTGAGTTGCTGAATATTTATTATGTCTGCCTCCCTCTGTGTGATCAGTCCTGCTGTGGTTGGAAGGTGTGTGGCGCTTCTGAAACGATATCTTTTAAGGTGATTTCTTCCTATCATCAGACTATTCTCTTTCCATTTGAGCCTTTATGCATGAGAATTGAGCATATTTGACATTTAGAGATGCAGTATGTTCACATTTAATGCACAGACTCATGCTGTATTACATTATGGTGCACTCAGTATTGTGTATTACTAGTTTGCTGCAATAGTCGGGATAAAATAAAAAGCGAAATTTTCAATTTTTGAGTTATGAAATTTGAAAAAGTTGATAAATTGGCAATTTTGTTCACTAGCCATCTCGTATCTGAGCTGAACTGTAATCGGCTTCCCCACCACTCCGTATAGGCTTACTAATTCCACTTGAAAAATTCAAGCAAACCCTTTCTGGGGCATTATCCGCAGTTACATATAAGTTCTGTTTATAATATTTATGCAAGTTTGGACCACTTAAGGAGTTTCTTTAATGCGTAACCCTTCAGTACAGTTTTCACTAATATGCAGCCCTGGGTACAAAAAAAGCCAGGACTGTGTGTTGAAGGAAGAAACATAATTTTTGTTTTCCTAGCATTTCTTAAAAATGGTGCCTCGAGAGAAAACCAAATACAAATCAGTATACAAAGATTATTGTTGGAGATAGCAATAATACTCATTGTCTTCAGATAGATCATCGATATGAGAGCTTTTAAACTCGTTATCAAAACTAACAAGATCCCATATCACTCTAGCTACCAAAATTGGACTCTTCTAAATATAAGGGGAAATAAGATGGGACATGGGAATAAAGACAAGACAGTAAAAAAATGTTTTGTTGTATAGAAATTATTTATGTTGACTATGCCTTTTCTAAATTTGTGTTTCATTCAGTACATGTATCTCGTTTAATTTCCTTATTTCCTTTATTTACCATCTTTGTTTTTATTGTACGTGTGTATCTCAAAAGGAGATTGTGTATTAGCACAACGATAATTAAGGCGATCCTTCAATTTTAATTGAATCATTAAGAAACTTCTTCACACTTCAAATACAACTGAAATTTGGATTAATGAATCTTGTTATGTGCAACTAGCATCTACATTAATTCCAACACATACAAAAACTATAGGCTCTTAATAGCCCTTCAGTCAAGTACAACTGAAGATTCGTGATGATATTATTCTCTGGTTATGTTTACTTACATTTCTTCCTGTCAGTTTTTGATAAAATGTTAGTGCTGTCTCACGTCTCCTCTTATGATACTTAAACCAAAGCAAACTGCAAACCATTTAGAGTAAATAAATATATTTTAGAGCAGTAGGAGGTATATAGTAGAGATGAGGGGTGAAATGAGTTAAAAGGGCAGGCCAGTGCAATTCAACTCAGTTGTAGGTCCAGGGAATTGGAAAAAAAGGAATATAGGATTGGGGTTGTCATGAGGAGAAAATAAAGGTTTATTGGTAATCAAGTAATACTTATAGGCTAGAAAGTTGTCTGTCTGAGCAACAAAAATAATGTTTTTGATTTTATTATTACTGTTAGCTTAGAAGTAGAAAACTAAAAACAGCATTATACATTTAAGTTTTCTACTTAAATATCTCAAGTGACTAACTATTTTCATTCGTATATTAGCTTTAGTTACTTTCATCTACCATGAGTACCATATAACTTTATAGTTTAGCTTTTCCCTCCTTTCTAGTCACATTTTATGAATCCTCAAACAAATGAGAGTTCTGATGGTATGAACCCATAAAACTTGCGTAATGAGTCTCTAAAGTATTAAGATGATTTAACCAAATTTTCATCCTTGGCATACAAGATACTGATGCTATACTGGACATCCTCGTCTTCCGTACAATTTCTTATATGTATGTAATTGTACTTGTTTAGTGGGCATATGCATTTAAAAAAAATTGAGAAGAAAAAGATTTGAAATAATATTGTTACAAGAACACCATTAAACCATGGTTTTCCAACTTTCACTTCTTCTCCAAATTATCTTCTTCTCCAAGTTTCCTAACTCCAAATTGAATGGCATTATTATCTTCAATTGTGTGGTATTGATTGTGGTGACAAATGGGTAGATCATGCAATAACTCCTGGTATTGAAATAACTTAACTGGTAGTTTGGATATCAAATAAGTTGTAGGGGTCCCTTAATTCGTGTGGGTGGGTTTCTCAGTGGTCTTTCATATGGTGTTGGCTTGCTTTGTTGCATACACAACAAAGTGGCAGGGCTCTTCCATTATTGATCTGAATCTTCCATGTTTCCCTAGTTTGCTCTGCACCCCCACCCACCCCCCCCCCCCCCCCCCCCCCCCCCCCAACCACCACCACTTAATCAATAGTATCTTCCTTTTCCTCCTTCCTCCTTCTCAATACCCACTAATAGAAGGAATGTAAGTTCTGAATTGCAACATATTAAGATATGTAATTTTTGTTTAATTATTTTTTATATTAGCATTGGTAGAGCTTTGAGAAGGTTGCTCATGAACCTACTCTGGTTAATTATCTCATCCACAAGCTTATTGTTAATTGCAGATATAAGCCCAGTGAGGAGACATTACTACAGATCGATCGATTTTGCACAAGTATAATTGGAGAATGTGATGTGGGCCCTTTCCGAAAATTGGCACCACCATCTACAAATGTAAATCTTTTGCCTGTGTCGGGTTATGCATCCGGCGGCGCACTTATGAAATCTTTAAATTATGTTCGCTCTTTAGTGGCTCAATATATCCCAAAGCGCTCATTTCAACCAGCTGCCTTTGCTGGAGCTGCACCTGCATCAAGACAATCCCTACCAACATTATCATCTTTATTGAGCAAATCATTCAATTCCCAATTAAGTCCGGCAAATGCCAAGGAATCTTTGGAGAAGAAGGACACATCTGTAGCATCTATATCTGACTCTCCAATTGCTGAAGAAGTTGATGAAGTTGGAGATCTAGAGTTTATGGCACTTGATGCTTTCAGATGGCGTTGGTCTGGAGACCAACATTCATCACTTCTCTTGCCCAAAAGGTCTTGTTCTCTATCTGCTGTTATTCATTAATCACATTAGTTGTTTTTGCTTTTACCAATTTCTGAAAATACTCACTTACAGCGATCACATTCTGAATCTCCAAGACATTCGCACTCATAATTTCCTAGAAGTAGGTGCAGCCGCTCTTCTTGTTGGGGACATGGAAGCGAAAATGAAGGGTGAAGCTTGGAGAATTTTTGGAAGTGCAGACATGCCTTACCTTGATCAATTGTTGCAGCCTTCATTACTGACTACTGTCACCAACTCAGCTTCAGCTTTTGCACACTTGACAGCAATAACAGCGCTAAAACGCTCCAAACCAGCCGCTAATCAAATTTGGCATGTTTTTGCTTAATCCCTTTCTTTTTCCTACTGTGGTTTGAGTTTATTTTCTTGCCAGTAATGTTTTCTTATATTAATTGTTAAATCTTCATGATATTCTCTTGACATTTTTATTGATGGTATACTTGTTACCTAGTAATTATTTAGTAGAGCAATGAGGGGATGCTGATTTTCTGTGGCTCGTCATTTATCAATTTAAAACCGATGAAATTTGTTAACTTTTCTAGCACTCGATTAATATAATTTTTGAGATTATGGAGACTTGTGTTAGTTAATTCACGCTTTAATATCTAACTGTTTGGAGTTTCTTTCTTTTCTGCTCGGTTGTGTTTTGGTGATTTTTCTTTTCTTATAAGTTTTTCACATCACGGTTCTCAAGATTACCAAGTTCTATGACTGCGCATTCATCTGCGACATCATGGGAATAACTTTTGTTGTAGGTCTTATTATGTCATGGACATTTTGGCTGGTGGGCTTGTTTTATGAGATAATATGCTAATCTGAACTTGATCTTCCCATCGTATTGATCTGAATGTCACTTCTTTTTCCTCAGGGAGGATACTCCTATGAGCACATTTCGGCCACGTGCTAGACCACTCTTTCAATATCGACATTACAGGTAAAGAATGAAAGTTTCTTTAGGTACCCTTAATTATGAACTGCTTGTCGATGACTATGTCTCCTCCCTGTTGTGAGTTCACTTGCAGTGGTTTTTATGATTGCGTGCCATGTAACTTGTTGGTTGTAGAGTTAATTATTTTGAAACCTATGTTTACATTCAACACCCTCTTCTTTAATAGTCATTTATTCGTTGAAATTTATTAATTTCATATGCATTCCATAGCTTTGTATATATATATATATATATATATATGTATATGATGTATGTATGTTTACTTTATTTAATTGTGCCAGTGAACAACAACCCTTGCGGCTGAACCCTGTGGAGGTATACGAGGTTATTGCTGCTGTTTGTTCTGAGGCATCTTCTGCCACTTCCAATCACCTGACAGTCTCATCTAAATTAAGACAAAGTGGAAAGCCGTCGATGGATGTAGCCGTGAGCGTTCTTGTAAAACTTGTAATTGACATGTAAGATATGATGCATTTGTTTATATCTTATGAATTAACTATAAGACACGCAGCCACATACAATTTCCTTTGTCCGTGTGCCTAAATATGTGCAAGTATATAAACAAGCATAAATATGGGTGAGTGGGAGAGTTACTGGGGCATGTCTCAAGTACGAGTGTTGACTGGGTAAACGGAGTAATAATGGTGAGAAGATTGGTTTATATGTAAATCCCCTCATTTTTATTTGTTGCAACTTTATCTTCTATAAGATTATTCTACTGATCCTTTTTTCGTGGGAATCCTTGGTAACTTTGTCAAAGAATTGTGCTGGTAACTTTCTTAGCTTAAAGTCTTTGATTTTTCATGGCCAAGTTAGTAGGTTCAAATTCTCGTCATCGGCTTGACTAGTCAATTTGACTTATTCTAATCTAAACTAAGGATACTTTTACGCTCCCTTCTCTGTATTGCTTACTCAGGGTCAGTTTATCATCATTCATTAGATCTTCTAAAGATTGGGTCCATAGGTTGAACTATTTAGAGTTAACTTACTATCGTAAAATCTTTCCTCCGGAATAGGGTATAACAGTAACCAGAGCTGACATTTCTATAAACAAGCTTCTCAACCTGATACGTCAGTTCTAAACTGTTTGCAGGTATGTTTTGGATTCTGAGACTGCTGGTCCTCTCTCTCTATCCTTGCTAGAGGTGCTGCTTTCTTCTCACATGATTTTATATCAGACATGTATTTATGTCTAATTATTTTCTCTGTAACATTGTAGGACATGCTAAATTCTCCTAGCTTGATGTCAAAGACTCGAGCTTTTGATTTAATTATTAACCTTGGAGTGCATGCACATTTATTGGAGCCACCAGCTCGTGACGATTCCTCTATAATTGAAGAACAGTATTCCCAGGAAGCATATTTTGACAATGGAACTCAAGTTTCTTCACATGGAAATTTAAAATCCAACTCTCTCAAGAAAACAGGAAATTCCTCGGCTATTGATACATTTGAGTGTTGGATTCTGGGCATTCTCTTTGAGGTTCTTCTTCATCTTGTTCAGGTATATCCTATGACAGGAAATATTTGCAAATGAGTGAAAGATAAGATTAACAATAATGACAAATAGTTTCCTTTGAGATATTTAAACTTTCAATAATATCTACTATATGCATTAAGTTAGTTAAAAATGTGGAGGAATAGGTTAAAATAGGCCGAGATCAATAGAACGGTGAGAGGAGAGAGAATACTTATTACAATTGATGAACAAAAGTTGTTTAATATACGTGCTGCTGATCTGTACTTCAATAAAATTTATGAACCATGATGATGGATTTTTTGAGTTCCCAGTTATTATATTCAAAATCTCCAACATTTAGGCTTCCTCGATTTCCCCGTGCTGTATTCCATCTCTGTCTTCATAGTGCTGCCATGAGAACAGATTAGGGACACCAAATAAAGTTCTCCGCATCCAAATTGTGATTGGTGGTGATACTTTTTCACCAAAAGATTTGAGTAATGATTGTTAATCATTGTGAAACTGAATCACATGACGTGGCTGAAGATGTAAGTTTCTTCCTAATCTATTCCCTAATCTGAAGATGTAAGTTTCTTCCAAATCTATTCCCTAGACCTTAAGTCTCATAATGGAGCCATCTGCATAATGTTTAACATTAAATGCCGAACTTATCAGTAGTAAGTTCCTAATTTCCATTTCTTGGGTAAGTTCTTTGTCTCAACCATGGTTTCTTCCCGTCCTGGGTCTTGGAAGTGCTTCCTCCAATTCCTATGAAATAGATACATTAGTAAAGAACAACTAAAAATGTTTGTAGGAAAGGGACAAAAGATTCATATGAAAGAAACTTAGGGATAGGATCTTAGGTGCATGACCAACTCTTTCCAGAGAATTTGGTTTAGGATATGGGTAGTAGGAGGAAATTTATTAACCGATTATGTAGAAGTTGAGTCTAGGATCGGTGCTTGACCAAGTAAATTGCTGTAAATATCTATACCCATTTTTTCTTATGAGATTTTGTTACTAAATCTGGCTTGTGCAATCTTCGTGATTTCATTGAGTTTATCACAACTTTAATCCTCATTGCCACTGAATCTTTGTTGGATCCTCCATTTCCTTCATGCAATTTTTAGTGATCATTAAAGTCCCATGATTTGTTGAAAATCACATTCCATATATTGTGAACTATTATCAGTTCATAATATTATAACCTTAGCAGCAAAACAAGTATTATTTCATGGATGGAGACTACTTCTTCATTTGCACACATAATATGTACGCTACTCATCTGACTACAGCCATCAATATACCTTTTTTGACAACTAATAATTTCTTCTATCCTTTTTTGTTTGCTTTCTGTCTACTTATTAATTGATGCTATGAGTCATTTTTCAACTTTCTCATACAAGAGTTCCTCTTGACTATTTTACAGATGGAAGAGAAAGAGGAGGCTGTCTGGGCTTCTTCCTTAAGCTGTTTACTATATTTTGTCTGTGATAGAGGCAAAATCCGACGGAGCAGATTGAAAGGTCTTGATATTAGAGTGAGTATCTCGACTACTTTGCTTTCTTGTCATATATTGATTGCTAAGAAAACCTTCTTTAGATGCACCTCAATTTTTATGTACTTGAATTGTCTTTTCCCTTGCTTGAAATGTCAATAATTTGTTCAGAAGAAGGTATACATGGAGCATTGATTTGTCGGTTCGTTGCAGCCTCACAGATGAAGTAACAATCAACTTCAATATGCTTAGTTCGTTTGCAAAAACTGGATTTCTAGCAACGTGAATAGCTGTTCAATCTGAAATGATATTTTTATTAATATAGACCATCCAATTTAATTAAACTACTACTTGTTCAGCTATTAGCGCACAGTCCTGTACATGAATTACTATAAGTTGGTATTTCATATAAAAAAATATCAAGTTCATAGTACCAATAAAAGAAAGACTAACTATATCCCTAGGAAATGCGTTTTATTAAATTAGTATTTGTTCAGCTATATTGCATGCATTCTGATTTAAGTGAATTAGTATAGGTTGGTAATTCTTATTATAATTATTAAGTTGACAATATCAATATAGAGGACTAACTTTTCCCTAGAAAAATAGTCTTTTGTTCCCTCTACAGGTCCAAACTAAGAAACATTTTAATTGGTTGTACATTGTCTCTATGGTAGGTCTTAGATCTCATGATCAATACAATGCTGTAAAAAAATTATAACGATATCTTCATCATCATTAAATTTGTCTTGCATAATTTCGACATAGATGATTCAGTCTCAAGCTCTCGCCGCCCCCCCCCCCCCCCCCCCCCCCCCCCCACAAAGGATTTTTTTCTCTCTCATCAACGTTGTTCTCTGCCCACAGGTTATTAAGGTACTCATGCAGATCAGTAGAAGAAACTCTTGGGCGGAAGTAGTTCATTGCAAACTTATATGTATGATGACAAACATGTTTTATCAAGTGCCAGAGGGACCTGATAAAGTTGTTTCAGCTACCCCTTTGTTTCTTGTTAACCAAGTTGATCTGATTGGCGGAATTGACTTTATATTTGGGGAGGTACTAGTCTAACCATTTCCTGTTAGCTAAATTTTGTTGAGAAGGAAAATCTATGCCACATGTGGAAACTGGAAACTATAAGGTTTTTTTTGACCTGCTATACCTGTTCAGCAATTATCTTCTATGGTTCCTAACAAAAATAGCCTTATTTGGATTCGTTTTAATATTTAGCCATGAAGAACAGCTTCCAGAAAGAGGCTCGTTAAGTAGTGCTCTCTTCACCTCAAATCTTTCTTTTAATGGGTGGTATAAATGATTTGTTTCAGAATAAGAAAATAGTTTGTTTTCTTTCACTAAGTAAGCATATTATTCTTTTTGTGTATGTGTTTAGAGAAATTTCAGAAATCAAATGTCTCCGGTACTTCTCTACTCTACGATTGTATCTCCTTGCCCAATGTTGACTCTCTTGCATTGGCAGAGGCTGTGCATTTTAAGACCTACATGAAATTGATCTTTTATGCTCAAATAGAGTGAATGTTCATTTTGCAAATGCAGTTGGTTCTTTCAAACTCGAGGGAAGAGAGAAGAAATCTATATCTGGTGCTTTTCGACTATGTATCACATAAAGTAAATGAGGCATGTATAGCTGCTGGAGTTTCAGAGTATAGTGATGATGAGATTCGACCTATTGCTGTCTTGCTTGTGCTTGCAGACGCACCCGAAGCACTGCATATTTCGGTCAAGTTGAGCGTTGAAGGTATTGTGGAACTATTGAGGAGATCAATTTCTACTGCACTGTCCACATATCCTAATAATGATCGGCTTTTGACGGTATGTTTCTCGATCTTTTTGATCTTGTTTACATAATTGAAACATGATATTCATTTTTCCGTTTGATCAAAAGCTAGGTTCACTCACATTTATATTCAACTTTATATGTCAAAAGGAGTGGAGGTTGTTTATGACTTTGGTCGAGAAGTCTTCTTCACCCTGCTTGATTCAATTTTATGAAGTACCAATTATGGGAATATAAATTTTGACGGCGTCCTAGTATTTTGTTTCCACGCTAAAAGATAACATATTTGCTAAGATTATGACATTGGTCTAGAAGCCTTCTTCACACTACTTGATACAAATTATGAACTGTCAATTATGGGAGTACAAATTTGAACAGTGTCTTAGCATTTTTTATCCACCCTGAAGTTTGATTCAACATGTTGCCATCTTTATAGGTTGTCACGTTTTAACTGCCCATTGTGATTGATCATATAAATTTACTGTACTGGATCCAAGTGGTTTGATCTGTAAAAAAATGTCGTGTTCAACTTCAGTTAGCCATCTGTATTCTTATGTCAATTTTTTACTTCTGATCATTTCTTACTTTTCATTCTTTCATGTTGATATGAACTTACAATGTGGTTTAACTCCGGACCAGATTGCATATCTACTGAGAACATATTTTTATGAACAACAAAAATATGACCTCAACTTTTGTATTTGCCTGAGTTTAGGCTTCTGTGCATCTATTTTAAACCCATGCTAACATTATTGGATATTTCTACCTATCATTTCCTTCTTTTATAACTTTTTTTGTAGATGTTATATAGCATGTTGTTTGATTAGCTCAGACACTCGTACATAGACGAAAAGAAAATATTTGGTAAAACATATTCTTTATATGTTTTTTTAATTATGCTCCTCTTGCAGCTATTGGAGAAGATAGTAGAGAAGTTTGACACACTCATAGGGTCATTTACTCATGTAGACAAAGAGTTCACTCAAATGATTCAGATCACGAAATTATTCAAATCTTCTGAAAGCATTGGTGAAGTTCCTGGAAACATTTCTACTTTGAATGCGAAGCTCTCTTGGACCACTCTACATTCTCTTCTACACTCTGAAAGGAAAGCTAATCGCCACAATGGGTATTTGTGGTTGGGGGACTTGCTGATTGCGAAAATCAGTGAGGAAGGTGATCTGAGTCTCTGGTCAAGCATTAAAAACTTGGAGAAGAAAATTTTACTTGCTGGTGTTAATGATTATTCAGCCTCTTCAGATGTTCCTTTACCAATCTGGCTCATGTGTGGGCTCCTCAAGTCAAGAAATAGCCATATCAGATGGGGCTTTTTGTTTGTTCTGGAGAGGCTTCTGATTCAGTGCAAATTTTTGCTAGATGAGAATGAAGTCCAGCATGTAATGCGTAGTCAACCTTCGGCACATATACATGACAAGAGTCGTCTTGAGAAAGCGAATGCTGTGATAGATATCATGAGCTGTGCCTTGTCTCTGATGGCTCAAATTAATGAAACTGATCGAATGAATATTTTGAAGGTAATCAATCTATTGTTATTGGTGACGTTCTGCAGTAATCCTTGTTTTGTAATTTCAACCTGTTATGCTGATTGTCGATACCTGTCACTCTTTTTATGATTTCCTAAGTGACTTTTCTCTCTGTAGAAAAGACATCTCACAGATAGGCGATGCTTTAAGCATTCAGAAGTATGAACCTTCCTCGTGGCACAACTGCCACTATGCATATTGCTGCTGCTAGTTTATGATAGCCATTATAGTTTGACTTTGTCCTGATCTGACTCTTTTTGTTTAGAGATAAATAATTGTCAGCTAACAGATACTTTTGCTTGGTTGCTTCATTAAGTTGTTTTGTTTAAGTTCGTTGTTTGCAAGCGTAAAAACACCTCATAAAATTGTTCTGTACTTCTCTATCTTCTTACACTGTTATTTTCCTCGGACGTGCATGAACAGATGTGTGATATTCTATTATCTCAACTGTGCTTGAAAGTTGCGCATGCTCCTGTGATGCCATTTGGAGATATAATGCACATTAAAGATTCTAGTACTTCAGAAAAGATGACTAAGGGAGATGGAGCAGAAGGTTTATCCCTAAAGGAGAACCCCAGTCGTGGTGATTTCAGTGGAGACCCTAAAACAAATTTTGGGAAAAATATACATACTCCAATTCGTGATACTGCATCCATGGCAGCGCTGCTTCTTCATGGACATGCTATTGTTCCCATGCAATTGGTTGCTCGTGTTCCTGCTGCATTATTTTATTGGCCTTTGATCCAGCTAGCTGGTGCTGCGACAGATAATATTGCTTTGGGTGTCTCTGTTGGTAGCAAAGGAAGAGGTAATCTTCCAGGTGGCACATCAGATATAAGAGCTACACTTCTCTTACTTTTAATTGGTAAATGTACAGCAGATCCCGCTGCTTTCAAAGATGTTGGTGGAGAAGAATTCTTCAGGTAGCTTTTCAGCTTGAACTCACTGTTGAAGGTTCTTGTTTATTTGATTTCTAAACACTTTTTGCATAATTGTCAGGGAATTATTGGATGATACTGATGCAAGAGTGGCATATTACTCTTCAACCTTTCTTTTGAAGGTATGTATTGGATCTCTTTTTTCCGACGTTGAACTGTGAAATGTGGTGATATTATATTTAATTTGAATTTATATTGCAGAGAATGATGACAGAGGAACCAGACAGTTACCAACGCATGCTTCATAGTCTTGTTTCAAAGGCTCAGCAGGTTATTGTTCTGATATGAAGAAACATATGCCCTATTTCAAAGTGTTATAGTTGTTTTAATCTATGAAAAAGGTCTTTTTCGTTGCCTAGCTATCCTTCTATGTTTCCACAATTTTGTGCTGCTTTTTATTGTCCATTGGGATTACTCAGGCTAGAATCCAACATGGAGTAGATTATCATTTCCAGTGTCATCAGGTCCTTTAACGATGCTTTTAAAACTCAAAATGACATGACCATGTTTATTGTGTAGTAACTTCAAAATCCATATGAATTCCCTTAGCTGCCACTGATGCAATTAGCATTGTGGACTTGGTATATTTTCAGACTAACTTGTCTTCAATTGGCTGGGATGTTGTTTGGCCGGATCGAAGTAAAGGTTGACCAATAACAGTCCGCAAGTTCAGTTCTTAGTAGAACTTGTGGATAATAACTTAAACCATGTTTCTCCGGTTTAAATTATTATGTGCATACTTTTTTATATGGGTTGGCCTTAAAGGAAACACATCAGCTCTGTTAGGCAAACAATGAAGTCACGTTTATCCATATCTTATTTGACTGTTAAAATATCCTAGGAAATATAATTCTTTAGAGTTTTGCCTGTTGCGACTCTACACATTTTTATTCAACCAGTGCCACATATATAAGATAGATTTCCGAAATTTCACTTGGTATACACTCTTTAATTCCGTTGCTTGTGGACTATGTTAAAAGAAATAGGGTTGTTATTTACATTAGGGACACATTTAAATATACCAAAACCTCCCTTTTTAGATTACTTCGCTTGAAAGCAAAAGATTTAATGTATGCTTTTGTGATATATTATTATTTTTATTGGTTTCCTCTTATGTGCTTAATTTCTCACTTGTCTGATTATATGAGTATGATTTGGCGAATCATGTACAGAGCATGCCTGGTATAATGTGTAGTATTATCCTTTTACTACCATGATTTTCTTACTAGTTGCTTATGATATTCTTAAACTTCTTTTTTCAGAGCAACAACGAGAAGCTATTGGAAAATCCATACCTCCAGATGCGTGGCTTGCTTCAGCTGTCAAACGAATAACTATCTTTCTCACTTTCAGCTGTCAAAAGCATCGCTACTTTTGGCTGGTGATTGAGCAATTTAATGCTCACTACTCCTGATGTGCAATGCCTCACAAAAAAAATATGGTGACAGTTAATGGTTATGCTGTGACCTCAGTTCTATCATGATCGGAATGAATTCGATGTTCAGCTCCCAATTGTGTTATTATTTTAGATGCCTTAGGACGGGTTGTCTGCTACACGTATGTTTCAAGAGCTTTTTCTTAAATTATGGTGGAGGCCAGCAAACACTTAAGCCTAAGAAGTGCTGAGAAAGCCTACCTGGAAATGAAGAAAAGCTATTTATATTTCTGAATTTTGTGATGGCTGCACATGTGAAGAGAAAGAGCTGCTTTTGTATGCTGAAATGTGTCAAAAATCTGGTTTTCAAGCCAACTTCAGGTACTTTTACTACTTTTTCTATAAAATGTAATTGGTAGATTTATCATGATCTTCTGTTAGAAATTTGAATAGATAAGTCAGATAGAAACATAGGGAAAGCAGACTATATTATTGAATAAGTGCACTGTCTTATAAGGAGATGCCACACAAATATCCGAACTAACAGACACCGACTACTAAATAGACACATATTCATGACGTAAATAGACTTGTAAATATCTTCTAACACTCTCCTTAAGTCGGTTCAGCACTTGAGCTTGTTTAGATGAAAAGGACAAATTTAAAGAATAGTCGAACAATGGTTGATTGGCAGACAACTAAGAGTCTAATCTCCTAACTAAGATAGGCAGGAACTACTAAGTAGACACAAATACGTAAAGTAAATAGACTCATAAATACCTTCTCTAATTTAGAACAAGCTACAAATATACTTATAATTGTTACTTATAAACAAAAATAAACAATGAATGATAAAAGTTTCTGTTCTGCAAGTTTTACATTATTCATACTCCTACTAGTGATCATTCTTTATCTTCTGTTTTTTTTAAATTTTTTTTTTTTTATTATTTTCAGTAGTTGCAGTTTTTGGGAATGCATGTGAGGAACACTAATAAGTCTTTGAAGTGGAGAAAATGTATGGTCTGTTGTCCTTTTCTTATATGAAGAACAAAATTCTAAGGTTCAATATACTTCTAGTGGTGCGTTTCGGAAGGTTTGCCTTTTGGATCCAAAGGAGCACCGTCATCCGGCTGGAATATCTGTATAGGAAGTGTGTCTTATGTTCCTCGTGTAGTTTTTGTTTTTCAATTTTGTTTCTTTCTAAATACATGCTTATTTCGCGTGATTCTGATTTTTGTAGTGTAAATTTTGTTTTTACGATAGGTTATAATGTAACTTCTGTTCTGTAACACGTAAATAACCATTTTCTTAATATCCTTGCAATGAAGTGTTGGGTTTTTGGAAATAAGGTGCTGATATATGTTGTAAGGACCTTACAGGTTGACTTACTGTCTTTGCCTATTCCATAGGAATCTGAAAACGAGGTTCCTATGGCGATCAATTGGCGAAGCCCGAAAACATAACCTTGGAATTTTAATATACTGCTTACTGTTTGATGGAATTTTATGTGCTCATCTTCTTTTACATGATAAACAAATTTAGTTTTGGTTTTTTCAACAGTCCTGTGAGAATCCCCACACCCTACAAGATGATTATTTGTTTTAACTATATTTCACCTATTTTTTTGGAGTTAATTGCATACACCCCTCTGTGAAAATTCTAATTGCCAGAAAAGCCCCTATGTAAAACAATCAACATTTACCCCCTATGATGGATTTTATTTAGCACACCACCCCTTATCCGAAAAAAAATTGTTGACTATAGTTTGTGGAATTTACGTGATAAAAATTATATTAGAACTAATTGAAAATTTGAAACTACTTTAGCTATCTAATGCGTAACTTAAAACAAAATGATTTATTTTAAAATAATTTTTTACACATATATGCTTATAATAAATATATCATTGGAAAATTCTTCAAATTTAGTTGTACTCAAATTAAATTACATCGAAGATTTCAATATATATATGTCGAGAAAATTACAATAAGAAGAAAATAAACTCTCACCGTTGTATAAATATAGCACATGAAAAGACATTTGATATTTAAACTACATTATTAAGCTATGTTAATTTATTATTTTCATTTTTGTTCTTACAAAATTGACCCTAACTAATTGATGGTATAATTTGTTATAAGGGGCATAATAGGAAGCAAAAAATATTAAGAAACAAAAAACATTCATGCTCTAAAATTGGTAGAGATAGAGATAGAGAATATACTCATAATTGGACACCGAGTTGATAGTCGGAGCGTTTACGGCGGGAAAACCTTCTAAGTGTTGTAGGATTGACGGCTGATCGTGATTCCGATGAAATCAAAGTTGACTTGGTGCAAATGACAACAAGCATAAGGTGACGTAAAGCTTACTGATGGAGAACAAGGAATTTAAGAGTTCTATTAGGATTAGGAGTTGTTTTATTTTCCTATTTTTTTTAGTTTTAGTATTTTCCTAGATTAATTAGAATTTTATTTTTAGTATTTTCCTAGCTTAATTAGGATTTCTAGTTTATAAATAGGTGTCTTAGGGATTTATTTTGGACATCAAATTTCGAATTTTAATAAAACCTTTAGAGTTCTCTTTATTTTTCTGGTGGATTCCAGAGTTTTTCGGTGGATTCCGAATGTTATTTTGTTCTATAGGATTAATTCGTAGAAATTAATTCTTTACCGTGCTTCCGTTATGCGTCAGTTGGCTTCAGTAGCGAGGTTTTTCCCTGTTTAGATGGCGAAAGGCGTGCAACATGGAGACGACAACCGCGATGGCGATGACCGCAAGGTTGGTGACGTTTATGCAGCGATCGAACAAGCTACAGAAGGATTGCGAGTGGAGTTTCGTGAGGAGCTGCGGCAACTTCGGGCGATACTAGAGGGACTCACCCTCAACGGCAACAACAGAAGGGGCGAACCTAACATGGCGCGCGCTGGGAACTTGGCCCGAGGTGCACGAGTTGGGAATCAAAACCACCATCATCTTCAACAAGAAAGTGATGACGGGTCGGGTGAAGACAATTTGGCGATAGTATATGGAAACCAGCCCAGACAGAGACAAGATGATCATTGCCGGATAAAAGCTGAGATTCCCCTTTTCCATGGGAATCTTTCCATCGAGGACTTCTTGGATTGGATTTCCGACGTGGAGCGAGCGTTCGACGTGATGGAGACACCCCCAGAAAGAATGGTTAAGATGGTCGCATATAGGTTGAAAGGCGGGGCGGCTGTTTGGTGGGACCAACTTCAATGATCACGAACTCGGCAAGGGAAAGGTCCTGTACTATCTTGGAGGCGGATGAAAGGGTTGATGCACGATCGATTTTTACCGTCTGACTACGAACAACATCTGTACAAGTTATATCATAATTGTTCACAGGGTAGTAGATCAGTGCATGAATACACGGCTGAATTTATGCGTCTGTCAGAAAGGAATAATTTAAGGGAAACTGAGAATCAACAAGTAGCTCGTTATTTGAATGGGTTGAGAAGTAATATTCGAGATCGAATAGGATTACAGCCGGTATATAACGTTGATAACGCTCAGGGTATGGCGTTGAGAGCTGAGGATTTTGAGAAAAAGAAGTAACGCGAATAATTTTAGGAGAGCGGTAACTTATACCCCACCTCAGAGCGATAGAGGAAAAGCTGTAAATCAGAATCCGGTACCGACGACAACAGCCCCACGAACGCAATCCTATGCGAGAGGCGGTGCTAGTGGTTCGAACACCAACTTCCAGCAGCGAACAAATAATAATCCTTATGCGAGGCCTTTTCCTGACAGTTGTTATAGGTGTCACAAACCTGGGCATCGATCTAACGAGTGTCCTGAGCGAAGAGCATTGAATCTAGTGGATGATCCGGAAAAGAGAGACGATAGTGAGCACGAGGGTTATGAAATTGACAAAAGTGAAGAGGACGAGGAGACCGAGTATCATAGTCACGAGAAAGGAGAACAGGTTAATTGCGTAGTGCAACGTGTTCTTTGTTCGGCAAGGCAACTAAGCCAACGAAATAGTATCTTTCGTTCCCAATGCTCGATTAATAAGAAGGTATGCAATTTGATTGTGGACAATGGGAGTTGTGAGAATTTCGTAGCAAGGAGACTAGTGGAGCATCTGAAATTGCCCGTAGAAAAACACCCGTTTCCTTATACGATAGGGTGGATTCAGAAAGGGCCCACGGTCAAAGTAACAGAAGTCTGCCATGTACCCCTCTCGATCGGAAAGAATTATGTCAGCGAAGTGGTATGCGATGTCGTTGACATGGACGCAAGTCACATTTTATTGGGGCGTCCTTGGCAATTTGACGTAAATATGGTGTACAACGGGCGAGAAAACTCCTGCAAGTTTGAATGGGGAGGCCGAAAAACGATCATGCTACCTAGGACAGAGACAGCGACTACTTCGGCCCGGGAAGTCGGGAAGGACCCCGTTTTTGTAGTGGCCCAAACTGAAGGTGAGTTTATGGAAGGTGTTGAAACAACGACCGAGATATACGCCACCTTAGTAAAATCGTTGGGAGTTCCGAAAGAAGAGGCGAGTTCGAAATCGACGGTGGTAGTACCGGAAAGTGTCCAGCCTTTATTGAAGGAGTTCGGCGAATTGGTAGCCGATGACTTGCCAAATTCGCTGCCACCTATGAGGGACATCCAACACCAGATTGACTTAGTGCCCGGTGCAAGCTTGCCGAACCTGCCCCATTACCGCATGAGTCCACAAGAATGCGAGATACTACGAGAGAAGGTGGAAGAGTTGTTGGCAAAGGGGTTTATTAGAGAGAGCATGAGTCCGTGCGCTGTTCCGGTATTGTTAGTGAACAAGAAGGATGGCAGCTGGAGGATGTGTGTCGATAGTCGAGCGATAAATCGGATAACTATTAAATACCGATTTCCAATTCCACGACTTGATGACATGTTGGATATGCTAGAGGGGTCGAAATTATTCTCGAAAATTTATTTGAGGAGTGGTTACCACCAAATTCGAGTTAAACCCGGGGATGAGTGGAAAACGGCGTTCAAAACAAAAGATGGCTTGTACGAGTGGTTGGTGATGCCGTTCGGCCTGTCAAACGCATCCAGCACCTTCATGCGCGTGATGAACCAGGTACTACGACCCTTTATTGGAAAATTGTTGTGGTTTATTTCGACGACATTTTGATTTATAGCCAGACTGAACCCGATCATTTGAGTCACTTGCGAGCGGTGCTAATCGTGCTAAGAGAAAATCAACTCTTTATAAATTTGAAGAAGTGTACGTTCGTGATCAGTCGCTTGGTATTTTTTGGATACATTGTGGGGGCCGAAGGAATATATGTGGATGACGAGAAGGTGCGAACTATTCGCGAGTGGCCAACGCCCGTGAACGTTTCAGAGGTACGGAGTTTTCATGGCCTAACGACGTTTTATCGTCGTTTTATTCGTGATTTTAGCAGTATTATGGCTCCCATTACCGAGTGCATGAAGAAGGGGAAATTTAATTGGGGTGAAGAGGCAGACCAGAGCTTTGCAATAATCAAAGAAAAATTAAGTAATGCACCTGTTTTGGCATTGCCGAGTTTCGAGAAGGTTTTTGAGGTGGAGTGTGATGCGAGTGGCATGGGTATTGGAGCTGTTTTGTCCCAAGAAGAGCGTCCGGTTGCTTTCTTCAGCGAGAAGTTGAGCGATGCGTGAAGAAAATGTAGCACCTATGATCAAGAATTCTATGCCGTGGTTCGGGCATTAAAACAATGGGAACACTATCTAATCCAGCGGGAATTTGTGTTATACACCGATCATCAAGCATTGAAGTTCCTGAATAGTCAAAAGTGTGTGAGCAACATGCATGTGAGGTGGACAAATTTTCTTCAGAAATTCCCGTTTGTCATTAGGCACAAGAGTGGGGCTCTGAATCGCGTAGCAGACGCTTTGAGTAGACGAGCTGCGTTGCTTACCACACTTAGCGAAGAAGTAATCGGGTTAGAATGTTTGAAGGAGTTGTACGAAAGCGACGAAGATTTTGGGGAAATTTGGTCTAAGTGCACTGCGAAGCAGCCCATGGAGGACTACTCCATCAGCGATGGGTTTGTTTTCAGAGGAAACCAGCTATGTATCCCAAGGACCTCACTTCGTGAGAAATTAATTATTGATCTGCATGCAAGTGGGTTAAGTGGGCACTTAGGGAGAGACAAAACGAGGATCAGCGTCGAAGAACGATTCTATTGGCCTCAATTGAAGCGAGACGTCGGAAAGGTAGTTGGGAAGTGCTACGTTTGTCAGGTTTCAAAGGGGCAGTCACAAAACACGGGGTTGTATACACCTCTACCAGTCCCGAGTGGCATTTGGGAGGACTTATCCATGGACTTCGTGCTAGGATTGCCACGAACGCAACGTGGTGTTGATTCGGTTTTCGTAGTGGTTGTTCGATTTTCAAAAATGGTCCATTTCATTCCATGCCGAAAGACCTCGGATGCTTCCCATATTGCACGATTGTTCTTCGGAGAAATAGTTCGTCTGCATGGAGTTCCAAAGTCGATTACATCGGATCGGGACGTCAAATTCCTTAGTCATTTTTGGATTGTCCTTTGGAAGATGTTTGACACATCCCTTAAGCGAAGCACGACAGCTCACCCGCAAACGGACGGACAAACGGAGGTGACTAATCGAACATTGGGTAATTTAGTGCGATGCATTTGTGGAGATCGCCCTCGGCAGTGGGATCATGCCTTACCTCAAGCTGAATTTGCTTACAACAGTGCTGTCCATAGCGCTACCAATATGTCCCCGTTTGCATTGGTATATCGGGCAATCCCAAAGCATGTGGTAGATTTAATTCGCCTCCCACAAGAGCATCGTAAAAGTATAGCGGCAGAGCGAATGGCTAAAGAAGCGCATGATGTGCAGGTTGAAGTTAAGGAGAGGTTGGAGCAGGTGAATGCTAAGTATAAGAAGGCAGCGGACATACATCGAAGAAGAAAAGTTTTCGACGAAGGTGATGAGGTAATGGTGTTTTTATGTAAGGAACGTTTCCCCGTGGGCACATACAACAAACTTAAGCCGAAGAAATATGGACCGTTCAAGGTGTCGCAACGCATTAATGATAATGCTTATGTGATCGATCTTCCTTCACATATGAGCATTTCGAAGACCTTCAACGTTTCGGACTTGTATGCATTTCGTGAGGACGAACCGCTGTATCCAGATACAAGCTCGAGGTCGAGCTCTTTCAAAGAAGAGGAGATTGATGGAGAACAAGGAATTTAAGAGTTCTATTAGGATTAGGAGTTGTTTTATTTTCCTATTTTTTTTTAGTTTTAGAATTTTCCTAGATTAATTAGAATTTTATTTTTAGTATTTTCCTAGCTTAATTAGGATTTCTAGTTGATTAGTATAAATAGGTGTCTTAGAGATTTATTTTGGGCATCAAATTTCGAATTTTAATAAAACCTTTAGAGTTCTCTTTATTTTTCTGGTGGATTCCAGAGTTTTTCGGTGGATTCCGAATGTTATTTTGTTCTATAGGATTAATTCGTAGAAATTAATTCTTTACCGTGCTTCCGTTCTGCGTCACTTACGATAGCAAACTCATATCTAAACGAGTCCGATCATTGGCGCAGTCTGTAGTATATCTTACAGATCTGAGCTGAGATGTTGAGATGGAATGAAAGAGTTCTTTCATCCACCTAAGAGAGGATTCATCCAGATGATTCAAGGAGGACCCACCGGAGGCGATACACATCGAGCTCGGAGGAGGAATCTTGGAGAGATTAAAAATGGGGGAGACGTGTACGAGATCGCATATCCGACCACCATAGAGTTCGGGACGAAAAACGTTTTGAAATAAAATGGACCTCCTCATAATGACCCCTTGCTCGTGACCATTAATATAATGTTGGAGGATACTGACAGTTTGGTAGACGACTGTTTCCGACATATGGATTTGGATCTACCTGACTTCCCAGTGAACCGCGTTATTATGGATTTAACAAGAGGATCGATTGTCTGTGACGGTTTTAACTGTTTTTTAAATTTAAGTTGGACGGTGTCATTTTTACTAAAAGAATCTGGTTTAGTCATTTAAATTGTTGACACATTTTTTGCTGAAGATAGGAGGGGAGGAACGATGTCGTTTTGTCAAGGACTGCATGTCGTTTTCATCACATACAAGCAGCGTACCCTAACTGTCTTTTCCTGCTTTTTTGACCGTTGTGCTCTTTCTGTTTATAGGAGAGGCAATGTCTGAGGACCTTATGTTGAATCTCAGTGTTTAATTGGCTTAGTTAGTTTAGCTTAGAGTAGTTACTTTGATTCTAAGCTTTTCTTTTGTGGAAGAATTGTAACCGTAATTCCAGATTTCGAAATAATACAATATCTTCTTTCTTTTGTTCCGAAAATTGTTGTTTCATCTTAATAAATTATTCAGATTCATAACACTTGGTATCTAGAGCAGTCTTTCCTAGACCCCTTTCTTCACCATGATGACAAGGAGCCATGAGAGGACTGGCTCAAGTGACAACACAAGAACTGAGGCAGAGGTATTCGTGGATGAGCAGATGGCCTTCAACACCAAAACCAAACAGATCTCTCAGTAGTTAGAGAGGAAATGGAGAGGAATAGAGTGGAAAGTAACCAGAAGATGGAGGAGACTCATAGGATGCTAGCTGAGATGACTAGATCTATGAATATCAGCAGATGCAATGAATCAATGCAACAGGGGAATAGCTCTGAAAATCCCACAAGAAACCCTGAGAAGATGGCTCCCAGATACCACCAAATGGCACCAGATCTGAATCCTGAACAGATGGCTCCAAGGTTCCAACAAATGCCACCAGATCCAGGTAATCCTAATATCCCTATGTGAAATGTGGATAATAGAAATATCAGGGTGGACTTTCCAAAGTTTGATGGGCAGTTTCCAAGGACATCGCTGAGAAGGTGTCTAAGATATTTTAGACTAAACCTTATGAGTGAAGGAGAGAAAGTGCAGACATCCTCTATGAATCTTGAGGGTAAGGCTGAAGACTGGTTTGCTGATTATATAGAAGACATAGAATACATGGGGTGGGAGGTTTTCTCTGGCATGGTGTTAGAGAGATTTCTGGAGGAGGAAGGGGTGAGTTTAACTGCAGAGTTCAATAAGCTGCACCAAGAAACTAAGGTGGAGGATTACAGACTGAGGTTTGAGTAGCTGAAGGGATATGTGGCAAGAAAACACAGGGCCTTGCCAGAAAGCTACTTTGTAGAGTGTTTTGTGGAAGGACTGGAGGGAGAGCTCAAGCACACAGTGAAGATGATGAACCCTCAAACCCTATCCCATGCTATTATTCAAGCTAAACTGCAGGAAAATATGGTGGATCAACTGAAGGCAGAGCTCAAGAGCTCTATGAAAGTACCTAACCACAATTATGAGGCTCCTAGGTTCCCAGCTCCTGAACAACCTTTAAGGATCCAATACCCTGAGAAGGGGGGGTATGCAGCCTAAGAGATTGAACAAACAAGAATTAGAAGAAATAAGAAGGAAAGGATTGTGCTATAATTGTGAAGAGAAATTCACTCCAGGCCACAGATGTAAGAGGCTGTTCTATATTGAGTGCATGGCCGATGAAGAATTGTCTGAAGTAGGAGATGATGAAATAACCATTGAGGTGGAGGAACTGATACAGATATCCCTCAATGCCATTACTGGCCAAGCTTAACACACCACACTCAAGGTCTTTGGCAAATGTAAAGGACTGGAGATTACCATCCTATTGGATACTGGAGCCTCACACAACTTCATAGATCCAAAGTCTACCTTGCAACTTGGATGTGAGAGAGTTTGTACTAGGAGAACCACATTGAAGGTGGCTGGAAAACATCAGATAGTTTGTGATTCCATATGTCCAAATTTCGAGTGGAAAATGGGGGAGGGGGGTGCCACTTCTACTTATGAGCGACCTTGCTGGATTTGGGAGGGTGTGGCTTGGTTTTGAGAGTGGATTTCATGAAGAAATTTGGACCCTTGTCTTTTGATCATAATGAGAATTTCATTACTTTAAGGTAAGGTGGGAAGGCGATCAAACTACAGGGAGTAAAGGAGGATCCTCAGTTCTCAATGATCAATGGAGAAGAGCTGGAAAACTTACTGCAGACACAGGGAGCCAACATAGGATGTTTCTTCATCATAGAAGAGGAAGAGAAGCCACACACCACTGAGAAACACTCCACTGCAGTGGAGAAGATTATAGAGAAGTATGCAGACCTTTTTCCAAACACCAACTGAGTTGCCTCTTATGAGAAACACTGAGTACAATATTCCACTCAAGGAAGGGGAAATCCCTTCAAATCACAGCCCTACAGGTATCCTTACATGCAGAGAAAGAAGATAGAGAATATGGTCAGCAGCCCATTTGCTTCTCCAGTGTTATTGGTGAAAAAGAAGGATGACACCTGGAGGTTTTGTGTGGACTTCAGGAGACTCAATGCCATGACCATAAATGATGGATACCCATACCACTGATTGATGATTTATTAGATGAGCTGGGAGGGGCCAAGGTGTTCTCTAAGGTGGACTTGAGAGCTGGCTATCATCAAATCAAAATGAAGGAGGGGGATATTGAAAAGACAGATTTTCTCACTTCTGCTCGAAATTATGAGTTCAAGGTTATTCCCTTTGGACTCACCAATACACCAGCTACATTTCAGTCATTAATGAATGATGTGTTCAGAGCACATCTAAGAGACTTTGTGCTAGTCTTCTTTGACGATATTTTAGTATACAGTAAGAGTATGGATCTGCACATGGAACACTTAGAAACTGTGTGCAAGCTGTTAAGACAACACCAGCTGTATGCTAAATTATCAAAGTGCATCTTTGGGAATAATCAGATAGAGTATTTGGGGCTTGTAATTAATGAAGGAGGAGCGGGGGTGGATCCACGAAGATACAAGCTGTGACCAATTGGCCTATACCACAATCAATAAAATCACTAAGAGGGTTTCTAGGGTTGACAGGATACTACAGGAAGTTTGTCAAGGGCTATGGGGAGATAGCCCGGGCTCTCACTCAGCAACTCAAAAAGGGGCAGTTTAACTGGAATAAGGAAGCAGATAAGGCATTTAAAAAGTTGAAGCTTGCTATGACTACTACCCCAGTTTTACAATTGCCCAACTTCAAGGAAAAAATTGTGGTAGAAATTGATGCTTCTTACCATGGGATTGGGGCTGTGTTAGGGATGGCCATGGGGCGGGTTTGGGGCGGGTTTTGCATTCCCCGCACCCGCCCCGTTAACAAACCCGTTCAACCCGCACCCGCCCCGCCCCGTAACGGGTTTAAATTTTCTCAACCCGCACCCGCCCCGTGGAAAACCCGCGGGTACCCGCCCCGCCAAAAGACCCGTAAAGCTGAAGAAAAAAAAAAAATTGAATAACCCTATGAAAACAATAATTCTAAATCAAGATATTAAATATATTATAATGATATTATAAAATAATATATATATATATATATATATATATATATATATATATATATATATATATATATATATATATATATATATATATATATATATATATATATATATATATATATATATATATATATATATATATATATATATATATATATATATATATATATATATATATATATATATATATATATATATGGGGGGCGGGTCTGCGGGGCGGGTATATACAAACCCGCACCCGCCCCGAACCCGTTTTCGGGTAAAAAATTAGAACCCGTACCCGCCCCATTTATTTGCGGGGCGGGTATTACCCGGAAATTTCGGGGCGGGGCGGGGCGGGTACCCGCGGGTCGGGTAAAAATTGCCATCCCTAGGCTGTGTTGATGCAAAATGGACACCCTCTAGCCTATCTCAGTAAAGCTTTGGGTCCCAAGAGCTTAGGATTGTCCATTTATGAGAAGGAATTTCTGGCCATATTCCTTGTTGTGCAAAAATGAAAATCCTACTTAATCTGTGGCTCTTTTGTAATCAGGACTAATCAAAAAAGCCTCAAGTACTTATTTGAGCAGAAGTTATCCACCCCTTTGCATCATAAGTACCTAGCTAATTTGTTGGGGTTCAACTACACTATTGAGTATAAAAAAAGAAAGGAGAATGGGGTGGCAGATGCACTATCTAGAAGGGATGAGGTAGCTGAGGTCCATCAAATCACCATAGTGCAGACTTTGTGGGTGCAAAAGATAGTGCAGAGCTATGAAGCAGATCTAGAAGCTCATGAAATCATTGCTAATAGTACACTCAGGCCTTGGGATGTGTCACTGTACAACTACATGGATGGGCTAATAATGTACAAGGGGAGGATTTTTGTCGGAAAGTCTACTGATATCGAACAGATGTTAGTGGAACAGATGCACAGTTCAAGCATAGGAGGGCATTCAGGGATCCAAAACACCTTCCAAAAGATCCAAATTACATTCTTATGGCCAGGACTGAAGCAAAAAGTCAAGGAGTTGGTGACAGGATGCCATATATGCCAGCTAAGTAAGCATGACAATGTGAAGATTCCAGGGTATTTGCAGCCACTTCCAATTCCTGAGCAAACTTGGAGCTGCATAACGATGAATTTCATAGTCAAATGGCCAAAGTCTAATGGTAAGAAAGTGGTGTGGGTGGTAATAGACAGGTTCATAAAGTATGCACACTTTATTGCTCTCTGTCATCCACTTAGTGCATCTCAACTGCATGGGCTACCTAATTATATTGTATCTGATTGAGATCCAATCTTCACTAGTAATTTCTGGAAAGAGTTGATGCAATCATTGGGGGTGCAACAACAATTAAGCACTGCTCATCACCCTCAAACGGATGGGCAAACTGAAAAGGTGAATCAATGCCTAGAAAGCTATTTAAGGTGCATGTGTGGACAATTTCTAAAGAAGTGGAGCATTTGGATTCCACTGGCAGAATGGTGGTATAACACCACATTCCACACTACCATCAAAATGTCACCATTTGAGGTACTGTATGGATATCCAGCACCTCAACTAGGGTATGTTCCTCACCTGCTGAAAAAAACTGAGGGAGTGGGGACTTGGTTGAAGGATCATCAACTGATATCTCAGAAGTTGAAAGGATTATTGGGAGAAGCTAGGGAGATGATGAAGTATTATGCCAATCAACACAGAAGTGAGAGAACTTTTGAGGTAGGAGACATGGTTTACTTGAAATTGAATCCCTTTAAGCAACTGAGTTTGAGGAAAAGTCACCTATGGAAACTGACCCCAACAAACTATGGCCCTTTTAAAGTAATTCAGAAGATAGGGGAGGTGGCATACAAGTTGTAGCTTCCACCGGAGTCAAAAGTACACCCTGTGTTTCATGTATCTCAATTAAAGAGGAAAGTAGGGAACCAAGGGCAGTTGCCAGCTAATCTGCCTCTCTTGGATGATGACAATCAGTTTTTGTTGGT
Source organism: Erythranthe guttata (assembly GCF_056151865.1). Lineage (NCBI taxonomy): Eukaryota > Viridiplantae > Streptophyta > Magnoliopsida > Lamiales > Phrymaceae > Erythranthe > Erythranthe guttata. The sequence goes on along the minus strand of NC_142538.1, from coordinate 13,989,884 downwards.
GCCCGTGGCAGTTTTGGAACGCAGAATGGTTAAGAAGAATAATGCCGCATGTGTGCAATGGTTGGTGCGTTGGACCCATCTTCCGGAAGCAGAAGCAACATGGGAGGAGGCTATAGAGATGGAGAAGAAATTTCTAGACTTTAAGCCATGAGACATGGCTTAGAAAAAGGGGGGAGTAGTGTGACGGTTTTAACTGTTTTTTAAATTTAAGTTGGACGGTGTCGTTTTTACTAAAAGAATCGTGTTTAGTCTTTTAAATTGTTGACGCGTTTTTTGCTGAAGATAGGAGGGGAGGAACGGTGTCGTTTTGTCAAGGACTGCATGTCGTTTTCATCACTTGCAAGCAACGCACCCTAGCTGTTTTTTCCTGTTTTTTTGACCGTTGTGCTCGTTTTATTTATAGGAGAGGCGATGTGTGAGGATCTTATGTTGAATCTTAGCCTTTAGTTGGCTTAGTTAGCTTAACTTAGAATAGTTACTTTGATTCTAAGCTTTTCTTTTGTGGAAGAATTGTAACTCTAAGGACATCTCCCATGGAATGGGAGAGGGGTGGGGGTGGGGGTGGGGGTGGGCCTTGGCTGAGATGTTTAGTGAGTAGAGGGTGGGGCTGGAGTGGGGGGGGGTGGTTGAATTGAGCCGAGACATAAGCCCTGGGCTCTCACGCGTCTCTCCTACGTGAATTTCACGTTCTGCTGCTCTTTTTTTTTTTTTTCCTTTTTCCTTCTCTTTCCACGTTAGCATTATCTTTTTTATTTTTATTTTCCTTTGATTTTTGGGATTTTTATGCAAAAGTCCCCAACCAAGCATGTTTATTATTCTAGGTATAGGGGACATATCTCTTTCACCAATAAGCCCATCCCTTTAATATTTATTATAACTAAAGGAAACATTCATGTATATCCCAATATTACCCTCAATCATTTATACCCAATTCTTAATTGTAATCCAAATTAATCAATTTTGTCCATAAAAGTTCAATTTTGACCACAAAAATTCAATTTTGACTTTTTTTTGGAGTATAATTTAATATGCTCCAATTTCATCCTTAACATAATTTAATCTCAATTTGACCCCAAATTTCACAAATTATTAAATTTTGACCCAAAATTTTTTTTTTTTTCAAAAAAAATTTTTTTTTTCAAAAACTTTTTTTTGCCGCCGGATTCCGGCGTTGACTTTTTAAACTTTTTTTTTTTTTTTTTTTTTTTTTTTCTTCCGGATTTTTTTTCCGGATTCCGGCGTTGACTTTTTTTTTTTTTTTTTTTCTTTTTTCTTTTTTTTTTTCTTTTCTTTTCTTCCGGATTTTTTCGCCGGTTTCCGGCGGTCTCTTTCTTTAGTGTTTTTTTAAGTTTTTTTTTTTGTTTGGTTTGTTTTGTTTTTCCACGCCCGCCGCTACACGTTGACCGTAATTGTGCTGTCACTGACAGTAATTTAGCGTAATTATACTGTCAATGATAGTTAATTAACGTAATTGTACTGCCGTTGACATTACATTTATGTAATTGTGCTGCCGTTGACAGTAAATTAATGCAATATTATATTTTTTTATTTATTATTATTTTTTTTTTATTTTTTTTTATTTGTTGACAAGTCAACGTAATTATATTACTGTCGTTGACAGTAAAATAACTGTAAACACAATAATATTACTGTCAACAACATCAATATTATTATTTTTTTGGGGTGTTTGTTTTGTTCGAGTTATTCACGAAGTAACGTAATAATATTACTGTCTACTATTGTAATATTACTGTTGCTATAGTAATATTACTGTCACTCACAGTAATATTAATTCTTTTGGTTTTTTTTATTTTGTTTACATTTGTTGAACGGACAACATAGTAATATTACTTTATTATACAATAATAATGAATTTTGTTGTGTTAATATTAATGTGCTAGAGATTAATATAGCAATATCAATGTGTTAAACTATAGTTTAGTTAATTTTACTGTGTTTAACAGTAATATAGTTAATATTACTGTCATTCACAGCAATATTGCTGTTTAAACGGAAAAAAAAGTTACAGAAAAAAAAAAAAAAAAAAAAAAAAAAAATTAAAAAGTCAACGCCGGAGACCGGCGTTGACCGCCGGAATCCGGAAAAAAAATCCGGAAGAAAAAAAAAAAAAAAAAAAAAAAAAAAATTAAAAAGTCAACGCCGGAATCCGGAAAAAAAATCCGGAAGGAAAAAAAAAAAAAAAAAAATTAAAAAGTCAACGTCGGAATCCGGCGGGAAAAAAAAGTTTTTGAAAAAAAAAAAATTTGTGAAAAAAAAAAGTTTTGGGTCAAAATTGAATAATTTGTGAAAGTTGGGGTCAAATTGAAGTTAAAGTAAGTTAAGGATGAAATTGGAGCATATTAAAGTAAGAGGGGTTATTTTAGTCCTTTACATAAATCTGGACCATGTGTGGACTTATTGGTAAAGGAGAATATTGTCTGGATCTCTTTATGAATAAGTTCCCACTGATGGGCTTATTTGTAATATGCCCTTGATTTTTTGTATCTTTTCGTTATTTATTTTAGTTCTTATGTTTTTTTCTTTCTTTTTTGTTTCTTGCTTTTTTCTTTATTTATTTTCATTTTATTATTAGTTTCTTGGTTTTTTCTAATTATTTATTTTCATTTTATTATTAGTTTCTTTTATTTTATTCTAGTTTTTTCGTTTTTTTTTTTCTCTAGTTCGATCTTTTTAATTTAAAATTGTAATTTTAGTGTAAATATTCTATTAATTATATTAACATTACGTGTTATTATATTACAAAACATAGTTAAAAACTGACAATATAATTAGTAACTTAATAATAGCACAACATAATTTAAAAAATCAAATACTCAAATTTATAGGTAAACACTTAAATATAACTATTACGTAAATTTATAATTAAACACTTAAATATACTTATTACATATTTTTAATTATTTTAATTATTATTATTATTATTATTATTATTATTATTATTATTATTATTATTATTATTATTATTATTATTATTATTATTATTATTATTATTATTATTATTATTATTATTATTATTATTATTATTATTATTATTATTATTATTATTATTATTATTATTATTATTATTATTATTATTATTATTATTATTATTATTATTATTATTATTATTATTATTATTATTATTATTATTATTATTATTATTATTATTATTATTATTATTATTATTATTATTATTATTAAAATTATTAAAATTATTATTATTATTATTATTATTATTATTATTATTATTATTATTATTATTATTATTATTATTATTATTATTATTATTATTATTATTATTATTATTATTATTATTATTATTATTATTATTATTATTATTATTATTATTATTATTATTATTATTATTATTATTATTATTATTATTATTATTATTATTATTATTATTATTATTATTATTATTTTTATTATTATTATTATTATTATTATTATTATTATTATTATTATTATTATTATTATTATTATTATTATTATTATTATTTTTATTATTATTATTATTATTATTATTATTATTATTATTATTATTATTATTATTATTATTATTATTATTATTATTATTATTATTATTATTATTATTATTAGGATTCGAATTCATATTATTCTTATTATTATTCTTACTTGCATTTTTTCCCCGTGCGATGCACAGGATATTATTTCAAAAGTGAAAAAAATAATTAATTTAATACAAAATAAGAAAATATAATACACTAACATGGTAAAATTTAATAATGTAGTATTAATTTTACATATTGAGATTTATAATCCAAATATATAGATTAAGATTTAACCATTAGGTAGAATTCTTCACGGTTTAGATCCAAAGTTTTGCAATATTTCGGCCAAGGTGATTTCATTATGACCAAGAAAATTAGCACAAAAGAGAACATGTGAACTAGACCACTTCGATGTTTCTACCGAGTTACAGAGATTTTTAAGAATTCATTAGCAACCTATTAATTTCTCTAAATTGTATTTACCTTCTAAAATGTACCTATAATATTCATGGAGTGATCTAGTATATAATTAATTAAATCTATGACCATCTACTATATGATTAATTAAATCTATGACCACCGTCCATGAATAGGTGGAGTAGAGATAGGAGTAGCATTTTATTTATAAATCAACCAAAAAAATTTGTAAACACTTAAGGTCTTTTTAGTTGGCATTATTAGCCACAAGGGCATCAGTTATACCTAATAATACAACATTTGGTTTGGATGTTTTGTCATACCTTGACAACTGCCCCCACCAGTTTTATCACCCAATCGAACTATTAATTGTCAAGCCAAAATTGACTTGACAATTTATTCCATAAATACTCGCACCATTATACCCCAACTGAATTGTCAAAAATGCCCTTACACCATTACAAATTTATTACATATAAATACTGTTCTCATCATCTTTACCCATTTTGCAGTTGGAGCCCTAGTTTTGCCAACTGTGAATGAACTCCTTCATCATCTTCACAATCGCATTTAATCGTTAGTTATTTCACTGATTTCGACAGAAATCGCCTCAATTTGACCGTTGAACCATGTAGTTTTGAAGAACGTCTCCAAGACGGCGAGTTGCAAGCGTAATAGCTTGAATAGAAGATTCAAATACAACATCTGGTAATTGGGAATCCCGACTTCTTCTTTGTTGGTTTTCAAGCTTAGGATGTTGTAACCCCTTCAATTTCCTTTAGAAGTTTAGTGTTTCTTGTTTCGCCAACATAATTTTACATTCATTAGGTGCCCATCTTCAACCTTTCTCCCCAAAATTGTTGGATATACTAGCCCAAGATTATTCCAAACTAACATATATGTGGTTGAATATACATGTTTAAGACATCGGTGATTTCATGTGGTAGGATTCTCTGTATATTTTGTTATGGTGATTTCATGTGGTAGGATTCTCTGTAAATTTTCTTATGTTGGGATCTGCTAGCCTAAGCAGTTGTGTTCACCTATTCTTTGTGTGCTATTTTTGAAAAAAATGTCCCACAAATAAATCATTATGGTCTGCAATTGCTGGCGTATGATACCTAAGTTGAAGTAATATTTTAACTTGTACTACTATATTGAGCTGATGAAATACAAATGATGTGAAAAAAGATGAATTTTAATGGGTTAAAAAATGTTCACTTTTGAGGTCCCTTTTTGTAGAGATTAACATTGAAAAAAGTTGTCATTTGAAGGGCTGTTGTTGTTAGACATTAATTGTAACTTGAGATGCCAATCAAAGAGATGTTATTACATGGGTAAATTTGGTTTCAAAGTTATGATTTAATGCGGTGTTCGTACAAAAAAAATGTGATTGAAAAGAGTGTTGTTATAGATTAGTTGCAATAAAAAAATGTCATCTACAGTTAATCTTGTAATTGTCCTTTACCAGGTTAAATGCAAGTCAGTTAAAATAAATAAACGAGATTTTGTTACACTATTTGTTTTTAAATTTTGTTTTTCTTATTTTTTGTTAATATTGCTTAATTTGTTAACCCTGATTTTAATGGGCTCTTCATGGATTCTTATAAGTACTGTAGTATATTCTACTTTGATTTTGTTGAGATTTATTTGTATCAACACGTGTCATGGTAGACAAAATAGACAACCGGACAATAGAAATATTATCTATATATACATCCCCTTTGTTCCTAGGAATACCATGCAGAATATATTACAATACTTAGTATAAATAATTAGGGTGATTACATATTAAACTTGCTGTTAACAATCAATTATACTGTAACATTAAGCTTAATATTTACCTTAATGCTGAGCTTAGTTTTAGTGAGTATTACAGTATATTTGAATATTTAGGCAACCTAAAAGTATTCAATTTAGCTTTACTGAAAATAACCAGCTTAACTGTACACAATATAATTTGCTTAATTTTTTGAAATGGTGTGGTTTATTAGTTTGTATTGTGCAGAAAATAATATTAGATACTTATATTACTATAGTAATTTGTTGGTCTCCGATGGATTTTTCAAAACATGAAGAGGATGTAGTTGTGTTGTACCCACTGATGTTTAATCTTGAAATAACCGTTGTCGTTTGGCACACGCAAAATAACACTCGAACTAATAGTTTGATAGGAAGAACACCTTCGCAACTCAAGTATTTGCGTACAATATTTGGTTTGAACGATGTTGCATGTCGTGATAATTTTAGAATGAAAATACAAACTTTCTTCCGCATATGTTACGTTTTAGAAACTGTTGGTGGTCTAAAGGCAAATAGAAATGTCTCTATACCTGAGCAAGTTGCAACGTTTCTTCAAATTTTAGCCCATCACACAAAAAATGTTGTTCTTCGGTGTCATTTCAACAGATCTGGGTACACTGTAAGCAAGCACTTTAACTGCGTCCTTATGGCTTTGCTAAAGTTACACAAAATGCTTTTGATTACACCAAAACTCGTTGGTGAAAATTGTGAAAATGAGCGCTTTACACATCTTAAGGTAACCATAAATAACATATAATGTCAGAGTTATCTACGCAACCCTGATTTGTTTAAATAATGACCCTATAATGGTACACTTGTTAGGGGTGTCTTTGTGCACTAGATGGGACGTACATAGAATGTCGCGTTCCTTGTCTTGATAAATCAAGATATAGGAATCGCAAGAGTAATTGTCGGTCAATGTTCTAGCTGTTTGCGATGATAACATGACTTTTATATATTTACTTATTGGTTCCCTAGTTTACATGCACTAGACACACACACCATATAATACTTGCAAAATACCTTATTAAAAAATGCACCATACATACCATACTTTTTAGTGCACAAAATGTCCCCTATTATACAACTAGGCCAATGCTCGAACCACTTAATTTTTTGTCGGGGTAAAGAACTCAATCGGGGTTGGCTTGTTTGAAGCCGTTTAGCTCTCCGGAGTCTCAAGTGGGTTGAATTTCCACATTCTTCATGGTTTTGATCTTAACATAACACTTCCCCTAAATTCTACGTCCTCCACATAGTATAAGTTAGTCGTGGTAACTTCTGTGTCTCTTGAACCCTCAGATTCGGAGACGTAGATGAGAACGTTGAGCATGTCGAAATCAGCGTTGTCCGAAGAACCCGACGGAATTTTTATGATTGTATCCGGGCCGAAGATACACTTCAATGCGTTGTACTTAGGTTCTCCGCAACGGCACTAAACGAACGCAAAATTGCTAGTATGTATTACCAAAATAAGGAAAATAAATAATACAAAGTATGAAAACCGATTAATTACTAATTGCAAAATTAGAAAACGTACTAGCGAGTGAGCGCTAATTATAACCTTAAAAATGTGATCCCACGTGTTGTCGGATGTTGACACGATGTTATTCGAAGAATTATAGTGAACTCCGTCATGAGCTACAATCCAGCGAAGTGTATTGAATTTTTTTCATAGCAACGTCATTTTTTTCTTCACATGCTTATAAGAGAAGAAAGTGTTGAATTTGGTTTGAATAGCTTCTTGACAGCTGAATAGGGCAAGGGTACTTTTTCCTTCACGTTCAAAGGTATCCCGACATGATTCCATGCTCAAAATATCGACAAAATAATCACCGATCTTCTCACTCCATGCCAACTCTTACAGGAAATCATCCCACTTGAAAATTGGCTTCTTCTTGGGTGACCTTCTTTCCACATTTATAAAACAAGGAAACCCTAATTAATAAAGTAGGTGTTGGTTCTATATCACGTACACTTATGGCTGACAAGAGTTTTGAAAGGCAATTGGTAATTTGACTGCTGACAACACAATATTATAAAAAATGTCAACTATACATGATATAATATTTTTATGAAGAAATGATTTCGTCTCTTCATTTGCAGTAGCTGAAATATTTTCATATTTCCCATTTGTAGTATTTATATTTTTTTAATTGCAAATTCTTCTCTTCTTTTAAAGTTGAAATTATTTTATCTCATCTTTTACAATAGTGTAATATACTGCACCATTCTTAAGTAGCTATATTACCTTGGGTTCTTAAAGCAACAATCTTTGTTTTTTTTTACATTTTATTATATTTGCTTTCATATATATTTAAATATATATTCTATAATAGTTAATCATTTTTGATGTAATTTGTAGGAGATGGAGGACGAAAGGACATTTATAATCAACGGGTTTTCATTGTATGGGGATCGCTACTTTGTGTTTGATGTGAAGCAGCCCCGGCTGTCGATTTTCGTGGTGTTAGGGGCTATGATCCGGATTAATTTAGTGATATACAGTATTCTTCCTTAAGTGTTCAACACATCGTTATGTCAAAGTAGTGGTGTATACGTCTTATCTCTTTTGAAATTTTTACAAGTAATATGTTTGAGTTTTGTATATCACTAATTGGACATAGTTAATGATAAACTTGCAGGTTATTTGAATATCAATTGTGTGACTTCACTGTTACCGTGTTTGTTGTTAAGTCAGTTATTTTGTATAAGATACACATGGTGTGGTACAATGTATTCCATGAAATAGTTGTACCATATGTTTTAAATGATTTTATTTAATTTTTATATCGCGTTTTGCTCTTCGCGTTTTCTTCTTTGTAATATTTAATTGCATTTCATATCTTACGACTCTGAATATATATTACTTTTCTCATTTCAAAACTGACCTCCATGCAACGCACGACCGAAGTACTAGTTAGTTCTCAAAAGACATTTGTATTTTTACTCGAATTTTTCACACGCCACCAATTTTAATAGCATAAGTGTGCTTGTATTAGGTCATTTATCTATTTTTATTTAATTCAATCAATTATGTATATTCTTCATGATACAAGTTTTATAGTTTGACTTCATAAATTTTAACTTGGATATATATTTTGTTATAACACTACATAATTTCTTTAAAATATTTATAACATAATTATTATGTATATTATTTTTTAAAGAATTACAAATCTTACGATTTACGATTTGAATTTTTGACAAACTAATTTTCAATTCGACTTACAATTTAACAACCATGACCGTGACAATAAACATCCGAATGTGCCACTGTTGACGTATGCTTCGATTCAATGACCATGGTAATATATATGAATAATTGGCAAGCATTGTCCACAGGGTGGACTAATTGATAAAGTAATTTGGTGATTAAGTTTATATACTAGGGATGGAATTGAACGCTAGTAAAGATTAAAATTAAAAACCACAATTTCAAGTTGGCAAATCTCGAAACCGAAAAAACGCAAATGATCTCAACTTTTTACGTCACATTTGAATTTGAATTTCCCATTCACAGAGATTTGGTTTCTGAGGAACTCCCTTCCAAAGCTGGATTAAGTTGGGGAAGCATCGTGCCATAATTGGAAGCATTCGAGGAACGCAACACCGTTTCTCCCTAGATAAATAACAAGCCGAAAGAATCGACAAAAAAAAAATAAAACATAATTGGAATCCAAGATCAAAGAATCTTAAATAGCTACGAGCTAAATTGGTTAAAAAACGAGTATTGAACCTCACCTCCTCATCACCAGTTTCCTTGAGCGCTTCCGCAATTCCTTTTACCGTTGCTGCTATATCCGTAGCTGTATCTGTAGCGATGATAGCAACAAAGATGTTAAGCATAAGTTGTTAGTGCATAAGCGAATATTTCGAGAATTACATTTATACCCTAAATGCAAGAGTAATTTGATAAAAAGATAAGCAACGACTTTGTCAAGGAGCAACTCTGGTACATTACCTTCAAATAATGTAACTCGAGCTCTGCTTTTTTGCTCTGCTTCAGCAGACAAGTCCATTGCTGCCTGCGCTTCTGGTGGAGGAGATATACTCCCTGGAATTTCATGAAGTAAATCGTATAAGTGTTGGAATTGAGAAATACTAAAGTTTATATTTTGTATTTGCTGAAAATTTAGGTGGATAAGAATATGAACAAAGGCCACCTCTAGTTTGGGTAGACACTTTTCTTATTATTTCTTGATTGAAAATCTGATTACATGGAGTCTCTATATATAGAGAACTTACGTAATATCAAAAGACATTCTTGAGAAAACAAAGAGATATTCAAAGATAATAAATATACAATTTTCCAAGATATAGAAAATATGGAATTTGTAGTTTCCAAGACATTAATTTTATCACTCCCCCTTAATGGCTTGCGTAACTCCGATCAGCTCACGGAAAAACTCGAACTTGTCTCTAGGAAGAGCTTTGGTGAAAATGTCAGCAGCTTGTTCTTCGGACTTGCAATACTTGATTTGAATTTCACGATCTTCCACAGCTTCTCTTATAGAGTGATGCTTGATTGCAATGTGCTTCGTTCGACTATGATAGACGGGATTCTTTGCCATTGCAATAGCTGACTTGTTGTCACATAAGAGAGTTGTAGCTCCCTTTTGCTTCAAACAAATATCTTCCAAAATCCTCCTTAGCCACAATGCTTGAGAGGTTGCCAAGGATGCCGAAATATACTCGGCTTCGGCCGACGATTGTGCCACCCTTTGTTGCTTCTTTGATGCCCAAGAAAATATTTCCGAACCAAGAGAAAAAGCATAGTCCGATGTGCTTCTCATATCATCAACACATCCAGCCCAATCACTATCACAAAATCCAAACAAGTTTGCTTCAACACCCCTTTCATATAATACCAAAATCAAGAGTACCTTGAATGTATCGTAGCACTCTTTTTGCAGCCCCAAAGTGATTTTGACTTGGCTTGTGCATGAATCTTGACAACATGCTTGTAGCGAACATGATGTCCGGCCTTGTTGCGGTCAAGTACAACAAACTTCCAACTAAACTTCGATAAATCGAAACATCCACTTCCTTGCTTCCATCTTCTTTCTTCAACTTTTCATTTACGATTAAAGGTGTAGCCACCGATTTGCAATCTCCCATTTTGAATTTTTCAAGGAGAGTATTGGCATATTTCTTTTGATAAATAAGAATGCCATCTTTGTTTTGACAAATCTCAATACCCAAGAAATAATGCAAGAGACCCATATCACTCATTTCATATTTTTGCATCATGTCTCTTTTAAAACTTTCAATCATTTCACCATTGGTTCCGGTGAACACCAAATCATCAACATAAAGTGAAGCAATAAGAATATTGGTAGTACCTTGTGACTTCACATATAAGGTTGGTTCGCTTTTGCTCCTTTGAAAGCCCTTCTTGAGAAAATAAGAATCAATCTCGCTATACCATGCTCGAGGTGCTTGTTTTAGCCCGTATAACGCCTTCTTCAACTTGTACACTTTGCTTTCTTCTCCTTTGACGACAAAGCCTTGTGGTTGCTCGACATACACATCTTCCTCCAATTTTCCATTTAAAAAAGCCAATTTTACATCAAGTTGATATAAAAACCAACCCTTTTGAGCGGCTAATGCAATAAGTGTCCGAATCGTATCCAATCGAGCCACCGGTGCAAACGTCTCCTGAAAATCAATTCCGGGCTGTTGAGAATACCCTTTTGCTACGAGCCTTGCTTTGTTTCTTTGAACCGAACCATCAGAATTAAGCTTCGTTTTGAAAATCCACTTCACCCCAATTACATCTTTATCTTGAGGTCTTTTCACCAAATCCCAAGTTTTATTTTTCTCGATAACTTGGATTTCTTCCTCCATGGCTTTCTTCCATGCTTCCTCCTTTATTGCTGCTTCAAAATTTTCCGGTTCAGCAATGCAAAAATTGCATCTAGCATAAATATCGTTCAAGCTTCTCATTTTCCTTGGAGTTGAACTTGGAGATGAAGAATTTGAACTTGACGGAGAAGAAGAATTTGAGCTTGATGGAGAAGATGGTGGGCTTGTAGTTGGAGGAACCTCCCCCGGAATCTCATCTTCAACATCATCTTCTTGATTTTCTTTCTCTTCTTCAAAAGAGTAAGATTGAACCTGTACATCCTTTTCTTTCCAGTCATGTGCCATGTTTTCATTGAATAAGACATCTCGTGAAACAATGACTTTGTTTTTTGACAAAGGAAATAGTCGATAGCCCTTTGATTTTGAGCTATAACCCACAAAGATGCATTTTTCACTTACTTCATCAAGCTTGCGCCTCGTTTCTCTTGGAACATGGGCATAGCAAATACACCCGAAAACTTTCAAGTGACTCAAGGATGGTTTTCTCCCACTCCAAGCCTCGAGAGGAGTCTTACTATTCAAGGCTTTTGTAGGACATCTATTCAGCAAATAGACCGGCGTATACACAGCTTCGCCCCAAAAATCTTTGGGCAATCCCTTCTCATAAAGCATCGATTTCGCCATTTCTTCAATGCTTCTATTCTTTCTTTCGGCAACTCCGTTTTGTTGTGGAGTGAAGCCAACGGTAACCTGCCTATCGACACCAATATCCTCACAAAATTTGTTAAATTCATTGGAGTTATATTCACCTCCTCTATCACTTCTCAAAACTTTTAAAAGAAACCCACTTTGTCTTTCGACATACATTTGGAATTTCTTAAAAATAGAGAACACTTCAGATTTTTGTTTCATAAAATACACCCAAGTCATTCTCGTAAAATCATCAATGAAAATGAGAAAATACTTGTTACCGGCATGAGTTGGAGTCGACATTGGCCCACACACATCCGTATGAACAAGCTCCAGCGGTGATTTTGCTCTCCAAGTTTTTTCTTTCGGAAATGACTCTCGATGGTGTTTTCCAAGTGCACATCCCTCACACGTTTCTTGCACTTCTTTGATAGATGGAAGCCCATAGACCATCTCATTCTCTTTTAGATTCTTAAGACTTTGAAAATTTAAGTGCCCAATCCTTCTATGCCACAACCAAGATTCATCGACAACATCCATTCTCAAAGCGACATTGTTTGGGTAGCCAAAAGAGATAGGAAAGCTGCGATTTTTCTGCATTTTGATTCTTGCTACAAATTGACGATTCTTGTCAAAAATTTTGCACCATTGGTAGTCTCCGAATTCGAGAAAATATCCATTCTCGACAAGTTGTCCAAGACTCAACAAATTTTGGTCCAAATCTGGGACATGCAAAACATCATTGATGCATCTTTTATCTCCATTCTTTCCGACGACAATAGTTCCTTTTCCTTCGGCTTTGACTAGTTCTCCGTTGCCCATCTTGACTTGAGATTTTGTGGCTGAATCGAGCTTGACAAAAATATTTTTGTCTCTTGTCATGTGATTGCTACAACCACTATCGATAAACCAAACTTGGTTTTGTGGTTCCACTGCCGTTTGACAGGCATAGAACATCGTTTCACATTCTTGTTCCTCGGTAAAATTGGCTTGTTGGTTAAGCTTGACTCGACAATCTTTTTGAACATGCCCAAACTTCTTGCAATTGTTGCACTGTGGTTTACCTTTAAACCAACAATCTTTATCAACATGGCTGCCTCTTTTGCAAATTCCACACCTTTGTTGAGTTGACTCGAAATTGGAATTTCGATCAAAGTTGGCTCTTCCTCTACCTCTTCCTCTGGAAGTTGGACCTCTTCCTCTTCCGAATCTGCCACCTCGGTGAGAATCGCCGTTGTTTCGATCACCGATAATGTTATCTCGCCTTAGGATAGTGAGTTTGGATTGAAAAGCGCTTTCAATGGATTTTTCCGAACGCCTACTCAATCTTTGCTCGAACGCCTTTATTGAACCCATAAGTTCTTTCAAACTTAGATTTGAAATATCTTTGGTCTCTTCTACCACCGCTACAATCGGATCGTATTTTTCCGGCAAGCTAATGAGAACTTTTTCGATAATTCTTCGATCATCAACTTGTTCGCCAAGTGTCTTCATTTGATTTACAATATCCACAACTCTCGATGAGTAGTCATTTAAACTCTCATCATTCTTCATTTTTAGATTTTCAAAATCTCTTCGCAGGGATTGGAGTCTCACGGCTCTGACCTTGTCGTTGCCCCGATACTCCTTTTGAAGAATATCCCATGCCTCCTTTGCCTTTGAAGCGTTGATAATTCTGGGAAATATTGTCTCAGCTACTCCTTGTTGGATGAGATTTAGAGCATTCGCGTCCTTCCTCTGATGCTCCTTTAATTGTTTCTTTTGCTCGTTTGTAAGGCCTGTAGTATCTTCCGGGTCATCAAATCCTTGGTTTACGTACTCCCATAAATCATGTGAGATGAATATTGTTTTCATCTTCACATACCAGAAATCATAACTTTCTCCACTGAAGAGAGGAAATGACGGTTGCAGATTTTTCGAAACTTGGTTGCTCGAACTCGCCATGGCTGATTTTTTTTAATGAATTATTTTTGACGCCCCAGTTGTCTGAACAACCAGGCTATGATGCCAATCTGTTGGAATTGAGAAATACTAAAGTTTATATTTTGTATTTGCTGAAAATTTAGGTGGATAAGAATATGAACAAAGGCCACCTCTAGTTTGGGTAGACACTTTTCTTATTATTTCTTGATTGAAAATCTGATTACATGGAGTCTCTATATATAGTGAACTTACGTAATATCACAAGACATTCTTGAGAAAACAAAGAGATATTCAAAGATAATAAATATCCAATTTTCCAAGATATAGAAAATATGGAATTTGTAGTTTCCAAGACATTAATTTTATCAATAAGACGAAGCGGAATACGATAGATTAACCAAACAAACGAATATTTATTTTCGTAAAATATACCCACTTATTTCGTAACCAAGGCACTCTAAGCCCCAATCTTTAACAACTCCACTGACGGACACCTGCGCCACATTCATTTTGCAAATGGGTTATTACTACTTCTATGACAAGCATACAGAAGAAAGAAAGCTAAAATTTGGAAGAGCTTATAATCTCTAAAACATCTTATAAGCTTAGCCAAACACCCTCTAATAACCCAATCATCAAATACTACTCACCCTTATCTTCTCATAAAGTGTGTCTCTTTCCTTCAAAAAATTATCGAGAGTGATATTGTGAATCTCTCTTGTTTCAAATGTCTGCGCAATCGTGCACACTAGATCCGTCAAATCCGTTGAATCAGCGAATACGTAAGAGGCCAACTCAGTGTCCACGATCTACAGAACACGAAAAAATGAAGATGTCAGCGTCAACACCACTCATCTACCACAAAAACCAAATTTAGATGACAGATTAAAAATACATGCCTTGACATTCAAGACTCCATCAGTTTGAATGCAAACATCATCCGCGGTAGTAATAAACTGATTAGTTATAGGAATCGCCTGTTCATCCAGACGATGAACGTAACCAATTCTATCAACAAACGGAATCAGAAAATGGATTCCATGAGTCAATGTCCTCGAATAATTCCCCAATCGTTCAATAACGTAAGCTGTGTTCTCTGGCACAATCTGAATTCCTCAATTCACTCGTGACGACCTTCATCAAAAGTAACACCATAACTTAGAGTGATTTCGTTACAAGTTCTTCAACAAATTTAAAAATTATAAATAGTTTGGTGGTATAGAAAATTCAATGCTTAGTTACATCTAGAGGTGGTAAATGATTCGAGCCGACTCATGAGCTCGATGAGCCAGCTCGAAAAAAGCTCGAACTCGGGCTCGAGTTTTTTGAGCTCGAGCTTTAATTTCTAATCGAGCCGAGTGTGAGCCAGTTTTTAGTTGTTCATGAGCTCAGGAGCCGGCTCGCGAATCCTATTTATTATTTTTCCTTTTTTTTCTTATTTTTTTATATATTAATTTTTATGAAAATAAACAAAAATAAAATATAAATATTAAAAAATATATATAATTACAATTTATTGTTTATTTTGTAATTTTTTTTAAATAATTTTTAATAATAATAAAATCACGGTGAAAATCACCGTTAATTTTTATTATTAATTTTTAATAATAATAATAATAATTTTTACTATGATAATGTGTAATTTTCTTTCACCATTTTTCACGAAATGTCTGGTTTCAAATTACTATTTAACGGCGAAAATCACGGTGGTAAAAACAGCAACAAAAATAAAAACTAATTGCTCAGAAGAATGTAATATGAATAACAGTACCAGATTAGGTCATAGTAAACTTTTATTAGTCATTTAAATCCAATTAATACCTGGAAGTATCTGGACAAAGCCGCGGAGGAGCTGTAGAGATCGGCCGGCGGCCAATCGGAGAGCGAACGGCGAGGATTCTTACATCTCGAACACAGTTCAAAGTATTCTGCCGCCTCAGAAAATTCATTTTGGGAAAATTTTGATTTCTAGTACACATTAATTTGACAAACCCTAATCAAATAGAAATTTAATTCTTCTTGCCTTGGTCTACAAGCCATAACAAAGGGTTAATTTCACTTGAACATCCTCCTAGATAATGAAATTGAATTCACTCCCTTTTAGTTACAAAATTTGTATAATACCTTTTTTAATTTTATATACGAAATTAATAATCTGGGTCTTGAGTTTGATTTATTAGAATATAGGTTATTCAATTATGCTTTTCAAAGCTCGGTATTTTAAGTAATCGGATGTGTGTACCACGAATCGACGATAAAGTACTCTATACGAAACTTTTTCTCGTTCCACCGTGCTCATACAAAAAGTACATTTCACCTTTGTCGTGTGATGCATTGAGGGCCGGCTCAACCTCTATTGCCTAGGGCCCCACATTGGGGGCCCACCTATACACTTTTTTTTTCTTTTTTTTACACTAATACGTATTATATGTTATATAAAAAATCTATATACAATACACATTATTTTTTCATATTATAAATTTTATATCTACTATAGGCCTCTCAATTCATTAATATAACTGAAATGATTTGTGCAGGCCAAAATTAAACATTCAGGCACATTTTTTACCATTCTTCAAAAAACAAAAAGTAAAAAAACTCAAATCTCTCTCAACCTTTCGATTTTCTTTCGCAAAGCCCGTGCAAATCGTCAACAGATCGGAGATAATTTTTACGTTTTTACGATACTCTTGTTATGTAGATTACGAATCCGGAAAAAAAAAACGAAAAAAATCACACGTTGGCCTGCTCGTGTGAATTTACACGAGCGCATCCACTGTGCTTGTGTAAATCCACACGAGCAGGCATTTTTATTATTTGTTTTTTTTTAATTGCTCGTGTAAAAACACACGAGCGGTTGCAAAGTGCTCGTGTGATTTCACACGAACGCTTTTCAACCGCTCGTGTGTTTTTACACGAGCAGATTAATTTTTTTTTTTTTTTGATTTATAAGATGCTCGTGCAAAAACATGCGAGCATTTCAACAGTGCTCGTGTGAAATCAGATGAGCACTGTTGAAATGCTCGCATGTTTTTGCACGAGCATAACAATTTAATTTTTTTTTTTTTATTGGGTAGGAATAGTACAAAAGGTAAATAGTTATGGTAAAAAGGTAAAAAATCATGGTAAAAAAGTGCCTGAATGTTTAATTTGGCATGCGTATATCATTACCCTTAATATAATAGACGATTAATAATACATGTATATTTAATTGTGTGGGTTCTCGTTTACTTTTACCTTAATATTATCCCTCATTATCACTCTTTTTTTCGACCTGACCTCAATAAGTGAAAATGTGCTATATTATAACCTTTCTTTATTTTTTGCCTTTTATTGATTTTTCTACTATTTTTGTTTGGGTAGGCACATTTGAAATTCATTTTTTGGCATGGCGGATGGAAATAATGATATTAATGTCTTATATCATTCGCCATTATTCGACAGATTCATATATGGCTGAATGTCTCCAATCAATTATACAGTGAATGGGCATTCCTATACGATGGGATATTACTTAACTGACGGTATTTACCCAAAATATGCAACTATCATTCAAACCATTCCCTATTCGACCACTGCAAAAGAAAAAATATTTGCTACAAAACAAGAGGCTGTCAGAAAAGATGTGGAACGTGCATTTGATGTTTTATAAATCAGGTGGGGCATAACTCAAGAACTCGTACGATATTGGTCAAAAGAAGATCTCTATTATCTAAAATTGACATTATCATTCATAATATGATTATAGAAGATGCGCGAAACTAAATACGACTTATCGGAACCTTTACCTGAAGAAAATATTTTTTCTCACTAATATGGTCGAAATCCATCAATTCTTGCATCTTACATCTCAGCACGTCTTGGTCGAATTCACAATGGGGGAACTAATGAAGTCTTGCAATCCGATCTTACGAATCATTTGTGGAGTATCTTTGGAGATGGGGAGGGTATAATAATATTCTTTTTCTATGTTGTCTTATTTTCATATGTGATTTGTAACTTCTTTATTTTTGTAATTTTGTATCGTAATTTATATTGTAATAGGTTTGATTAATGTTTAATTTAAAATTACTTTCATTACATTATTATTGTATTAAATTTGTTGAAATGCCTAATTGAGTATAGACATTATAAATTTTCATTACATTATTATTGTATATAATTTGTTGAAATGCCTAATTGAATATAAACATTATAAATTAATGAAACTAGCATTTTTCCCCGTGCGATGCACGGGATATTATTAAATAGTAAAAAAAAATCAATTTAATACATAATAAGAAAATATAGTATACTAATATAGTAAAATTTAATAATGTAATATTATTCATATTTTATATAACATTAGTTTTTTAAAATTTTACATATTAAGATTTATATTACAAATAAATAGACTAAGATTTAACAAATCGAATTTCTAGCTTTATCTCTTAATAATTGTTGAAATTATAGTTAAAACATTAGTACAGAAAAAATATTAAAAATAAATAATTACATAAGTAGGAATAAGGTAGGATTCTTCACGGGATAGTTTTAATTTTGATAATTGTTAAAAATTATAGTTAAAAATTAGTAGAGAAAAGATATTAAAAAATAAATAATTACAGAAATACCATTAGGGTCTTTTAGGGTTGCCCAGTGTTTCTTTCTTTTATATATAAGATTAGTTATTTTCTTGGAATAATAAATTATTTATCTGTAGTGATAAAAAAAATTCCATTCGTTGTAAAGTAAAATAACCTTAATAATAAATGGTCATCTATTTTAATTAAAATTTATTTGTTAAATATAATTTAAAGTATTTAAAATTAATTTCAATTCTAATAAAGGATTTTTTAGATTTTTCTTGAGTTTAGCATTGGAGATGCTCTAAGAAGAAAATAGAAAACACCGACAGCGAAAATAAAAGGAAGAGATCCACCCCAGCTTTGGTCTGCTGCTCACTCACCGCTCGCCCGCCACTGCTTGCCAGCCACCGCTTGCCCGCTATTGTCCGCCCGCAGTTTGCCGCCACCATCAAAAGACCATATTATCTTAGTTTACAGAAACATAGACAATAAAAAAAAAAGCGGCACAAAAAATTATTGAGAAAATCGGTACCGACAATTATTGAGAAAATGGGTACAGAGATTTGTAAGGTAAATCGGTATAAAATACATTTTAAAATATCGGTACATAAATGTTTCATTTTCTCCAATCGTTTCTTTTTTCTCTCAAAGGGTGTCGTACCCACAAAGACCAAATTATGTTGTTGTTGTTGTTGTTGTTGTTTATTTAAGTAGTGAGAGTGTGAAGTTGAAAGGTAGACTTGGAAATAAATAAAATGGTTGAGTGATGTGAAAAAAATGGTGGAGTGCAATATCCCCAATAAATTGTGAGTCCACTTTTTATGGTTAGAGTGATCAATAACTGTGGCCCAACCCTTTAAACATTGGCCAAATATGGAGAGAGTGCTATTGAGTACTATTTGATCCCACTCCAACATTTTGCTCCCAAAATTTGAAGAGTTTGAAAAGTCTGACATAGTTTACATTTAAGAAGCCAATGTACATACTCTTACTAGTCCTTGTTATTTTTAGGGCAGTCCTTGTTATTTTTAGGGTAATCGAACGAGACTTTAGCTGAAAGTTAATGTTATTATTGGTATTTTTGGTATTTTTCTCAATTTTAAAGTGATCTGAGCTTTCAATTGGACGTCTTACTAACCTTTGTTATATTTAGGGCAATCTTTGTTACTTTTAGAGGAGTTGAACGAGACTTTAATTGTAAGTTAATGTTGTTATTCAGACCTTTTGGTATTTTTTTCTCAATTTTAAAGTGATTTGAGTTGTCAATTGGACGTTTGTTATATTTAGGGCAATCCTTGTTATTTTTAGTGTAATCGAACGAGACTTTAGTTGAAAGCTAAATGTTATTTGTGGGGACTTTTTGGTAATTTATTCTCAATTTTAGGAAGCCGGAATTACAGGCAGAATTCATCCCAACTAATTCCCATCAGCATCACATTCTTCTCGTGCATATAGAAGCTACTAGAAATCTCACTTGTATATAAAATTTCCTCCATTCTTATCTCACCTTTTCTGCTCAAACATTTTCACGAACACCTAATACTCACACAATCTAGCTACATACATGGCTGTGGAGATCTGCGTCAAGGCTGCCGCCGGCGCTCCCGACATTCTCGGCGACTGTAATTCTCTCTCTCTCTCTCTCTCTCTCTCTCTCTCTCTCTCTCTCTCTCTCTCTCTCTCTCTCTCTCTCTCTCTCTCTCTCTCTCTCTCTCTCTCTCTCTCTCTGTGTGTGTGTGACGATTTCTTTCGATATCACAGGCCCCTTTAGCCAGAGGGTTCAATTGACTTTGGAAGAGAAGAAAGTCCATTACAAGCTGCATTTGATCAACACCGACGACAAGCCCCAATGGTAATTGTCTGAAATCAACTGGTTTTATTATGGTTTTGTATGTCTAAATATTTCTATTCAATTCCTTATTTAATTGGGGATTTTTAGGTTTTTGGAAGTGAACCCAGAAGGGAAGGTGCCGGTGATAAAATTCGATGACAAATGGATCGCCGACTCCGATGTGATTGTCGGTATCATCGAGGAGAAATACCCGAACCCTTCTCTCTCTCCTCCTACTGAAGTCTCGTCTGTGTATGAATATCATTCTCTCCGTTTTTTTCCTTGCCGTGTTTATATACTTCTAATTGTCTTGTTTATATTTTTCATGGAATTGAATTGTGGTTGTTGGATTTGCTGATTTAAATTCACTTTCTTATGTGATGATGTGTTTATGGTGTGAGGTGATGAATTAGTGTACAGATGTACGGATTGTTGTATAGATATAAGTTTGTCCGGTTCTGAATTATTCCGATGGTAGACTATAGATGGAGACGGGATATTAATTAATCTAAGCGTGGTATTTATATATTATTCGTTAAAATATCTGCGCTTTCTCAATGATATAAGTTCAAGCATCGGAACTTGGCCGCACTTTAGTATTTTGCAGTTTTGGATAACGTTACAAAAACGTCTAACTCTCGGATTTCTCAGTGAACCGCCCCAATATTTTTCTTGAAGATGTAGTTGTTTTTTTGTCGGCATTGATCACCTTCAAAGTGTAGTTTCTGCTGCGCTAATGTGCTTACATTTTTAATCCACATGTGTAGCTTTATATATGTGTATGTTGTGTCTATATCTGATTGTATTTCTTTTGTCCGTATACATTACTCTATTTCAATTTGTCCTGCTACTCGTGTTTAACCTTCTTTTTTCTCCTTTTCGGGGTGATTTTTTTCAAGAAAAGCCCTTCCTATTTTTGTTTTCCTAAATTTATGCAATTTTTCGTTTCGACTTCTAACCCTGCTCAGTTATTCTATACTGTCAAACAAGGGAGTCCAGAGCTAGGTGGTATTTAAAACAGAGTTGACATTTACGAGGATTTTTTAAATGGCTGTGACTTTTTTTGAGTGAATAAAAGATCTGAACTTGTCGAAGATTCTTATTAGTTATCTTTCATTGTAACAAAAATTGTTGCGGGATGGACTCTCGATATAGCGAGTGAAATATAGGGGTTAAATGTATTTTGCTATATGTATATTATTGTACTAATTTCTGTTGCCTTTGACTTTTTTTTATCGTAGAGGCTCCAAAGTATTTCCTTCTTTTGTCAAGTTCTTGAAGAGCAAGGACTCTACCGATGGATCGGAGCAAGCTTTGATTGACGAACTGAAGGCATTGGACGAGCACCTGAGTACTAAGGTCCGAACTTCTTCTGTATTAAGAATATTATAAAAGTTAAAACATAAAAGAAAACATATTTTGCAGTTATTATTATTATTATTGGTATTTTCTTATGAAATCGTATTTCGATAATAATCAGGGACCATATGTCAATGGAGAAAACATCTGTGCAGTTGATTTGAGTTTGGCGCCGAAGCTTTACCATCTTGATGTGGCTCTTGGCCATTTCAAGAAATGGTCTGTACCTGAAAGTTTGACTCACGTGCACAACTACATGAAGGTATCTTAATGCGTTATTTTCAATCTTTAAACATTGTTATTTTGACATATTGTTCCGACGAGTACTCCCTTTTTAACATGCATGTGCCTCCTTTCAATAATTATCCTGTACTCTTCGGTTTTTATGAATGCATGCATACAATGCAATTATTTCCCAAGTGACAAATCCATTTTTCTTCATTCTTACAAGACAATGGATGCAGTTATTCTCTCGGGTCGAACAACTACTTAAAACTGGTTGTTTGTGTTCAAAAACACTATAGGGCATGCGTAAAATCGACCCTGTTTATTTGGTTGAAAAATGCGGAAGATGTTGAATTCTTAGTTCATATCTATGACAGACTTTGGCTAATCTGCTGTTTCTTTGCTCTCCCGTTTCAGCTGCTCTTCTCTCGGGAGTCTTTCCAGAAAACTAAGGCTGCAAAGGAATTTGTTATCGCAGGATGGGCACCCAAGGTTAATGCATGAATTTGCCCTAGTACGACGTAGTATTACATATTATATATAATAGAATGTTCTATTGCTTTTATTCCAATGGCTACTGTATGTATATGTTCTGCAAGAATCTTTCTCGGTGATGCTCTTTCGAGAAACAATGCTTGTTCGATGTAGTAGTTAATGCGTATGTATTTTGTGCTAAGGGCTGATGGAGTATTTAGAAATACATGCTCTATTATGTTGAAAATCGAAATAAGAATTTGAGACATTAATTTTTCAATTTCATCACCTTTTATCACTTGCTAGTACCACTTTTCTGTCTATAATAGTTACCAAAATTTCTCATTCCAGCTTCGTGGGTATTCGAATGCCGGTTCGATCAAATTTTGACGATCAACGTATGTTTCAAAAATTTAAAAATATATATCCACCAATTAATTAGCAGGTTAGAACCATATGGGGTGAGTATGGGGATTAATACAAAGTTTTAAATTGGGTATGGGGCGAGGACGGGTTTTGCTATACAGGTCACCTTGCCCCGCCCTGTACTTGTAAATTATTTTAACTTAATTTATGTTTAACTAGTAATCATGCCCGTGCGTTGCACGGGACGCTTTCGACAAAAGGAAAAAAAAAATTGTTTAAATAAATGATAGACAAATAGTAATAAAAAATGTATCAAATAATATTTAAATATATATGTGAAATTCAAATTGCACTACTATTATCTTATTTTATCGTAGCACATATTTTTCACCCTAAATCTGTGTGTGTGTGTATATATATATATATATATATATATATATATATATATATATATATATATATATATATAGAAAGAGAGAGAGAGAGTGTCAATATATAAAATATATGTCAAATAATAAATAATACAAATTTAAAAAAGGGGACCGCGATTTTAAATACCAATTGTTTCTCATTTTAATACCACATAAATAATAAATATGTAATGACATTTATACCTTTAACGAAAATCAATGTCACACAAACATAAAAAATCTTATTTTTCTTTATTTAATACTCCATACACAAACCCCTCACATCTCTCTATTTCTTCTTCACAAACCCTCCCTCCTACTCACGTTTCTTCTTCATCCTCCTCCTCTTCCTCTTCTTCTTCTCATCCTCATCCTCATCCTTCTCCTTTTGCTTTTTCTCCTCCCCCTCCCTTGTTCTTTTCGCTTCTTCTTCATGCTTCTTCCTATCTTCTCCTCATCCTATTCCTCATCTTCTTCTTATCCATCTTCCGTTTATTCATCTTCATCCTCTTTCTCTTCCTCCTCTTTCTCTTCTTCCTCTTCGTCATCCTCGTCTTCTATGTCCCTCTCATCTTCTTCGTCTTACTCGTATTCGACTTTCTCTTATACATCTTCCCGCCTCTTCTTCTTCCTCCTCCTTGTTGTTCTTCATTTTCTTCTTCCTCTTCTTCTTATTCTTCCTCCTTGTTCTTCCCTTTTCTTCTTCGTCTTCTTCTTCTTCTTCGTCGCCGCATTTTTATTCTTCTTCTTCATGATCTTCTTCTTCTATATCTTCTTCTACTTCTTCCTTCTTCTTTTTTCTTCATTTTTCTCAGTCTCCTTTCTCCTCATTCTTCCTTTTCTTCTTCCTTCTTCTTTTTCTTCCTTTTTCTCAGTCTCCTTTCTCATCATTCTTCTTTTTCTTCTTCCTTCTTCTACTTTTTTTTTTTTCTTGTTCTTCTTCTCCTCCTCCTCTTTTGTTTCTTCTTTTTTCTCTTTATTCGTCTTCATTCTCCTCTTCTTCCCTCTCAAAACAATTGATTCATTGCAAACAAACAATAATTCGCCAAAGAGAAAAACATATATTCACATACAACTAAGTAATCTGAGATCAATCTTACAGAATAATTTTTTTTTGTGCAAAACCCAATCGTAATTGAATACTAAAACCAATGAAAATAAATGGAAAACAAAATGCATACCAATTCCGTCGCCGTTAAAATCTGAAAAGCAAATGCCATCCAAGGTAAAATGCCTAAAAGTTTTTTTCAATCAACATTTGAAATTCGAAAACATTGAAATGGTAAAACTTACGCAAACTAATTTTACGTGATAATACAATAGAAGTTCCATTCATCCTGTGTTGGAGCAAGGACATAAGTTTAGAGATAGTGGGAGGTTTTTCTTTTGTTTGTGAATTGTTGACAGATAGTGGGAAGTTACTCTTTTGTGTGTGGGTGTTATGGTGTGAACTAAAAAACTGCAGGAAAAATAAAATACAAAAAAAAAAAACTCCCAACAAATGGAGAGGAAATAAAATAATAAAAAAATGCAAGAATATTGCATTTACTAAAACACCCCTAGGTTTAGGTTTATGTTTTAGTTCAAAATATCTTTCTTTTATATATAAGATTCTACTGTTATTTTAAATTGATTTTTTTTAGTTGAATCTTATTTTCATTCAACATTATTTAATTTCTGTTTGTTTGAAGCTTGTTTTCACAAGAATAATTTGAATATATATATATGGGTTTTTCTCTAATTTTCCATATATATATATATATATATATATATATATATATATATATATATATATATATATATATATATATATATATATATATATATATATATATATCGGTGATTTTGACGGGTGGGTACCTGCATAGTATTGACCGGGACGGAAATAGAAATATCCAACGGGGATTTTTATGGGGATGGAGATTGCAAAACCCGTCGATTGCAATCCCTAATTCATGAGTTGGAATATATCATATCCTTAACCGACCCTGAATTAGCCAAGGGGTCAAAATGTTAATTTGTGGCCCCGTTGACCTGGTTTTGATCCGGGTCAGAATTCGGTTTTGTCCCGATTGTGGGTATGTCTAGGTTCATCATAAGAAATAGAGTTTAAAATTAGATGAATATTATGATAAAAAAGAGAAGCAATTGATTGAACGGAGTAACTAATCAATTGAAATGCAGAAAAGTTAATTGAATCGTATAAAACATCAATTGAGCCAAATAAATGGATTTATTTTCTTTTTACATTATTATGTTCGATTTTTATTTTGATTTTTTGTTATAGATGATTAGTGAAATTGAATTAGGATCTTTAATCGACATATTTAATGATGTTTGTTCTTTAGATTTATTTTTTCAAGGGACTCTTTGAAGAAACCCCCTTATTACTTCTTTTAATGGAGAGAGGTCCAAAATATTTCTCCCCATTTGAGAAAAGTTCACACTCATTTTGAGCCATTATGTTTTCTAGCTTTGCCTCTGCCCGCCACATCATCATTGGCCACTGGGTCACGTGCTCAGCGTTATTTTTTTCCCTTTTTTTTCTTCCGTTATTTTTCCTTCTTTTCTGTATCAGTTTTCTTAATCGACTATGAGCATAGTC
This sequence comes from Erythranthe guttata, assembly GCF_056151865.1. Classification (NCBI taxonomy): domain Eukaryota; kingdom Viridiplantae; phylum Streptophyta; class Magnoliopsida; order Lamiales; family Phrymaceae; genus Erythranthe; species Erythranthe guttata. Next base: position 13,963,893 of record NC_142538.1, on the reverse strand, counting down.
GATTAAGAATCTGCTAATAAAAATAACAAATCACAACTGCAAAAAAATGCAAAATCAACTACATTTTACAAAAACAAAAAAATATATCAACATCATAATTGATTTATACAATTGGAATCAATAAAAAAAAAAAAAAACTAGAGTTGATCAACCTTAATCGACTACCAGAGCATAGTCGATTAGCTTAATCGACTATTGAACATGTACATAGTGTCACGTTCACAAGCTTCAGATGGATATGTACTCTTTTTCCTTCGTTTAGGTTTTGTCCCATCGGGTTTTCCTAACAAGGTTTTAACGAGACATATTCCATAGATGGTGGACATCCAAGGGGGAGTGTTATGAAACTTAAGGGTGTGGATGACCACCATTACTCACCATTACTCCCACCACTATTCCCACCATTTACTCACCATTATAGGCTCATAATTCCTTGTAACTCATGACCTTTCAATATGGTCTTACTTGTACTATATATAGTGATCCATTGTATTGAGTTGGATACACAAGAAGAACTAGAGAATAATATATTTGTTTCTCTCTATATTACTATGTCAATTCATCTTTGCTTTTTTCTTCTTTAATAGTTTGTTAACACGTACGTATATATTAAATTTTGAATTAATTACAAATTCTAAAGAAAAGTTTTCTTGCATACACAAAAAGAATAGATCATATCAATTAATTCCTTAAAAAATAATAAATTGAACAGCACCCAAATAATAAATAATAAAAAAAAATGTTGTGCTGGCATTGAATCGTGCACGTTTGTACTTTTTTTCTCACGTCTCCTCTACAACATGATAAGTCAGATCGCATGGTTGAACCTGACTGTGTTAACGTCCAGATACATTATGCTCACTCTGATTTCTTATCCAGCAATAATAAGCTTAATAGGTCTCGCAGTCTGGCTGCTGCTTTCCATTTTTATACTGCATAAATATTTTTCATTGGCTTTTCGAAAATTATTAAAAAAAAAAAGAAAAGAAATTATATTGTTCATTGACAACTCTTAGAATTAGACATTCTTATTATAAATTTCCATTTTTTTAATATGTTTAATGTGTTTCTATTTTGTAATATATGAGATTTGATTTTGATCATGGTCAAAACTATTATTTAATTTAATTGTCTAAGGATATATGACTATAATATTAACCAAATGACAGTTAAATTACTCTCAATCATGGTAAAAGAATATCATAAATTTATGAAAAAAAAAAAACGAACAAATTTAATTAAACGATTCAAGCTGCTTTTGAAAGCTAAAACAAAATAAAAAAAAATCCACAACTTTTGTGCTTTGCAATTTTCGAAAATTATTTTGTATAGTGGTTAAAAATTAATTAATGTGAACAATTTTAATTAAGATGAGGGTGTTTCTATCACAAAATAATTAAAATTTGGACACTCATTTTACTTATTCCATTACGTTTGCACTTCACAGGGGATTGTCTGAGTACATAATTTTCCATAATATAATTTTATTCCTATAGTAGTAAATTATTCAAAAAACTTGGTCTCTCATTCAATAACTTACAAACTAAACGTGACACGTAAATAATACTAGGCGTAAACTACATATGCCAAACTTGACATATATGTGGTTGACAAGAGGATTCGAAATGCGGGTCATTTGGCCACTTCTTGCGGGGCTGATTTCTTGAATTCTTGATCACCCTACAGAAACTAAAGGGTTCGAAGACATCTAAAGGGTTCGAAGACATCGCTCAATTGTCTCTGGAGATATTCATAAAAAAAAAATTACAAAATAAGTAAATATTTAGATTCTATAATAAACTTTAATCATAATACTATACATATATTGTAATGATAAATATGAAAACATAAATAAAATTTACATAAGACTATGGAGAAAAAAAACATTAAAGGACCAAAACCTATATTTACAAAAAGGGTGTTGCTATTTGCAGCGAGACTTTTATTGAAATTGACTTATTTGCAGCGGAACCTTTTTCATTTAATTTTTTTTTTCAATTTCTCTCTCATATTCCCAAACTCTCTCTAGAAATTTGAATTTCGTAAATTTTTTCGACTTTGAAACCGTAGCAAACGAGACTCGATTCCGGTAGATTTTCAATTTAGGTAAAAACACATGTTTATGATTAGATCTAGCAAATTTTCGAAAAAAAAAAAAAATAATGTTTGAAGCTCCCGTTTTCTGGAGCACGGAAACTCGAAGAAAATTCAAGTTTGCGTGCTCTGCAGAACGGGAGATTCAAACGGCTTGAATCCTCCGTTCTGCAGAGCACGAGAACTTGAATTTTCTTCGAGTTTCCGTGCTCTAGAAAACGGGAGCTTCAAATTTTTTTTTTTTTTCGAAAATTTTCATGGTTCCCGTCCTCTAGGGCACGGGAAACCCATGTTTCCGTCTTCCAGGGCACGAGAACTTGGTGTTCCCGTTCCCCACATCACGATTGTTCTTTGTTTTTTTTTTTTTTGAATTTGCGGTTTTGTGTAGCACGGAAAACCCAAAAAAATTGGATTCTCGTGCTGCACAACACGATAATGTCGCGAAAAAATAGGAATTTCACTAATTTCTTTGATTTTATTTCGTAGAAGTCATCTGAATCGGCCATTATGTTATTTGTTATCGTCGGACAGTCGATTTATCAAATAAACACGAAATTCTTTTTTTAGTTGAGAGCGTTTTGAGTTTTTTAGAAAGTTGAAATGAAAGTACCGCTATAAATAAGCTAATTTCAGTAAAAAAAACCCGCTACAAGATGGAAGCCAAAACTCATATTTATAAAATATTACCTCTTTTTTTTTTTTTTTTTTTTAATAATCTTGGGGGTCATAGGCCCCCTTGCCAAATACGCCCCTGAAATTGAAATTTAGTCATTTTATCACAATTAATTTAATATTTCTAAATATATATTCATATATATGTCCACGTGGAAAAACATATGCATCTACTATAAAAGTAGTGTTCGTCGTCAATTGTATGAATCCAGAAATACAACTATTGTAGATATTATTATTTCGCTAACGACAACTGTTTCGCAGTAAAACGCAGAAGGAAAATTTCCATGTAAAAAAGAGTTGCACAAATTCAATTGGTCTCTGTTCCTTCTCAGCCAATCCCCAACAAATTTCAGTTACAAAATCGTACCTGATTAATTCTCCCACACGCGCCGCCGTTTTGCTACGGCGGTTGCCTCCGTCATGGAGGGGATAAACCGCTACTCCTCACCCAGCGTCGGCGACCTCACCTCCTACGGCGCCGCGAACCGCCCCGTCAAAATCATCCAGTTGCAGCACCCCTCCCCCTCCGCCGCCCCGTCGTCTTCGTCGCCGTCGTTTTGGGGGAAATGGAGTGCGAGAATGAAGCGGATGACTAGGGCGGAGTGGATTCAGCTGTTCCTGCCGTGCTACCGTTGGATTAGCACCTACGAATGGCGCGAGTATCTCCAGCCCGACCTCATGGCTGGCATCACCGTCGGTGTTATGCTCGTTCCTCAGGTCAAATTAATCATGATTCCGCCCTTGTTCGGCTAAATTGATATTTCAATCCTGTCTATAGTTGTTATTGATGATATTTTGTGGTCTCTGCTTTTTGATGTGCAAATACAGTCAATGTCTTATGCAAAGTTAGCTGGGCTTCACCCCATTTATGGACTTTGTAAGTTTCGTCCTTTTCGTTTTTGCTACTGCTGTTCCTTATCGTTGTTCTTCCTTCGGTTTTGTTTAAATAGGCAAATGTAAGTGTCGATATTGTCCGGCATTCAAGTTGATCATACAGTTAGATTATTATTATTATTATTAGATGACGGTGCTTTGCCAGTTGTCCCGAATGCCGTTTTTCATTTTATCCTTTTAATTTGAGTTTTATCATCTGTTGGATCCATTTTTTGTGGCCGAGTCTGACTTATGTTCGCCTTTTCTTTTTTTTTAATTCAGACTCGGGTTTTGTGCCCATATTTATATACACCATTTTCGGGTCGTCTCGCCAGCTTGCTATTGGCCCGGTTGCATTGACTTCCCTCCTGGTGTCTAATGTATTGGGCAACATAGTTGATTCATCAGAGCAGTTGTATACCGAACTTGCAATTTTGTTGGCACTTATGGTTGGTGTTTTCGAATGCATTATGGGGCTTTTAAGGTACTGATTTTCTTGATTCTTGTTCCTTCGTCAGTATTCTCAAAATTGTACTTCATTTAATGTGAACCATGTGGATCAAATAACAGTCTAATGTCTTTAACTTTGGCTTCTGATATCCTGTGCTCATTTAGCCGCATTTTGATGCATTCAGATATTTGATGTATAAGTGACATTATATAGATTCTTGACTGAACATATGACTGACTGGAGTAATGGCTTTATATGATCTTAGCTTTCTTAGTGAGCAGACACTAATGAGTAACTATGCAGTGTGAATGTGTGATAACATAGGTTTTAGGTATTGACAGGACTGAGGCATGACATCATATATTCATATTACTATTGCACCAAGTGATGACTGGTATTCTTTGTTCCCTTCCGCGGGCTATATTTTTGAATTGTTCACTACAAATTGAGTGACTGCACAAACTGCTGTAGAAAATGATGTCCTTTTCAAATCTCATTGCAAACTTCTGTAACTTTTTCTACACATTTTCAGTTCATAAATAGTTCTTATATTTCATTTTTTCCACATTTAGGCTTGGATGGCTTCTTCGATTCATCAGCCATTCTGTGATTTCTGGTTTTACTACTGCTTCAGCCGTTGTAATTGCCTTGTCTCAGGCAAAATATTTCTTGGGCTATGAAATAGAACGCAGCAGCAAAATTATTCCACTGGCCAAGAGTATTATTTTTGGAGCAGATAAGGTATGTTTCTCGCTGAGTGTTACAACCACTGCTGAGAAAGAACTCTGTTCCTCTGTTACTTTATGTATGATCTCTTCACGGCAGCAGACATTGCACTATCTTATTCCTTTGAAAATTAGTTTCGTTAAAATTATCCCATGTTTTCCTATGTTATGTGATTTAGTGATATGAAAGTAAAGATCTGCAGCTTCATCAGTATATGCATGTATATCCATTATCCTATATCATGGTTTCCCACATGAAGTCATGGAGGAAAAATAATATTGGACGGTCCCCATTATTTGCTCTTTGCTGCTTGCCTTGTATTCTATGGATCTATATGCCTCCTAATAAGCTTGTTAAGTTACTGATCTTGACATTCACTAAAAAAAATAAGTTCATTATCTAGGAAGCTTTTATCTTAAAACCAATTGGGACGAGTAGTGAGGTTAGCTTGTACACTACTGTGCTAGTTTTTGTCATTGAATCGCTAGTGGACTAGTGTAGGAATATAAGTTATATATAATGATGAATCTAGTAATGGTGAGTTAGATTTATTGTGTAGCTTGGCATTTGCCTTTAACTTCCAATTTGCTCTGTTGTTTCCAAATGCTAACTTAAGTCGAGCTCATTGTTGCTTGCTATTAATGGATTATATGTTTTCATCTTCCCATTAATTGTTGTTAGGGGTTCGTCGTTATTAGTTTAAACATGTAATCGTTATAGCTTCTTGCCTAATTCTATTGGTAACTTTGCATATGAGGAAAAATGTAAACTGTTGTCCCCAAATTATTTGGCTCTTAGGCTATACCTAACACATGTTCAACATGGTTTTGTAAACTTTTTGTTGGAAAGGGCTTATCGTGAATGGAAAAAAAGCTGCGAAAAGTTAAGACAGTAACTTAAAAAGTAAGGAATTTTTTTTTCCTTATACAGACAATAAACGAATAAACTCAAATATAAGGATGGTTGGTGGAACATGTGGAGAAAACAAAAAGTCAAAAGAAGTTTGGCTTTAGCTCTATCTTATTATGCTAGAGAGCTTCATTCCTACAACAAATTAAACATTGAACGAATTGCAATAAGATTATACTCTTAGCTGACAATGGATATTTATCCCTGCACACTCTGAGAAAAAGAACAAGTTGATATAACTTTCAAACATGAAAAGTAATGAACCATATTATTTTCATTATTGAAACTATAGTGGGCGAATGATGCAAGAGTAGCCTCTACATAATTAAATATCTCTAACCAGATTAACCATCAAACACGTAGTCCCTTTACTGCAGTATGTCTCTATTTTCTCAATGAAATTATGAGCTTTGATCCCAATTTCTGCCATTGTGGTTGGTGGATAGCCACTGATATAATATTTTCAAGTTTCAGTTTATAAATATATGCTTTGATTTATGTTTCTGTTACGCTTCATTTGTTGTACATACGCCGGTGTTCTATTCTAACCATGGATTTAATTTGTTTTTTCTTTTTTGTTTTCTGTTTCCTCTCTAGTTCATGTGGCAACCTTTTGTCATGGGCTCTATTATATTAGCTATTCTTCTAACCATGAAGCACTTGGTAAGACTTCACTTAGTTTTTGCTCGAGTGTCTACGTATTAGTCTTTATACCTCTTCATATTAAATATATTTTTGTTGGTCTTTCCTTGCAGGGAAAAACTAGGAAATCTTTGCGGTTTTTGAGAGCAGCTGGTCCCCTTACAGCTGTAGTTCTGGGCACAACCTTTGCAAAACTGTATCATCCAGCTTCAATTTCACTGGTGAGGATTGCATAAATTGATAAGTATCTAGATGCAGAACTGTAAAGAATAATCAGAATAACCTGTTTCCATCTTGAACTGTCATTACTAAGAGTTTAAACTTTGGCGAACTATATTTATTTATCAATAATAGTTTTATTGCTGTTCTAGGTTGGGGAAATACCCCAGGGGCTGCCAAAGTTTTCCATCCCAAAGGAATTTGGGTATGTAAAGTCTTTGATTCCTACAACAGTTCTCATTACTGGTGTGGCTATTTTGGTAAGAGAAAATTAATCAATTACACCTCCATTATTAGGTTCTTTTCTATTTCACGTCTGGGATTTAATATGCATTTTTATGTCTAGGAATCTGTGGGGATTGCCAAAGCACTTGCAGCAAAGAATGGATATGAGTTGGATTCCAATCAAGAGGTATGCTTTCGTCAACCATAGCTCTACTTGATTTTGATTTTTGCATGTCATATTCATTTGTCAAGTAACAAAAAAGAGCCGGTTATTATCATTATGCATAGTTGAATTCATTTCGTGATCTCAATACTAGATTCATATTGATCATGGAAAGGGCTGTGAATTCTCCGTACTAAGACTTACCATTTGTTTATGACAGTTATTTGGCCTTGGTGTGGCGAATATTGTTGGTTCTTTCTTTTCAATTTACCCTACAACTGGTCAGTCTCTGTTTCTTAACCACTAAGTTGGTTCCCCTTAAGGCTTAGGGTCTAATTATAATCACTGTATTCATTTCTCCATAATTATATGTGATGCAGGATCATTTTCTAGGTCAGCAGTGAATCATGAAAGTGGAGCCAAAACTGGGTTATCTGGATTAGTTATGGGAATTATTATGGGCTGTGCGCTTCAATTCATGACCCCATTGTTTGAATACATACCCCAGGTTGATACTTTTCTTCTGCTGTCACAATTATTAACCGAGGGGGTTTTATTTTTATCTGAGGGAGTCTCTTAGTGTTGTAATTCTTCAGCATGAAATTAGAATCTTGTGTTCATCACCCATGTTTTATGGTTATGGATTCCCGAAATTACTTTTCTGGAAACTGTTCTCTCTATGGAAAATATAATCTTTCAACGGTGCAAGCCATCTTGTATATGGCAAGGTTCTGAAAACCAAAAAAAAGAAGAAATAAAATTGTAGTGCTGAATGTTTGCGATATCATTGCATCGGGAGTGATTTTGATTTTTGATTCTTTGACTTAATTTGTTTTCTTGTTAATGATTCCAATGTGTCTCGTTGCAGTGTGCTCTGGCTGCCATCGTGATTTCTGCTGTTGTTGGACTGGTGAGTTGTACTGTAGTTTGGAAAGTCTATAGGCACTTTTTTTTTTTCTACTGCTCAATCTATGCAACTCATCTCCTACATAAGATCAAGGATTTGAGATTTGACCGAAAATGCAGATTTTCAAAGTTTTGAAAATTTAATCTGTTAAAAGAGAGGGATAGAAGTTTTAAGTAACATGTTTCTTGGAAAACTTCCACTAAAAAAAGTATTGCGTTGCTGTTTCTTTCTCTTTGTTAATGAAGCATAATAGGCTTGTAGCATTATTTTATCTCGGTAAATATAATGTGTAGAATGTAGATAGGTTGCGATGAGCTTGCACTAGTATTTAATCCTAATAAACAAAATATTTTAGTGAAGTAGACATGATCTAAGATCCAAACTTCAATAAGAGAATCCACATTTCAATTTGCATATCATGTATCTAAATTAAGAACAAACATTAATTGCATTAAGTTGACATTCATATAAATTTTTATTAACATCACAAAGCATCTCGCTAGCGAGAAATGCTGCACATTTTGCAAGACTTTAACAAAAGAGACTGCAGATATAAGGCGTCTTTAGTTGCTGATTTGCTATTATGATCATCAAAGATTGAAGAATTAACTATTGAATATTGATTAGACTACAATACATTGCCATGATTGGTAGTGTGTAATTTACAGATCAGTTGCATTTTATGCAAAAAATGCATATCCTAAGGAAAGAAGCTGAGGTATTCCAATAGTTATTTGATAATATAAAGAATTCACTGCTGAATCGATCATCGCCGTCTTGCTTCTTACCATTTAAATGGTGGTTTTATATTTGATATTAATCAAAAAGTCAATCTTCCCATGAATCCACACTTAATTAAAAACCTCGACTATTCAGTCATTACATGTTCACAAGTTCATTCCTTCAAGTTCAATTGCCAATTGGATATTAAATGCTCCCTTTGAGCCTTTTTGTTTGAAAATCATTGTTTTTTTCGATCTACATAAAAAAACCATGTATACTGTTTACCGCTGCACATGTAAGTTTGTGAATTTGAAATCAATAGTGATGTGCGGCGTATGCATTTGTTTTATGTTCTAGGAGTTAAAATTGGTTTTCTCAGTTTGAGTGAAGTTCTCCTATTGTGTCCTGTTAAATGCTATGTCTATCAGGCATGAATTTTAACCGTGGATCGTTGAAACTTATTTAAATGTTGACTTCTTAAGTTTTTGCTGAATCATGTGCACGTAGATGGTAGAAACTGTATTGTTTTCGTTTCTCCAGATTGCGACATTGAATGCACTATACTTTGTTGTTTCAGGTGGATTATGATGAAGCTACTTTCTTATGGAGGGTGGATAAGAGAGACTTTCTCCTCTGGACGATTACTTGCGTCGTTACCTTGTTCCTTGGAATAGAGATTGGTGTTCTTGTTGGTGTAAGTATACATACATTTCTTTTGTTTATGTGCATGTTTATTGCATCTATACTTTTTCTTACATTTTGACTAAAATAAGTTTGAAGTAATTCATATGATGTAACATTGTTAGAAAGATCAATGATTTCCCAAGTGTAATCTTGAATTGTATTCGACATAACTTCTTCTTTTATCAACAGTGTTAATTTACATGACATTTAATTGCACCCGGTTGGATCGTAACATCAAAATCACACAATATGTTTTTGGTTCCGGCTGTTGTATTAACTGCAATTTGTTGTGTTTCTTTTTTCTACTTAGGTTGGTGTTTCCCTTGCTTTTGTCATCCACGAATCAGCTAATCCCCATATCGGTAAGTCATGCTGTAAACTATAGAGGATTGTTTTTCTTTATACAAGTCCAAATTTATACATGGAAGTATACCTTCCATATTATGCTTTTTCTTATTGTGGTTGTTGTTTACTCTCCAAAACTGGGTTCTCTTGTACAATGCAGAAAATAACTAAGCTCTCATTAGTTCTTAACAAAATAAAATCCAAGAAATTGTAAGATTTTGTACTTATTTTAATTTTGAAGCTGAACATTTCTTTGTTTTACAGCTATCTTGGGTCGGTTACCTGGCACTACCGTGTATAGAAACTTACAGCAGTATCCAGAAGCATATACATACAATGGACTAGTGATTGTTCGTATTGATGCGCCAATCTATTTTGCGAATATAAGTTACATCAAAGACAGGCGAGGAACTTTATCTATGTAACTACATAAAATGTTTCGTTTGTAATTTCTATAAATTCTTACACCTTCGTGTTTTCTATCCCTAGACTCCGAGAATATGAACTCGAACCGGATGGATCCATAGGACGTGGACCTGGAGTTACAAGAATTCATTTCGTAATACTTGAGATGGCACGTAAGTCTCAATTAAACTTCCATCTACTTTATTCACGTATTTCGTAATACTTGAGATCTGTATTCCTCGAGTTAAGTTGTGTTGTCGAAAAGAATCTATAACTTCCGACTACCATCACCTACAGAATCTCATGCTTCAGAATTAAATCTCCCACTCATATGTTGACGCATTTATTGTTTTTTTCAGCCACTACTTATATAGACTCGAGTGCCGTTCAAGCTTTAAAAGACTTGCACCAGGAATACAAGTCACGGAATATTCAGGTACTTTGCAAGATATTCATAGATAAGTGAACTTCATTTTTACTAAAACAAATTTCTTTCGATTTATTTTTCAATTTCAGATTGCGATATCCAATCCAAATAGAGATGTTCTGGTGACACTAACAAGATCTGGGGTAGTTGATCTGATAGGCAAACAATGGTTCTTCGTGCGAGTACACGATGCAGTACAAGTTTGTCTTCAACGTGTTCAGAGCTTAAACAACTCACCTAAAACATCATCAACCAACTCCCCTCGAACACCATCTTCTATGATGGAAAATAAAACAAGCATTTTCCAAAGATTATCGAAACAGAGACAAGAGGACCTCTCTCTCTCTCAGCTCGAGTCGGGTAACTTGGAAATTTCCACCTCTATAGACGAAACCCCTCACCTGGAGGAGCCACTATTACCGAAGAAGCATTGACGAGATTAATTGTGCCTATGTAGGTATGTAAAACTGTGTGTCCATTTTTTTATTTTATTTTTTATTTTCTGTTATTTTTTAACTGATTTATATATATTGCTATATATAAAGTGTGCCCGTTTGTTTGTATTGTGCGTGGGCTCACACATTCAAGTGTTCATATGTATTTTTTGTGTTGGTTGTATTATGCTTTTTGGTAAGAGCAGATTTGGAAGCAGGCACTTTCATTTGTTTTGAACATAAACGAACATATATACATATTCTAGTGCTATTTGTATCACCAAATGTCCATCTTTTCACTCCAAGCTAAGAACATTGAGATAAAACACCATTTTATTCGTGATCGGTCTAAAAAAGGAAATATAGTTGTGAATTTCGTGAAAATCGAAGATCACCTTGCGGATATATTCATTAAAGCCTTGTTGGAAGATCGATTTCGTAGACTTAAAAAAAAATTGAAATCCTGAAAGTTGGGAATATATAATAGATATACTGTGAGAAGTTCAATGACAAGTATACGGTTCTTGAATATGCTTAAGGCTGCGGCTATATGCAAGACTAATTCTACTTGAGCAAGACCAAATTAAATTTTTCAATGTCTAAATACTATAATACCCTTACTTGTTAAAAAAATAGAAAATTCCAAATGTGCAATACAAAACACTCAAAACAAAAAAAACCATATCACAAAACCACAAGACCAACTCTCATCTTCTCCATCAAAACCTTTCTCCTTCCTCATCTATAAACCCACAAAACCTAAACATTCAAAATCATCAAAACTCAACAAATCTTACAAAGATGGCAAGTATGGAGTCATAAGACATCAAAATAGAAGAATCTACGGTGGAAAAACCCAAGAAAATATGAATTTATGTGTTTTTATAGCTAGAATCTCGTTTTTCCAAAACAAATCCCACGCAAACGCAGTCGACATGTAAATGTCGAATTTTATTGGCAAAAATCGACATTGAGATGTCGATTTTTTAGTACAAAATCAACACCTTAGTGTTGAAATTTAACTGTTAGCAAAGTAGTCCAAATATACTAAATTTCGACATTAAGGCGTCGAATTTATGGACATATATTCGACACCTTAATGTCGAAATTTATTTGTTTCATATTTTTTTATTTTTAAAAAAATTCCGCGCAGACACGGTCGACATGTACATGTCGAATTTTATAGGTAAAAATCGACATTGAGATGTCGATTTTGGAGTATAAAATCGACACCTTAGTGTCGAAATTTAACTGTTAGCAAATTAGTCCAAATATACTAAATTTCGACATTAAGGTGTCGAATTTATGGACATATATTCGACACCTTAATGTCGAAATTTAGTTGTTTCATATTTTATTATTATTTGTTATTGGTCTTGCATGAGCAAACAAATGCCAATTTAATTTATGGATATATTTGTCATTTCATCTTAATAAAATGGAATCTTTTAGAATCTTTCTTTAATTTAGTCTTGCACAAGTGGAATTAGTATTGCTTATAGCCGCAACCTATGCTTAAATATGAGTTCTTATAGATTCCCCTTAAAAATGAATGACGTACCGTATAATGAATATCATCCTAAAAGCTATAAGTTTAACCTATGAGGGTATTAATTAGTGATGTCTTTCATCCCAAAGATATACTACTATTGATTGCTAGTTTGCAAAGTTGTATAACTTATATATTACTCACAAATGTAGGGGTGGTAATCAGACGGATAGAAGTTGGCACTTTCAGGAAAATTCCATTTTTGTTTGAAAATGAAAAACTAATTCCAATTATGTTCAAAATATCAAGTTAAATTATTTAATTTCAGTCCTTTTTTTAATCTTTTTTATTTATATCAAATTACTTGAAAATTATATATTAGCATTAAAAAGTTCCATTACATAAAAAAAACACCAAATTATGATTTGTCATTTCACATCTTAAAAAAATTCCTGAAAGTGAAATTATTTACAACTAAAGTTGAAATATTGGTCAAATTCATATATGGGTATTTATGTCATTTCATACTAAAAGAGATATAGTCGCACAAATGGGGAGTGAGCCACATGCGTCAATGTGCCTTTGAATAATATTCATAGAGTCTTTTTTTGTTAGTTTTATAATAAGTGAACTTTTTCTACGATTCAAAATAATACAGTGAGGTGGACTAGCGGTGCAAGGTACTTATGAAAAAGTGGAAGTAAACATGCGTTGTTTCTCCAACTCAAAATACAAAATTAATCGGTGCATATAAGTACACGTGATGAATAGTACACTAGGGTGGTCAATTTTTTAACTGTTTTGGTCAATTTTGAAGTACATAGAGGTTTTTTATACGTTGGATATAGTTCAGATAGACAAAAGTGAAACTTCACCCTTCTAATTGGCCCCCACCTCCTAATTTTTTTTAACAACAAAAACATGATATATATATATATTATATAGTCAAAACAAAAGTATGGTTACAGGGATTTGTAGTACAACGGAAAAACACGTATGATATGTCTTTATTCAAAATTTCCTGAATAAAATCAGGGCAAGTTTCAAAAAACATAAGTTCGTTTGGTTGTATAGTAGTTCCTTTTTTAGCCAAAATATCCGCCGCACTATTCAATTCCCTGTATGAGAACGTCATCTGAACTTGATCAAACCTAGTCAATATCTTCCATGAGTCCTGGAGCAGAGTCTGGAGGGAGTTGTGAAGGGCCTCCTTCATGTCAACACAAGAGATAAGAAAAGTTGAATCAGTTTCAATAATGAGTTTATTTATATCAAAGTCAGCTGCAATTTTGAGTCCCATGCAAAGAGCCCATACTTCTGTTTTATTATTAGACGCAATCCCAATGTATTTTGAAAAGGCGCAAACGAATTTTCCCAAGTGATCACGAATGATTCCTCCTATTCCTGCAATTCCCGGGTCTGACAGTGCTGATCCATCAATATTCAATTTGAACCAGCCTTTTGGTGGAGTACTCCATTTAAGGGTTAGGATTTGGGGAATCATTATTTTCTTGTCAGTTATGTTGATATATTGGCTAACATTTGTCCATATAGTATAATGATTTATGTTAATATTTCTGAAGATGAAGTTGTTTCTAGCCTTCCACATTAACCAGAAAATTGTTGCTAGAAAGCTTGGTTTGTATGGGTTATTGCTTGCTTGGTTAAGCAAAATGCAGAAATTAATATCCCCATTAACATTCCCTATGGGAAGTTTGTTAATGATGAGTTTGAATGCCGTACATTGCAGGAATATGTGTGAGTTGGTTTCTGGAAATTCTTTGCAAAGAGGGCATAAGTTTGATTCCGTTATTTTTCGTTTAGAAAGAAAGTAGAGATTTGGTAGAAAGTTATGCGCTATTGCCAAGCGAAGAATTTAATTCGATTGGTGGTGTTAAGATCCCAAATGCATTTCCAGGGCAGAGATGGTTCAGTGAGGTTATTCATTATCCATAGATATGCACTTTTTAGGGTAAAAATTCCATGCATGTCATGGGTCCATCTAATATAATCCTTTCGTTTATAAACAGGGATAGGTATGGCATATATTTTGTTGATGATAAAAGGAGGTAGAATATTCAAACAAGTATTAGATTCCATGTGTTGTTTATCAATTAACTGTGAGACTTTCATCTGATGGAGATCCCGGGGTATTTCGTTGGTATATTCCGCGATTGTAAAGTTGTCAACCCATTTGTCAAACCAAAAATTTATTGTTTTTCCATCTCCAAGGATCCATAGATAACATTTTTTAAGAAGGGGAATTGTTTTGTAAATATTTTTCCATAAGATGCTATGATAGGGTTTCGAGTGAGGAGCATTTAAAATATCAATATTTGGATAGTGTTTTCCTTTTATCAATTTTGCCCAAATGGAGTTTGGTTTCATCATTAATCTCCATCCAAATTTAAGGGTATGCGCCTTGTTAATAACCTTTAGATCTTTGAACCTCAGCCCTCCCTGATTTTTTGATTGACATAAAGTATGCCATTGTATGGGACTTTTTTTTATTGGAATGAGGACTAGCATTTCACAAGAATCTTTTGTTAATCGAGTTAATTTTATTTATGGTCGTGGTCGGGATTTTGAAGGTGTGCATGGTCTAATTGGGCAATGTGTTAAGGACATGGTTTATAAGGGTACTTCGGCCCGCGTAGGACAAGAATTTGTTGTACCAAGTCGTGATTTTTGTTTGTGTTTTTAAAACGATATCATAGAACGAGTTTTTTGTGATACGGTTCATAACCAACGGAAGGCCAAGGTATTTTTCTCCTATACTACCTCGTTTTATGTTGAGTTTTTTTACATATTTCCCGTTTCCTAATAGGTGTCATATTGTTTGAGAAAAAAACTTTTGATTTTTGCCATGAAATATTCAAACCTGATTCAGAGGCGAACTTGTGCAAAATGTTTTGTATAAAATTGATCGATTTATCATTAGCTCTGGAGAAAATGATGCAATCATTCGCGAAGCAGAGAATGGGAATATGGAGGCCTTTTTTGCTGGGCTGAATAGCATCAAATTGACCCGCTTTTTGGCCTTCAATAAATTTTAAACTAAGAAAGTTTAGACAAAGGATAAAAATATAGGGGGAAATCGGGTCTCCTTGTCGACTAACCCGTTGAGAACTCCAAGATTTCGTGGATTGGCCGTTAATGGTTAAGGAGAAAGACAATGATTCAATACAAAGCATAATCCAGTCTATCATCTTATGTGGGAAATTATAATTTAATAGGGCCGTACGAATAAAACTCCATTCTAGTTTGTCGTATGCTTTTTCTAAATCAATTTCAGGGCCATAAGTCCATGTTTGGATTTGTTTTTCTTCATGTTATGTAACATTTCGTGAGCCATGAAAATGTTATAACTAATCATTCTTTTGGGTATAAATGCATTCTGGAAAGGTGTAATGAAGTTATTTATAAATGGTCTAATGCGATTCACAAGGATATTAGATATGATTTTGTAGGCAACATTGCAAAGGCTAATGGGATGAAAGTGGTTGATTAGGTAAGGGTTAGTATTTTTAGGGATGAGTATTATCCTTGTTTGGTTAAGGAAATCAGGCAGCTTGTTATTAGGGAAAAAAATATTAACAATATTAGTTACTGAAAATCCCACGATGTTCCAATAATTTTGGAAGAATTGGGCATTAAGGCCATCGGGTCCAGGGGCTTTATCAGGGCCAATTCGTTTGAGCGCCTGCCATATTTCTGATGGGGTAATTTCCTGTACTAATATTTGGTTGTCATTATTAGAAAGTTTGGTGCAATCCATTATTGGGAAATGGATTGTACTGTTAGAATTAGACTTGTAGAAGTTGACGAAGTGGTTTACCAACATGTTTTATTTTCCTTCATTATCGCATATCCATGTTCCATCAGGAGCTTTCAAGCTTTGGATGAGGTTAATTCTTCTTCTATTTGTGGCATAGGCGTGGAAGAATTTTGTGTTACTATCTTCGTCTTTTAGCCATGTGAATTGTGATCCGGGCACGTTGTTTCCAATAAATTTCTTTGTGTTTTAAGAGTCTTAGATGTTCTATTTTGAGATTATTAAGGGTATTATGGGTAATATTAGAATACTTATTATCAAGATTAATAGTTGTTTTATTAATTAGGTTTTGGATGTTATCAATTTGTCTATCAATATTTCCAAGGATATGGCATTTCCACCATAGGGCTTTCCCCCAAAACCTTTTACAGCAATTGAAAAAAGAGTTTGATGAGTTGTCTGTCATAAGCCATGAATCATGTACTACTTTGGTGAAAGATTCATAAAGCGACCTATTATCATGTTCATGAGTATCAAGGAGAATTGGTGAATGATCAGAAAGACTAGATGCTAGATGGTAAATTTTTGAAAAAGGAAATTGTTTGATCCATGCAAAATTGGCAAGGGCTCTATCAAGCCTTTCACAGATAAATTTTTTTCCAAAGCGTTTATTCGTCCATGTAAAAGGGTGCCCACTGAAACCCATATCTATTAGTTCATATGCAGCTATGCAGCTTCTGAAATTATTCATCTTTTTTAACGATGGTTTATTTCCTCCATTTTTCTATTTTTCATTTAATATGCAGTTAAAATCGCCGAGAACAATCCAATTGAATGCATAATTATTTGCCATGTATAGAAGCTCATCCCATACCTGGGTCTGCATGTGGGGCTGGGGGTGGTTATACACCGCCGAAAGGAGGAACGGGGGTAATCCAAGGTTGATAGTTGCCACAACATGGATAGTGCGAGTTGAAATCCTTACTTGGGAGAGCGAGATATGTGTAGCGTTCCAGAGCATCCAAATTCCTTCTGCAAAACCAACAGATGAAATCGTGATATTATCAGTAAATTGTAGCCTCTGTACGATTACCGCAGCTCGATCAGCATGCATTCTAGTCTCCATGATAATGAAAACGGGAGGGTTGTAACGGGCGATCAGATCGCGGGCTGCATTCACAAATCCTGGACGGGCTGCACCTCTACAGTTCCATGCAATAATCCTCATTGAGTGTGGTATTTGTGGAAAGGTTGGGATTAAGCTGCCATTTCGCATGGTCGGTAGCGAGGTCACATTTTCTCTTATGCGAGCTGATAAATTCTGGGATGGGGCCTGGTCGTTTCGCAGACTTGATGGCATCACAACCAACTTGTATTGAAAGATCCTGCTCCTTAGTAGTGTTTCTCTTTCTTGTCCTACTTCGATCATGACTCTTGGCATGGAAGGGGGGCTGACAAAAAGGTGTGGGACGGTGTGGAATGTCTGTATAATGTACACATTGGGGCTTAGCACCACCATCTTTTTTCGGATAAGATGATTCAAGAGGGTTGGGTTTCCAAACGCTGAGTTTTGATGGTGGTTTAGCATTGGGCGTGGAGGGGTTCTTGAGTGAGGTAGTGAACTCAAAAAGTGGTTCAAACCCTGGTGGGTATAGGGGTTCTGGTGGTTGTTCGTTTGAGTTGTCTGGTGGATTGGGGTCAAGTGTCCATTGGGAATGATCGATGGTTGGGCTGCATTCTGTGGTTGCATAATCAGTGCAGTTGGGAGTAGCTAGAGGGTTCTCGGGGGGCTTGGTTGGTTTTGGGGTGATGCAGGAGACTGGCAGGATGTTGAAGAGTTTTCGGTTGTTGGTGCCATTTTTTCCTTGTTCGGGAAAATTTAGTTTTGCATGAACGTTTCCTGGTTTTGAAGGTTGGTCATCTGAAGAGTTTTTATATATATTGGGGTCGGTGGTTTCTATAGTAGTGGTTGGCACTGTTTGGTTTCCTCTGCATGCGTCAGCTATTTTTTGATTTCCAAGGGGTAAAAGGTTATTCTTGTACGCAATTAATGAATTCTCTTTATTCTCTTTTGTCTTTTTCTTGTTTCCATAAGGTTCATCCGAAGGGTTTGCTTTTTCTGCATGGGAGAATGTGTCTTCTGTAAATAAAAGAGTGTCAATTTGAATATTGCTGGATTCTTTATCTTGGTGACACGTGTCCATTGGTAGCTTGGGATTTGTGTTTCGAAGGCTATTCTTGTACGCAATTAATGAGTCTTGTATATTCTCTTTTGTTTTTTCTCTATTTCCATGAAGTTCATCCGAAGGTTTTGTTTTTTCTGCATGGGAAGACGTGTCGTCTGAGAGTAGAAGACTTCCAACGTGAATATTTCTCGATATTTCCACCTGGTGACACGTGTCCATTGGTTTTGTGAGTTGGTTACTTGTGTGTGAGGGTGTCGCCGGAATGTTCTCGACAAGTGTTACCTCGCCCGGAGTTTTGTTCTTGAACGTAATTTTTTGGCAGCATGAACTCGAATTTCTGGTGCTTCCTTTCCTGGTTTATTTCCATATATACTATCGTTCGTCGAAATTTCGTCTAAAGTTATATCCTCTTGATGTTCGGCTATTTTTTCTTTCCAAATCTGTTTCGTTTTTCTTTCGCGATTTACTTGAATCTGCGTGTTTTCAAAGTAGTCCGATTTGTTGGATCTTTTTGAAAAAGGTTCTTTGTATCCTCTACTTGTGTTAATGTCTCAGGTTCTCTGGTTCGTGTATCTCCTCGTGTATCTCCTAGTCATACTATTTTTCCTTATTTATCTGTTCCTTTTTCTTTTGTTTGTTTTGTTTGTAGTTCCTATGTGTTGTTGGAGTAGGTGACCAACAAGCCAACTTGTGGCTGTGGTCTTTCCTTTTATCTTGTAATAAAACAATCGTTTTTCGTTCGTAATAATAAAAACATTTCATTTGGCATTCTATATCTGTTATCCCATGCAAGCAGCATAGATATAGTCCTAACGAGTTACTCTATTACTGTGAGTTGGTCTAGTAGAATCGTGAGATAACTCAGCAATGTAATGTAACTGTTAAACTTTGTTCCTAGTCGATGGGTTACGCCAATAATGAGGATACCGGCCTTTCCCTTTCGAGACTAGCACTTAGTGTATGTGTACTGCATCTCATCAGTCCTCGATGTTGTGACATCGGCATACTTGAGTGGGTGCTCATACTAGATGAGTTCACTGAACTCCCTCGCCCTAGAAATATATAAGTGGTTCTCATTCATCGAGTAATAGGTTTCTAAGATATAGTTGTACACCATTAGTCCTTAAGACCCAGACATCACCGTGACTTCACTAGAGGACCGATTGTATCGTGACCTGTCTCTGAGTCCCACCGCGGACCACTCCAAGGGCCAACGTTCGTGCAATCCGAAATCTAGTGTGAAGTCTGTGCATTGTAGTAGAGGATTCGAGCGCTTGAGTAGTCATGGATGTCCTGTGTGTTCTGACGGTTTATAATCCAAGGAATCTCTGGCCAGAGTTGATAGTGGGGTGATTAGGGAAATGTGTTTCCCTAAGTCGCACACGAACGGATTTATAATACCTAGAACGTTCGCACGGTTATTGAACTTTATAAGAGGTCTCGGTGAACCAATGCCTCTAGTTCAATCGGGACATGTGCTGCGAAGGGATCGTACTGTACGCTAACTATATCATAAGGTTCTTGCAGGCACTTCACTTGTATCTAGGGAATCATGATGTGTAGTTGCTAGACGCCAATCTTGATTCGTTGGGCACCGATTTGATCGGGATTAGGTAAAATGAGTTTTATTCTAATCGGGACTCTTGGGAGGAGTTCGTATAAGAACAATATAATGTGTTGTTCGAATCACAAAGAGTTGTGAGCCCACGGCTAGCATACACCTGAACCATTGAGGGTCACACTTCTCGTGTAATAAAGATCCTTGATAACAACAAGCATAGATTAATGTGTTAATCTTTGAACGTTTGGATGTCGATATGATTGAATCCAAGATTCGTAATTGTGGATTGCGAATCGGAATAAACGTAGAGAAAGAGAGACATGCGGAATTTAGTGAACTTTCTAAATTGGGAAGTTTCCCGATTTAGCAAGTCCACTGAAATGGAAGTTTCCAATTTTCGGAAATTGGAAATTTCGAAGAGGCACTCGTATTGACGAGGACTTTGAGCTCGTCACAAATATAATTTTGTTATAATTTTGTGGACGATCGTTTATTAGAAACGAGGCCGACGAGGGAATGGGCTTTATACTTCAGTGGGTCAAGCCCAATGACTTAAACCCACTAGGGTTGAAAAACCCTAAGTATAAATAGACCTCAAACAAGAGTGTGAGATCAGATTTTTATGCACAAAAACCCTAGCCGTCCAAGCCCTAGCCGCTCAGCCCTCTCGGCCGTTGCAGCCCCGCCGCGCCGTCGCCGATCGCCGCCGATAGTCGCCGGTTTTCTCCTCTCTTCTCCTTCGTTTACTTGTTGTTTATCTAACTCGTTTACATCTAGTGCTGTAGTTCGAGTGGGTCGAAAATACGAGGTGAAACCTAATTGGAGAGGAGCTGCTGCCCCGACGAATCCACGCACCGCCGCACGCGCCGCCGCTGCTGCTGCCATTCACCGCCATTCGTCGCTTGCTGGATCAGCTTGTTCCAGCCGTGAATTGCAGCCCCGAGGATTGGTAATTTGCAGCTTGTACGTGATTGGTTCTAGGTTTCGATTCGTCGAAATCTCACGCTACAAGAGGTAAACAAATCGAAACTTTCGTAAATTAATTCGAGCATGTTTGCATGAATTGTAATTTATGATTGTGAGTAATATGTGATTACGTGTTTCGATTTTATTGAATGATGAACAAGCATGTTTCGTAATTTTCGGTTTTACGTGTTTTCAATTAAATCGATAATTACCATATGTATGGCGGAAGCGTTAAGGTACGTTGACTATGTGATTAGTTTATGCATGTAATCGAAACTAGTTCGATCTAAAAAAATTTAAATTCCGCTGCGTATACATGCACGATCCCCAACATGTGTCTCCTTGGTTATTGTTACTTTTGCACTGGGCCGGGAAGTGTCCTATACATCCACATCTATTGCAGAAACATGTGTTATGTTCATACGTTATTTGTTGTTTAAATTGGTTGATGATTATAAATGGTGGTAGGGGTTTTGTTATATCCATTTTAATACAAACTCTCGCATATCGTCCACGGGATACTTCGTTGGTATGAATATCCATTTTTATGGGTCTTCCAATTGCTTGAGATATTTTGAAGAGAGCATTTCCTTGAAAGTATTCTACTGGTAAATCTGAGAACTGAGCCCAGATAAACATTTTTTCTTGTGTGAAGTTCGTTTTCCTGAAGTTTGGCTTCCATTGATACGTAGCAAGATGGTATTAGAACATGAACCATGGACCGCCGGCGAGAGCACGAAAATATTCTTCAGGGTTTGAAAATTTAGTGATATAGAAACCTTCTCCCATATTTGAGATCTCGAGGGTGGTTCTTGGTTTCCATATTTTGTGTAATCTAAATCCTATGTCTAGTATGGATCTTTTGTAGCCTATTGTTTGAATTATTAAACTCTTCTTCCATGGTTTACGTACCCGGCCCCCACCCCCTCATTAAATTTCAACTTAATAAGATATTTTCGCAAGTGGATATAAGATATATATTTTGATTTAGTATCCACGAACGAAACATGTTTGTACCATGTAACGAGTACATTGTTCAATTGCCATACATTTTGCATTGAAACAAAGATTTAAAAAACTTAACAAGTTAAAATTACTATTGTTATCTCATGAAATGAAAGTCAATATATGTATTATTTATGTCCTTGTTGTTGTTGTTGTTGATGAACTTTGAAGTACAATTGCATTCTCATAATCTTCAGTAATCAATACATGGTTTTCAATCCGTTCCATATTACATGTTGTTTTGGGTGGTTGTGCGTATATTAAGATACTCAATAAATATGCATATATTATATAAAAAAAAAAATAACATGTAATTACTAAAATACACTCGTCATTAATTGTATTTTAATTAACTAATTAAGAGTGATAAGGGGCAAAATTGATAAAAATACAATTAATGCCTTATTCAAAACTCTAAGACGACAAATAATTTTGGCTAAAAAAAATACCCCCAAAAAACATAATATAGGATAGAGGGACTAAAAGAATAGGCATGTGAAAGAAGAAAATGTAAGTACATTTTTATATATAGAAAGTTATTTGAAATACCGAAACTAAATTCGATTGTTTGAATACAGAAAAGAAATTTTTGGAGACGTCCCACGAATGTTATTGGATCCAAGTCCAACCATTTCGTGAGTTAAGAGGGAAGATGTTTTTAGACATGCATTAGTACATACAAACATGCATAAGTATACATACACTTTTCCAATAACTCTTGACTGTTAGTAATAAAACATTAGTGCAAGCATGGTTGTTACATCGTAAATCGAATCGAAAATCGATATGTCGAAAATTCAAATCGTAAATCGTATGAATTGTAATTCTTTCAAAAATAATATAGATAATAATTATATAAATGTTGTAAATAATATGGTTGTTGTGGGGTTTCCTAACATAACCACCCAACTCCCCACTAGATCACTAACCTACCCATGTATTCCCATTATGTGTTAGTGGTAGAGTAACTTATTTTGTAACTTCTCTTGTAACTCCCGGTGGTTTTTCACCTATATAATGGAATCCCTCCCCCATATTGACACCCCTTTTTAATCTCTCTACGGATTTTTGTCTTTGCATTCTCTCTCTATCTTTTATTCTGTTGTCATACTTTATATTCCACAATCATCAAACCGAAGTACAATACGATTAGGGCGATTTACAACACGTTATCAGCACGATTTGCTCGCGGTGATCGTGGAAGAACACTTGTTCGTGGGGCTAGGATACTTGGAGAAATTGTGAGCGTGGTTCGTTTGTGAGACGGTGATCTGCTTTAGAAGAACGTATAATCTTCCCGGTAGTAGTTGAATTTTATCAATTTTCGAGTAAGCCCTAATCCCATGAATTTTTTTTATTATATGAAAAGCATCCTAGATAAATTTGAAATATCATGAAATATATGAAGAATATGAGATCTCGTCATTATTTATCATATTAATATCATGACTACGTGTATTATGCATATTCTGAAATATGCCATGTTTTTCAATATATAATACTTTAATATTTCATGTAATGATTGTATGTGGACATACAATACGAAAAACTTGAATATATGTCAGTATGCATGATTATTTATTTGTGATTGCTGTAAGATATTGATATATGGCCAAATAAATATTGATTATCTTTTTAGAATTGTCAGTATATTATAATGTCTTGCTCACTAGCCTCTTGATTTCGAAAATTTCTCTTACCTGATGCAATAAGCACTATGAATATTTTGCGTACATATTTGGACATTTAATGTTATTTGACCAGTGAATAAAATCATCCCTGTGAATATTCTGTGTGCATGAAACAATCGGTTTGCCTAATAATCATGAATTGTTTGAAATATTTTTTTTCAAATATATGTGAATTCTATGCGAGTCATATATGATGTATGTGGTTGTATCACGTCATATGCAAATTTCCTGACATAAAGGTAATACACAATAATTTGATTCGCATGTATAATTTGTCTATGTATGATAGGATGAACATTTGAGCAAACTTGATTTCACCCCTTTGAATGTATCTGGTGAGAACTACGTGAGTTGGACAATGGATGTTAAGATCCATCTCACTAGTAAGAAACTGAGGATGGCTATTGTTAAAGAAAATCTGCTTAACGAAGCCCAGAAGGCTGAAGCTATGATTCTGATTAGGAGGCACCTAGATGAGGTCCTTCGTTTGGACTACTCATCGATTGAGGATCCCCAAATACTATGGGATGCCCTGGCTAGTAGATTTGATCACCAAAAGACAATCCTCTTGCCTGAAGCAAGAAACAAATGGATTCACTTACGGTTTATGGACTTCAAAACCGTTAACGAGTATAACTCTGAAGTATGTCGCATCAAATCCACCCTGAAGTTTTGTGGAGAGAAACTAACTGATGCTGAGATTCTGGAAAAGACGTACTCTACATTCCCTGCCTCACATATGATACTGTCTCAACAGTACAGAGCCAAGAACTATACTCAGTTTTCAGAGGTCACAGTTCTGCTCCTTGCCGAGAAGAACCTTGATCTTCTTTTGATGAACAACTAGGCTCGACCAGTTGGTACTCGACCTTTGCCAGAAGCAAATTTGGTCAATCGAAATCCTCAACCTTTGTCAGAAGCAAATTTGGTCAACAGAATCAATCCTGGTGGAGGCAGAGGCTGTGGGTTCAATCGTCGAGTGAGAGGACGGGGTAATAGGGGCGGACATGTTCCTTATAATAGGCCACCTAATGGTCCCCCACAGTATGGACAAAGGGGGAATATGCCAAGAGGAGGTAACAATGCTCGACCTAGAGGTGCGCTGCAGAATAGAGCCCCGAATCATAATCAAAATCAGAATAGAGATACATGTCATCGATGTGGTGGAACTGGGCATTGGTCACGCACCTGTCGTGCGAGGAACGTTATGGTTGGTGGTGTAAATAACAATGCACCACCGGAGACCAACTTGGTTGAGATAGATGTTCTCAATCAGGAGCCCATTGCTCGATTTCCAAATCTGGGCACATCTGACCCAATGACCCAGTTTGGAATATGATTGGAGTGTTATTGTATGAGTTTAGACATTATGTTCTTTTATGTTTCTAGTTTATCCGTTTTAAATTATGTTGTTTATTTGGTCATGATTATGAACCAATTTCGTATTTGGATTATGTTTGTGCTTTATTTTCTGGACTATATTTTATGTGGCTATGTTTTAATTTAGTTTATATGGTACTCGATAGAGTTATCTTGTTTGGATTTTATTAAAGTATTTTCAATTGCGGAATATATGATTAGATTTATTTATCTTTCTAGACATGGCATGTGGGGATGAATGTCTGGCAGATAGTGCGACAACGCACACTATCCTTAGGGATAAGTCATATTTTGTTAGTTTCATGTCTAGTAAGACTTCTTTGACTACTATATCAGATACATCTAGTATAATAGATGGTTATGGTAATGCCCATATTATGTTACCTCATGGCACAATTCTGACCATTAGAGAAGCTCTTTATTCTCCACATTCCAGTAGAACGCTGCTGAGTTTTAAAGATATTCGAGCCAATGGTTATCATGTTGAAACAACTGATGAAAAGGGGATCGAGTATAGGTGCATCACCTCTAACGTGTACGTCCAGAAGCGTACCTTAGAAAAATTAGAGGGACTTTAGATAGGGTTATATAGGACCAAAATTCGAGTGCCAGAAGCACACCTTGTCGATTGCTCGAAGTCTAGTGACCCGAGCAAATATTTTCTATGGTATGACCGACTGGGACATCCGGGTCAAAGTGTGATGCGCCGAATTATTAACACATCTATTGGGCATCCACTAACGAGTAAGGATCTTGTACACAATGATAAGATATGTGTACCATGTTCTATTGGAAAACTTGATCCTATGCCAGCTTATGCACAAACTAGTAAAGATTCTCTTAGTTTCTTGGAACGAATCCAAGGAGATATATGTGGCCCCATCTCACCACCATGTGGACCTTTTAAATATTTTTTGGTGATGGTTGATGCTTCAACTAAGTGGTCACAGGTCGATTTGTTGTCTACGAGGAATGCTGCTTATGCTAAACTCCTCTCTCAATTAATAAGATTGAGAGCACACTATCCAGACTATCCCATTAAGTCTATTCGACTAGATAATGCTGCAGAGTTTACGTCGCGGTCTTTCGACGAATATTGCATGTCTTTAGGTATTGACATAGAACATCCTATAGCACATGT
The DNA here is from genome assembly GCF_056151865.1 of Erythranthe guttata. NCBI lineage: Eukaryota > Viridiplantae > Streptophyta > Magnoliopsida > Lamiales > Phrymaceae > Erythranthe > Erythranthe guttata. Next base: position 13,937,797 of record NC_142538.1, on the reverse strand, counting down.
TCATACCCAAAATGGCCTTGCAGAGGCATTTATTAAGAATTTACAGAGGATTGCACGAACTTTGGTGCAATATTGCACGCAGCTTGGGGCTATGCAATATTGCACGCAGCTATGTTATTGCGATTGAGGCCCACTGCAACCCAACCGTATTCTGCGTTTCAGTTGGTATCCGGAAGTACACCAAACGTTTCTCATTTACGCACATTTGGGTGTGCAGTTTATGTGCCGATTGCTCCGCCACAACGGACCAAGATGGGACCTCAACGTAGATTGGGCATTTATGTTGGTTATATATCACCATCTATAATACGATATTTAGAACCCTTGACAGGCGATCTCTTTACCGCTCGATTCGCGGACTGTCACTTTGATGAGACCGTCTTCCCGCCGTTAGGGGGAGCAAAGAACGTTCACACTAACGTTCCTGAAGAACGGCGTGAAGTCGTGTGGAATGACCCCACTGTGTCTCATCACGATCCCCCTACTTCAGTCAGAGAGTTTGAAGTAAGTAGACTCATAGATCTATATAAAGTAGCCAATAATATGCCAGACTCATTCTCTGACTTAGAAAAAGTGACGAGATCTCATATACCAGCTGCAAACGTGCCTGCAAGGATAGATGTCCCAGAAGGACAAAACGTGGGAAGGCCATCAGTCCCTGCTAACCAATCATATCTCCCTGCCCAGAAGAGAGGGAGACCAATTGGATCAAAGGATTCTCATCCCCGGAAGCGGATGAATGCCCAACAGTTGAATGCGGTTAGCACTAGTAATAATGGGATCCCACCCGATCCATCTCATGAAATAGTTCCGGACTATGGATCCGTCCTGGAGACGAAATCGGGGGACGCCTCGATATTAGTATCCATTCCCGAGAATAGAGAAATCTCGGTTAGTTATTCATGCATGAATGAGGTGTGGCATCGGGATGAAATAATCATCAATGATGTGTTTGCTTACAAAGTAGCTACTGAAATTGTATCGAGTGATGATATTGAGCCTCGATCAATTGATGAATGTAAACAGAGGGATGATTGGCCGAATTGGGAAAAAGCAATCCAGGCTGAGTTCGACTCATTGGTAAAAAAAGGAGTGTTTGGGCCGGTAGCTCCTACACCTCCTGGAGTGATACCCGTGGGATATAAATGGGTATTCATAAGGAAAAGAAATGAGAAAAACGAGATTATGAGATATAAGGCTCGTCTCGTAGCACAAGGATTTTCTCAACGACCTGGGATTGACTTTGAGGAGACATATTCTCCTGTTATGGATGTTATTACATTCAGATATCTAGTCAGTTTGGTTGTATCCGAGGAACTGACTATGCAGCTCATGGATGTGGTCACAACTTATCTATATGGGGATCTAGATACGAGTATATATATGAAAGTTCCTGAAGGACTTCGATTACCCGAAGCAATTAGTTCCAGACCACGGAACACGATCTCAGTTAGGTTGAGACGATCACTTTATGGCTTGAAACAATCTGGAAGAATGTGGTATAATCGCCTAAGTGAATACTTGCTCGGAAGGGGATACGTGAACAATGATATTTGTCCTTGCGTGTTTATTAAGAAAACATGTTATGGGTTTGCTGTTGTAGCAGTTTATGTTGATGATATGAATTTGATTGGGACTCCTGAAGAAGTCCGTGAAACAGCCCAACTCCTAAAACATGAGTTTCAGATGAAAGATCTCGGTAGGACTAATTTCTGTCTCGGACTTGAGATAGTACACCGTGCTGATGGAATTTTGGTCCATCAATCGAACTACATCCAGAAGATGTTAAGACGCTTTAATATGGATAAAGCGAAACCATCGAGCACGCCTATGGTAGTCCGATCATTGGATAGGTCGAAGGATCCGTTCCATCCTGTGGAGGAGGACGAAGAAGTGTTAGCACCTGAAGTGCCGTACCTAAGTGCAATAGGCGCATTATTGTACTTAGCTCAATGTACTCGACCTGATATCGCATTTGCGGTAAATTTGCTAGCAAGGTTTAGCTCAGCACCAACACGTCGCCATTGGAATGGTGTAAATGACGTATTTCGTTACCTTAAGGGTTCAATAGACATGGGTTTGTTCTATCCCTATGCATCATTAAAGGATGCAAAGCTTGTGGGTTATGCTGACGCTGGGTATCTGTCAGACCCACACAAAGCTCGTTCCCAAACTGGATATGTGTTTACCATTGGGAACACAACTGTGTCTTGGAGGTCTACAAAACAGACTTTAGTTGCCACCTCATCGAATCATGCAGAGATTTTAGCACTTCATGAGGCAGTGCGTGAATGTACTTGGCTTAGAGCCATGAATGGGCATATTCGAGATTCCTGTGGATTGGCTACCACAGAAGATCCTACGATCATATTCGAGGATAATGCAGCGTGCATTGAGCAAATGAAGACGAGTTTCATTAAAGGTGACAACACCAAGCATATAGCTCCAAAGTTTTTCTTCAATCAGCAACAACAAGAGCTCAAACAAATAATGATCCAGCAGATCAGAAGTCAGGATAATTGCGCTGATTTATTTACTAAGTCATTACCTAAAGTCACTTTTGAAAAGCATGTTAAGGCTATTGGCCTGCGTAGATTATCTGAGCTCGCTCCCTTATAGACATCATGGGGAGTTCACTTGAGGGGGAGTACTCTGTAGGTACTCAGTATCCAGAAGATACCTAGATGCCCTGTTGTACTCTTTTTCCTTTTTGCGGGATTTATTTTCCCACAGGGTTTTTGGTTACTCGCTAAGGTTTTAACGAGGCAATATAGCTGATTGGAAAGATTGTGCGTTGTACTCTTTTTCCTAACCGAGGTTGTTTTGTCCCACTGGGTTTTATTACTCGGAAGGTTTTAATGAGGCAACATGAAATGCACAATAGTGGTTTTGATAGGAACCCCCAAGGGGGAGTGTTGTAAATAATATGGTTGTTGTGGGGTTTCCTAACATAACCACCCAACTCCCCACTAGATCACTAACCTACCCATGTCTTCCCATTATGTGTTAGTGGTAGAGTAACTTATTTTGTAACTTCTCTTGTAACTCCCGGTAATGGAATTCTCCTATATAATGGAATTCTCCCTCCCCCATATTGACACCCCTTTTTAATCTCTCTACGGATTTTTGTCTTTGCATTCTCTCTCTATCTTTTATTCTGTTGTCATACTTTATATTCCACAATCATCAAACCGAAGTACAATACGATTAGGGCGATTTACAACAATAAAAATATTTTAAATAAATTATATAGTGCTATAACAAAAATCTATGTCTTTTAAAACTTGAAGTCAAATTATACAAATTATATCTTGAAGAATATAAAATCGGTGGCGTGTGAGAAATTTATGCTATTAAAATCGGCGGCGTGTGAGAAATTCGAGTAAAAATACAAATGTCTCTTGAGAACTAATTAAAATAAAATAATATTATGTAGAAAAAATTAGAATTGAACTCAATCCAATTGATTTTCCTACTTTATAGTGCAACAATAGATGAGGAATAGAAGCAAAGTTATACTATATTATGATTTTCTTGATATATATACTCGATTTAATAGTATTTCATGCGATAAAGTGTTGGCAATAACGTAATAATCACATTAACTATTAAAGTCTAATAAATGTCAATTGGGCAACCTAAGAGTCTTTGAGCCCGCAATGGTAGAGAATGTGCCAAGGGTCACTGCCACATGTTTCGAGGTAGTCGAAGAGATTGGTTCTCTAGTTAAGCTACAAAACAGTTGAAAAACACTAGGTGACACGCGAGGTTGGCCCGACGATTGTCCTCCGATGGTCAAGTCAGAAAACTATCACCATATAAGCAAATAATATTAATTAATTACCTAAATAGCATACCTCATTATGTAGGGGTGAGCTCGGGACGGGATTTCGGAATTGTGATTTCTGGATTCGGGATACAAATTCTAAATCCCAATCCCGTCCTAAACTTTTAAATATCGCTTTATCGGGAATCCCTAAACAATTCTCAACAAATCCTCTCAAATCCAAGTCTCTCTAAATTAAAGGTAATTTCTCATCTAAATTAGTCATATGTGTTTAATTTGTGGTTAATTTTGGTATTAATCATGTTCCCAAAAAATCGCATTTTTGAAGATTTATTTTCTTGATGCTGCGCGATTTCCACGCCCATTTTTGGCGTGGAAATGGAGGTAGGACGCTTGGTTTAGGCGTGGACCGGAGGTTTGGGCGCCCGGTTCAGGCGTGCAAACCCCTGACCCGCACCTGGACCGATTGTCCGGTTCAATATCCTTTATTTATTATTTTTTTTTGTTACAATCTTTTATTTTTATTTCATCATTAGTTAATTAATTTTTATTATCGGCAGACTACTACATACTTTTAATTTTATAGTGCTACGCAGACTACTACATACTTTCAATATCCGGTTCAGGCGTATATGCAGACTACTATTTATTTTTTATTGTCGCCGGATTATTACTTATTTTTTTATTTTTTTTATTTTACATAAACATCAAACAAATATATTACATAAGCATCAAACAACACAGAACTACATAAAAATAAAATACATCAACAATGGGAATAAACATCAAACAACACAAGAACTACATACAAAGAAAATACATCAACTACTATTCAGAATGTCCCAAACTCGACGTCTACCTGCAAATGCATCGTCCAAATCTATAACTTATCCCTCGAGTTAAATAGTTTCGTTACTACAAAATGTTCACTATGATCAACTTCATACGTAGAAGAATTTTGTTGCTCTTCCTGAAATAACTACGAAACAAAAAGAAAGTTAAAGAATAGTAACAATAGTAGTAAAAAAAAACGCAAAAGTGGCCGGCGTCCAAACTGGAAGCGAAAAGTAGTGTTGGGCGCCCAAACCGTGCGCGGGGAGGTCAACCGGGCGCCCACTCTGGGCGCAGATCGGTCTTTTACGCGTCCAGATTGGGCATGAAAATTACTTTTCGGCGCCCATTTTGGTTATGAGCAACGTTTTCCCGATTTATAGAACAAAAACGAACAAATTTTACTTTATTGAATTGTGTATCTCAATCCTCATCCGATGCACTCATTTCCATTATCACTACAATAATATAGGTTTTGAGACGATTTCTAATATAAAAGTTAAGAGAATTATCGTAAACCCGCATTTGTAAAAATGTCACCGCTAATATCACCTCCTTTATTACAATCATGTTTATTATTTATACTCCATTTTTTCCATTTTTTTTATCTCTATATCCCTCTCTCCAACACTTGGTTGGTTTTAACCGAGTGTCGAAATTCTTTCTTTCTTTTGTATAGGAGTGTTGAAATTCTAAACCAACTAATTTCCGTTATTTATATAGGAAATTAACTTATGGGCTACAATTATATTAATGTAATATTATTACTATTTATTACTAGCAAATTTTGAATGTCATATGTTCTTGTATATATCATGCACATTGGCTAGCTACTTGTAATATCCATTAATGTATTATACCATAACTCAGAAATTTTACGACTAGGTCGAAAATAATATTCATTCTCTTATATTATTATTGTTATAATTTCGTTTTTATAACTGTCGAGAATGGAAAGCTAAATTTCAAAATTGCGAGAAAATCACCCAATAACATTATTTTTTTTATTTAACTATAGAGTTATTACATTTCTTCCTTATGTTATATTTATGAATTGAAGATTAAAGATTTTGAATACTAATTTTTGCTTAGTTGAATACTACCTAGTTGAAAACCACAATTGAGTACATATTTATAAGTTTTTTCTTACTTTAATACCAAAATAAAAATAAAAGTACAAAAATACCCTTTCATACAAAATACTAATTACATCAATTTTTCTTTGAAATTACCTATTTGAAAACCAAATAAAAAAAAAGAAAAAAAAAATTCAAACACAAAAAACCTCCCTCCGTCCACCTCCCTCCGTCCACGCCGCCCGACGCCGCCGCCGCCGCTCCAACCATCGCCGCCGCCGGACGCCGACGCCAAACACCGCCGAACGCCGCCCAACGTCGCCCAAAGCCGCCGCCGTCGTCGTCTTCGAATAGTAAGTTATAGTTGTTTCGATTTTTTTTTCTTTAATATTTATTTAAGATTTGATTGTTTGATATGGGTAATTAGGATTTGGTTGTTTTAGGTTAGAATGATCGTTAATTAGTAATGGGTGCATCTGATTTCAGTCGATTTGAGCATTGATTTGAGATTCGTGGGTCAGTTCTTCGTTCACCATTTTCGACCTGTATATGTCGATTTTCGATGAATTTTCGACAGGTTGATGTCGAAAATTCATCCAAAATCGACATGTAGATGTCGAAAATGGTGAAAGTGTTGAATTTGGATTTTGGTAATTTTCGACAGCTACCTGTCGAAAATGGGTTGCATTTTCGACAGCAACTTGTCGAAAATGGGTTGAATTTTCGACAGGTACCTGTCGAAAATTCAACCCATTTTCGACAGGTTGCTGTCGAATTTGAACTGTGAATTTTTATTTTATTTTTTTATTTTTTTTATTTTTTTTATTTGCTTGTGTTTATATTATGTATATTAATTTTTATTTGTGTGTTTTTTTGCAGTGGAAGAACCACGTGAACCTCGTATACCTCCGACTGTCTCGAACCGTAAGAAGAGGAAGGAATTATCCGATAGAGGCAAGGGCATAGCAGTCACGACCAAGAAAAAGACCACGACCAAGAAGAAGTCTGGAGAGGGTTCTTCGTCAACGAATCCGGTGCCGGCTCTACCTTCGACTGTAGAAGTTGGTGATTCGAGCAACGAACCGGTCCGAGGTCCCGAGATACCGGAATTGTACACAAAATTTGATAAGCACATTGCTTATCATATTGTGAACGGAGGGCCAGATCGTTCGGAGCGCGGCTCAGAATTTCGAATACGAAATCACACAGGAACTTTGAAAGGTTGGGAGCCGGCACCGTTTATTACAGAGGTAGTACAAAGATGTGGTTTAATGTCAGTTGTACAGGCATCGTACAACACTGTGGACGGCCATCTACTTAGAGCCTTCGTAGAGAGATGGCAGCCAGCTACCAACACATTTCACTTACCTGTTGGAGAGATGACCATCACACTTGACGATGTGAGTACGTTGGTCGGTTTGCCAGTTGTTGGGCGTACCGTATCTTGCGAGCGTTTGGTCCGTGATTCCAAAACGATCCCCAGTACTTTGATGTTCGAGTTGCTAGGTGAGTACCCGGACGATGTAAACAAGAAGAAAGCGGTCAAGTTGGAATGGTTGAAGGCTAAATTTAACAAAGTGACCATGAGAGATAGTGTGGAGAAGAGGACATACGCCATTCGGGCGTATTTGTTATTTTTGCTCGGGTGTACTATACTGTGCGACAAGACAGGCAACATGGTAAGCGTTGAGTACCTAAATCTTGTATCTGATTTGGATCGGATCGGCGAGTATGCTTGGGGCACTGCATGTCTTTGCCGGTTGTACGATGAGCTTTCCTCAGCCTCACAAAAATCAACGAACTCGATGGCTGGCTGGCTGACGCTCTTTCAGTCATGGATTTACGAGCACTTTCCTTATTTGGGGGGTGGCACATTGAAGACGGAATTCGAGGGGCCATTAGCGAGCCGATGGGAGCCTCAGTCAAAGACTACTTCAACGCCTGAACGAGCGTCGTACCTGCGATCTCGATTAGATGATTTGATCCCCGATCAGGTAACATACCAGTTTAATAATTTGTTATTACTACTTAAGTAGGTTTTTACATCTATTTTTTATTTATTTTACTAGGTTTTATGGTCACCGTATACGGCTATTCGTGATCGTTTCCCGATGCCAGATTCTGCTTGGTTTAGTGGGATGATATGTTGCATGGACCACTTCGAGGCATATCATCCGGACAGAGTGTTGAGGCAGTTCAACCGGGTGCAAATCATTCCAGGTCGTGCATACATGTCAAAAGATATGTACAAAGCTCTAGTTAGCAAAGGTCGACCGGTCCAGAACTCAATTTTCGTTGCGTACGGCGAACGATTCTCTGATCGGTGGGAGGAGTATTGTCTGGACGAGGAGTCGAGGTCCGTTGAAATTGAACTCGGGGAGGCGGACACTTCGCCGGACTACATGAATTGGTTCCGACCCAGATGCATGTTACAACTGAGTAGGCATGGAGCCCATCCACCTCGACCCCAGGCGGATCGACCTCGACCCCATGAAGCTCGTCCAGAGGGTGGTACCGATAAGGAGGTCCAACTTTCACAAATTTTGGAGTTGGTGAAGGGTACACTTAGCGAGGTGCGGGGACTTGCGCCATCCGACGCTCATACGGTCATGTGGGGGACCCTAAATGATATTGTCAGATTGATCGAGCCGGATGCCCCACTTCCACCTCCTTCGAGCTCGTCGGATGCCCCACCACCACCTCCAGGTAGCTCGATAGGGCCAAATCCACCGCCATCGAGCTCGTCCGATGCCCCACAGGCGGTTGTGAAACGCGTGTTTAGTAGGAAGAAAAAAACACAGGATTAGTCTTGTATTTTTTTAGATGGATGTTGTTTGATAGATTTTATTTGTTTTACTTGTTTTTTAATTTAGTTTTATATGGATTTTGGCTGTTTTAAATGAAAATATTTTTGATAATTTGAAAAATTTTTTTGTCCAAAAACACTTAGAATATGTTTTTTATCTTACATTGCAATATATTTGGGGTTAATTTCAAAAAAAAAAAAAAAAATTGTATACAGCTCAAATTCGACAGCTAGCTGTCGAATTACACACAGTAATTCGACAGCTAGCTGTCGAATTTGAGCTGTATACAATTTTTTTTTTTTTTGAAAAAATTGCAAATTTATTTTTTTTTGTCCAAAAACACTTAGAATATGTTTTTTATCTTACATTGCAATATATTTGGGGTTAATTTCAAAAAAAAAAAAATTGCAATTTTTTCAAAAATAAAATAAAATTGTATACAGCTCAAATTCGACAGCTAGCTGTCGAATTACACACAGTAATTCGACAGCTAGCTGTCGAATTTGAGCTGTATCAATTTTTTTTTTTTTTTGAAAAAATTGCAATTTTTTTTTTTTTTGTCCAAAAATACTTAGATGTGTTTTTTATGTTACATTGCAATATATTTGGGGTTAAAAAAAAACATAGTTTTTTCAAATAAAAACCCAACACTTAATAACATTGAAAGTAGCACCAGTAACTTTACATATTTTTGTTGGGAGAACTATCACCATTATCTGATATAGTAATAATCTCGAAACTCTCTCGCGTGGCAACATTTTGACCTATTAATTCTCGAAATGCTGTAATCCGACCATCCATTTCTGCAGGCTTCCAACCATCAGCTTTAGGATCATGACATCGGTACCAATAATCGGCGATAGGAGGTATAGGACAATTCTTGTTCAAGACAACATGCACGAAGTGACAGTTGTCGACGAATGCCATACCGTGCTCTTGTCTCTCGCTGAAAAGCTTTGGATCGCTCGATAGGGGAAGGAACGTGAGACACTGATACTTGCATAAGTAGACAAGCACAATATTGTATGTTGAAGCAATTACATGACCCATATTTGGAAAAGACATCCAATGATCACGAGTTGCAGGAACATCCCAGTTACTCACAATAGCTTGCATGCTTCTAACGGTTTCTTCGCCACGGTGCATGGTCGTGTAAGTGGAAAAATTAGAAGTCAACTCCCGTAGCATGTCATCTCGCACTCGACCCCATTCATCTTCTCCAAATCCCATCATAGAGGCAACTGCCCGAAATCCACAGTGTCCATCTGAACCGACATTGATGATTTCTCGAACGTGCATACGAAATCGTGGATGGATCGTGTCAATGTACTTATTCTTGCCGATCAAACCTGGTGGCAATCCCACATCTGCATCTTCAAATAATGGTTTGAACGACTCTTGCGTCGGTATAGTGCTTTTTCCTGACTCTTGAGTTGGTATAGTGTTGAAAGAATCATTCGAATGCCCTCGTAATCTCATCAGTACAGGTATAAGCTGCAGTATATTACACTTCATTACTCAGCACAATTATAAAATACAACTTCAATGAAATGAGACGATAGTAGCGACATTTACCTTTGGAGAACAACTAGCTTGCTTCGATTTTTTTTTCTTCGGCTCCACATACTCAAAATGTGATTTGTCCCGAGTGCTTGATTTGTCTTTCCTACTTTTTGCCGGTCGACCTTTGCTAACAACTTTTTCACTTGGCTCCGTAAGGTTAGTCTTCCCTGGGTGGGTAAAATGTCTCAAATGGTTGCGCAATCGAGTTTTTGCATCGAGATCGGCACATTCAAAGAGCTTCTGGTATTCCGATAATTCTTCGTCGATGGTTGGTAGGATGACTTGGCCTGTGGTCGCGACGGGCTCCATACTCATGTGTTTCCAATACGAGCCTATTAACTCAAGTGGGATAGGACATTTGTTCACAACAACATACTCATGAAGTTCATGGCGACATGGTAGACTGTGGGTTGTTCGGATGGCGCAACTACAACCCATATCGCTCGGTTGCAATAGTTTCGCATTGTCCACCTCAACTTTGAGTAGTTGCAGAGCATATTTTGAGATACTTCCACGAAGCTCATTGTTTATCAACGTTTTGAAAGTGTGCTCGTAAGTATTTTTACTTACTTCAAAGGAAGCCTTGATGTCATTGTGTTGTTCGACAATTTGATTGTGGACTTTCGTATACAAATCCACAAATGTGCCAGTTGAATTACGCACATCCCTTTTCATTCGTCCGTGTGCCCCCTCCACCCTATTAGAAGTGTACGTTCCAAAATGAGTATACTTATTTGTCCACACCGATACAAGTCTCTCCTTGTACGGATCCAACCATGAATTAGCTACATACTCTATAGCCGGGAGATAACCCATAAATGTTCTTTTCAAATCCTCCCAATCCTCATTGAACTCCTCTATGGTATTTCTTTCAATAAGAGCCGAAAAACTCGACTGAAATTGCTTCCATTTGGTGATGTCCTTTGGGAACAATTTCTTACAATTGGCCACTATATTCTTGTTCACATGCCACCGACACAGCAAGTGATGACTCGATGGATACACATTGGCCACTGCTTTCATTAAACCCAAATCTCGATCTGTTACAATGCAATTAGGCCGAGGACAACTGCTCATGGCCTCCTTCAAACAACGCAACGCCCATTCAAAATTTTCCGTCTTTTCGTGGTCCAAGTAGGCAAAGGCAATTGAGAACGTCTTGTTGGTACAAGTAAAACCCACAATCTCAAGAAATGGGAGTCCGTAACGATTGGTCTTGTACGTGCAATCGATGACGAATACGTACGGATACGACTGTGCCAACTTAATGCATTTCGGGTGGATCCAAAACAAGTCGGTAATCGCATTCAACTCGTTCGATCTATGGTACGAGAGGTATTCATCTTCTTTCAACTTGACGAACAATGATTGCAATTGAGATCTCCCATCCAATTCACTGAAATTTAACTTAGAGATAGTATTGTAAACTGTCTTCATACCAGTTACATTAGACGGGTCCTTTTGCTTCAATGCTCTTAGAATTGCCCTTGGTTTCACCATTGCTTTCTTCATAGTGTGAACCAAGGAAACATCCTCCTTTGATAATCTTCCGGCATAAGAGTGTCCGTGCAAGTTTTCGAATAAGTTGTGGTTGTGAATACCACAACTAACATCCAATTTCCACTCAGCCTTTTCATCATCCTTGTGTTCTCTTGTCCCCTTCAATTTAAACGGACAATTGCATTTCTTTGAACCGGTGCTCCTTTTTCCCGGTCTTTGATCATCTTCACCTGGTACCTTCTTGCCAACATAATGGCCCCCACGCTCACAACGAACAATCAAATACGGTGTCCTACGTCCTCTATCCCCGTCACACGAACCCCCAATCATTAACACCATTCCAATTCTTTTACATACTTCACGAACCCATGCCATTAAAGCTTCTTTTGTTGGGAATTTTTCTGACGTGGTAAATGAATGGGTGCAATCGATCTACACAAAAGTGTCGAAAATATAAGACAAGTAAATTTGCAACAGGAACCAAATCGACACTTAACTGTCGAAAATTACCCATATTTTCGACACTTAAGTGTCGAAAATAGAGGTCACTTTCGACACCTAAGTGTCGAATTATGATGCCATTTTCGACACTTAAGTGTCGAAAATATGGGTAATTTTCGACACTTAAGGGTCGAAAATGGCATCATAATTCGACACTTAGGCGTCGAAACTTAAGGGTATTTTCGACACATACATGTCGAAAAATAAGGGTATTTTCGACCTGTATGTGTCGAAAATACATGGCGAGTTTAAAAAAAAAAAAATTCAAAATCGATGTTTTAGCTCAAAAAATACATGAATACATACCTGAATGGGTTCTCCTTGCTCGTAAACTACCATTCTATTGTCATTTGAGGCCATTTTGCAAGTTGTGTAAGGTTTTGATTTCTTTTGTTTTGGGGTTTTTTAGGAGGGTTTTTGGGGAGGGAGAAGAAGGAGGTGGAGGAGGTGAGGGGTTTGTGAGTGAGGAGGGAAATGTTTTTTTTAGGTTTTTGATTATTTGGTTTTTAAGAAAGAAAAATAGTATTTGTAATATTTTTTGGTTTTAATTTTCATTAAGGGTATTAAAGTAATTTACAATTAATTATTTATTTTTTATTTTTTTGTAATTCAACTAAGCAAAAATAAGTATTCAAAATAGTTGTCCCCATAACAAAAATCTATGTCTTTTAAAACTTGAAGTCAAATTATACAAATTATATCTTGAAGAATATAAAATCGGTGGCGTGTGAGAAATTTATGCTATTAAAATCGGCGGCGTGTGAGAAATTCGAGTAAAAATACAAATGTCTCTTGAGAACTAATTAAAATAAAATAATATTATGTAGAAAAAATTAGAATTGAACTCAATCCAATTGATTTTCCTACTTTATAGTGCAACAATAGATGAGGAATAGAAGCAAAGTTATACTATATTATGATTTTCTTGATATATATACTCGATTTAATAGTATTTCATGCGATAAAGTGTTGGCAATAACGTAATAATCACATTAACTATTAAAGTCTAATAAATGTCAATTGGGCAACCTAAGAGTCTTTGAGCCCGCAATGGTAGAGAATGTGCCAAGGGTCACTGCCACGTGTTTCGAGGTAGTCGAAGAGATTGGTTCTCTAGTTAAGCTACAAAACAGTTGAAAAACACTAGGTGACACGCGAGGTTGGCCCGACGATTGTCCTCCGATGGTCAAGTCAGAAAACTATCACCATATAAGCAAATAATATTAATTAATTACCTAAATAGCATACCTCATTATGTAGGGGTGAGCTCGGGACGGGATTTCGGAATTGTGATTTCTGGATTCGGGATACAAATTCTAAATCCCAATCCCGTCCTAAACTTTTAAATATCGCTTTATCGGGAATCCCTAAACAATTCTCAACAAATCCTCCCAAATCCAAGTCTCTCTAAATTAAAGGTAATTTCTCATCTAAATTAGTCATATGTGTTTAATTTGTGGTTAATTTTGGTATTAATCATGTTCCCAAAAAATCGCATTTATGAAGATTTATTTTCTTGATGCTGCGCGATTTCCACGCCCATTTTTGGCGTGGAAATGGAGGTAGGACGCTTGGTTTAGGCGTGGACCGGAGGTTTGGGCGCCCGGTTCAGGCGTGCAAACCCCTGACCCGCACCTGGACCGATTGTCCGGTTCAATATCCTTTATTTATTATTTTTTTTTGTTACAATCTTTTATTTTTATTTCATCATTAGTTAATTAATTTTTATTATCGGCAGACTACTACATACTTTTAATTTTATAGTGCTACGCAGACTACTACATACTTTCAATATCCGGTTCAGGCGTATATGCAGACTACTATTTATTTTTTATTGTCGCCGGATTATTACTTATTTTTTTGTTTTTTTTATTTTACATAAACATCAAACAAATATATTACATAAGCATCAAACAACACAGAACTACATAAAAATAAAATACATCAACAATGGGAATAAACATCAAACAACACAAGAACTACATACAAAGAAAATACATCAACTACTATTCAGAATGTCCCAAACTCGACGTCTACCTGCAAATGCATCGTCCAAATCTATAACTTATCCCTCGAGTTAAATAGTTTCGTTACTACAAAATGTTCACTATGATCAACTTCATACGTAGAAGAATTTTGTTGCTCTTCCTGAAATAACTACGAAACAAAAAGAAAGTTAAAGAATAGTAACAATAGTAGTAAAAAAAAACGCAAAAGTGGCCGGCGTCCAAACTGGAAGCGAAAAGTAGTGTTGGGCGCCCAAACCGTGCGCGGGAAGGTCAACCGGGCGCCCACTCTGGGCGCAGATCGGTCTTTTACGCGTCCAGATTGGGCATGAAAATTACTTTTCGGCGCCCATTTTGGTTATGAGCAACGTTTTCCCGATTTATAGAACAAAAACGAACAAATTTTACTTTATTGAATTGTGTATCTCAATCCTCATCCGATGCACTCATTTCCATTATCACTACAATAATATAGGTTTTGAGACGATTTCTAATATAAAAGTTAAGAGAATTATCGTAAACCCGCATTTGTAAAAATGTCACCGCTAATATCACCTCCTTTATTACAATCATGTTTATTATTTATACTCCATTTTTTCCATTTTTTTTTATCTCTATATCCCTCTCTCCAACACTTGGTTGGTTTTAACCGAGTGTCGAAATTCTTTCTTTCTTTTGTATAGGAGTGTTGAAATTCTAAACCAACTAATTTCCGTTATTTATATAGGAAATTAACTTATGGGCTACAATTATATTAATGTAATATTATTACTATTTATTACTAGCAAATTTTGAATGTCATATGTTCTTGTATATATCATGCACATTGGCTAGCTACTTGTAATATCCATTAATGTATTATACCATAACTCAGAAATTTTACGACTAGGTCGAAAATAATATTCATTCTCTTATATTATTATTGTTATAATTTCGTTTTTATAACTGTCGAGAATGGAAAGCTAAATTTCAAAATTGCGAGAAAATCACCCAATAACATTATTTTTTTTATTTAACTATAGAGTTATTACATTTCTTCCTTATGTTATATTTATGAATTGAAGATTAAAGATTTTGTAAGATTAAATTAGTAGTTGTATCATCAATCATGCATGTATAGTTTTTTGATAAGAAATGGTGAAGCAAGAGTGAAATAATAGTAAAAGGGCATTCAATCCAACACGCACAATATAATTATTTTATTATGATTCCTCAAAGAAGGGGTAATAATAAAACATATATTATTACCTACAATTATTTGGTCATCGAAAAAAACTTATTAAAGAAAAAAATAGTATGTAGGAAATAATTAGGAGCATGCAATAGAATAGGTATCGAGTGCAAAATCGACACGGTCGCCGGTATAGGCAAAAGAGATGGCTTCTCCAACGAGTACACCGCCTTTGTTAAGAAGACATTTACCGCTCTTGTCAATTTCGGAGATGAGTGATTGGTCTTTCTTACTAACCACTGCAGCTTCAAACTTAGGACACAGAAGTTGCACGTTATAAACAGTGCAGATGCAGGTGTTTTTCACGCTCACCTTCCACTCTGTCCTCGATGTATAAGTTTGGACAATCTCAATCTTTTTTGGAGGGCACGCATGATCGTCACTTAAACCTTATATTCAAAACAAAATCATTTATTAATATTTTTTTTAATTATTTTATTACATATATTATCAATAACAACATTATATATATATATATTTGATTAGTACATTATATATATTATCAATAACAACATTATATATTATCATACCTTTGGGAATAACAAGGGAAATAAGAACAATGAAGCAAAGGAAAGTATAAGTGATGCCTCTTCCCATCTTTTCCACCTCAAATTTTTTCACTATTAAAAAGATTGATGTTGTTGTTTTTTATTTGTTTTTATGTCACACTCTCTGATTTCAGACATTATTTATAGAGGTGATTTGTGGGTGGATATGATTACAAGAATTTATATTGGGGAAATCCTGTTGAATATTTTGGTCAAAGATTTACTATATCTATATGAAAAATATCGTAATTAAATTCAATGTTAAATGGTCAAAGTTACGGTGTTGATAAAACCATCATATCTACAAAATCATACATATTCATACTTGTACCAAACACATATTATGTATTTAGGTTTTCTCCATTGCGGTTTTTAAGCATGAGTCCCTGACCAACCATATTTATTAATGTACGGGGTTATATCTCTTTCGCCAATAAGCTAATACATTTAATATGTATCTTATATCTTATATATAAAAAAAGAAACGTTGGGCAATCCTAAAAAACCCTAATGGTATTTCTATAATTATTTATTTTTATTATTTATTCTCTACTAATTTCTATCTATATTTTTTTTTAACAATTATCAAAATTAAAACTAACTCGTGAAAAATCCTACCTATTAGTATTTATGTAATTATTTATTTTTTCTCTTCTAATTTTTTAACTATAATTTTTAGCAATTATTAATTTCCTATTTTTTATCAATATATCTCAAATCTTAAGAGAAAGCTAGAAATTCGATTTGTTAAATCTTAGTCTATTTATTTGGATTATAAGTCTTAATATGTAAGATTTAAAAAACTAATGTTATATAAAATATGAATAATACTACATTATTAAATTTTACTATATTAGTGTACTATATTTTCTTATTATGTATTAAATTGATTTTTTTTCACTATTTAAATAATATCCCGTGCATCGCACGGGGGAAATTGCTAGGTATAAATAAATAAAGAAAAAATGAATGTATATGACAAAATTACCTCAAACCCTTTAAACCCAATCCTAATTGTAACCATAATTTAACTTCAATGTAATCAATTTTGACCACAAAAAAATCAATTTGGACCTTTTCTTTTTAATTTTTTAATTTTTTTTTTCTGAACTTTTTCTTTTTGCGGCCGGTTTTCGGCGTTGACTTTTTTTTTTCTCTGTTTTCTTTTTCTGCCGCCAGTCTCCGGCGTTGACTTTTAAAAAAAAATTCACTGAAAAAATTATCCTTTTTTTTTTTACCCCGCCACTGGACGTTGACCGTAATTGCAATGTCACTAAAAGTAATTATACTGTCGTTGACATTAATTGTACTATCATTGACAGTACATTTACGTAATTATACTGTCAATGACAGCACATTTACGTAATTGTACTGTGAATGACAGTACAATTACTGTCAACCACAACAATATTATTATCTTTTTGGCCTTTTTGATTTTGTTTGATTTGTTGACAAGTCGACGTAATTATATTACTGTTTTTTACGTTAAAATTACTGTAAACACAATAGTACTACTGTCAACCACATCGATATTATTTTTTTGACTTTTTTTGTTTTGTTTGATTTGTTGACCAATTAACTTAATAATATTAATGTCTACTATTGTTATATTACTATAAACACAATAATATTTGTGGTTGACGATAATATTACTGTCGTTCGGTAATATTACTGTATGTGTTACAGTAATATTACTGTCAACCACATCAATATTAATTATTTTGGTTTTTTATTATGTTTGCCTTTGTTAGTCAATATATTAATATTACTCTATTACACAATAATAGTGATTTTTGTTGTGTTAATATTATTGTGCTAGAGAGTAATGTTGTACTAAACTGTAGTAGAGTTAATATTACAGTGTTAAACACTAATACTGTCAATATAACTGTGTTAAAAAGTAATATAGTTAATATGACTGTCAACCAGAGTCATATTACTTTTTGAACTGGTAAAAAGATGTTGAAGAAAAAAAAAATTAATTGAAAAGTCAACACCAGAAACCGGCGGAAAAAACAGGATTAAAAAAAAAAACAAGTCAACACCGGAGACCGGCGGTAAACAGCGCCGACAGACGAAATTGTAATTCAAATTTAGTTTTGGGTCAAAATTGAACAATTTATGAAGTTTGTGGTCAAATTATAGTTAAATTGAATTTAAGGATGAAATTGAAGCATATTAAAATTTGAAGCGGTATTTTAGTCTTATTTACACCTCCTCTAGATAATGTCAGAATTTTTTTGTAAAAGAAGTTTTTGTCTGAACTACTTTATAAATAAGTATCACACGATGGGCTTATTTGTAATCTGTCCCTTATATAAAATCTTGTAATAAATTTGATGAAGGACACGTTGATTCAACAATGAATAAGACTTTGATACCCGCTTCCAAACTCTCTCTCTCTCTTTATCTCTTTAAATTTATATTTTCCGCTAGTCGAATTCATCTTCTCTGGCGAAAGACCGGCGCTCGGGTGATTTTCCCGCGGTCAAGGAAGTTGGGCTTGGAAGGAGGTCTTGAGAGTTTAGATCCTACACCATCAAGTGGCGCCCTCTGTAGGAACTATTTGGAATTTATTCACATGAGATTCCACGCACCTCTCCCATTGTTGGATTTCCATTCGTCGGACTCGTACCGCCAATTACTGGGGTAACCTTAGACGGACCGCGGTTCGATCCTCCACACTTGCGATTCAAATGAAGTTGCTTGTCTTTCCTCTTTGCCAACTATACGGCCATCTACAACCCTCTTGATTTAAATAATCGTACTTCACTTGCAATATCCTCCTTCAATCCACCCATGAAGGCCCCCATTAGAGCATCTTCGTTCCAACTGGGCAAGCAATTCATGAGTTTTTTGAACTCACTTAGGTATTTGCGGAACCCCCCTCGTTGCCTTAGTTTACATATAGATTTGTTTAGATCCTCGTAATCTCCATATCCGAAGCGCAGAAGAACCCCTTTCTCAAATTGCCTCCCCGTGATCCGATCACCCATGTTCGCACGCTCGAACCACTGCCACCATTGATTCGTCTCTCCTTCGAGATTATACGCGGCTAAAGTAATTTTTTATGCCCGTGAAAATCGTTGGCAACAAAAAATTTGATTTGCTTTGCTTAACCAAACTCAAGGTTCGTCCCCCAAAAACGTGGAATTTGTATATTATTTGCTGGGGAAGTGCATTTTTATTATTATCGCCACAATATTAGTATAGAATAAAGCCACATAAGAGAATACACAAATGGATTAATAAACTAAATGAATATATAATAAATGAATAAATAATGTAAATATTACAGAATACAAATTTAATGTCTTGTGATCCAGACTGTTTATGGAAAGATCGAAAATCGACCACACCCGTAATTGTTCCTAAAATTTCAATTCAAAGACAAATTTACACACCTTTAGATCTCGAAAAACTAACTTGAAACATCTTCATTAGTGTTATCGACTTGGTCAGCAGCAACAACAATCTTCTCTCCCGACTCTGTATTTTTCTTCCTACCAATTTCACCGTATTTTGCAAATGCAGCTTTCAGTGCGGATTTTACACTTACTGGTTCCTCTTTTTTTCTTCGTTTGGTTTCATCTACAGTTTCCTTCTCCTCCTCGTTTTTCTCACTTTCAGGGGCAAGGTTGTCAATAGGATTTTCTGCAATAGGTGTGTGGTTCGGAACTACGCGCTTGAATGGCTCATGGAAAGTATCATACAACCGTTTTACCTGCCGTAATTTCAGAATTATGCAAGAATTAAAAGGTTGCAAAAGGCTATAAAAATTTATAGTTATTTTTTATTTCTTTTTTAAATCTTCGATTTAAATGAAGTGTAATATCCAGAAGCTAATCTCAAGAAAGTGTGAGAATAAAGACTTTGCAAAGTTCGCCTAATTTATGCGTACAGGATTATCTGCATCAAACAGAAATCCCATGAAATACACTTTGTAACGAACGGAAAAACATTGAAATTACCTTTCGTTCTCCTATGCCGGGGCAACGAGCAAGATCGTCCACCGACGCATCCATGATATTAGAAAGAGACTGTAATTGGTAGAATATTAGTTTAGTACACAAGCACCAAAATAACGGTACTCAAATTATATGACAAATATAAATCACGGGCTCACCCCAAATGTAGACCCAAGAGTAACAACATCTGTTTTGTTCACATGCCGCACCGATGTCAATGCGTTATTTAACTGTAACAGAAAAAAAAATTGAAATTTCGTTACATCATTATAGTGAGCTTTCCCAAAAATATTCACAAATAGTCGAGCAATACGATTCATACCCGTGATAGGTAATCCATGTCCATTTGTCCCTGAATAAGTTCAGCCGATTTATTTTCATACACTTTAATCGTCTCCAAGTATCGACCACATTCTTCCAAACTGAAAAAAAAAAAAAATGATAGCAATTAGATGACAGTAAAGAAAAGGACGAATGAAGCTTATCGTTTTAAGACACGCAGTAAGCAGAAAACAGTGAGAACCAATTTCATGCAGAATACTTTACGAGGTTGTGTTTTCTTTCACGTACAAAAAGAAAGCCATGCTAAATTAGTTACGTACATTTGCTTTCCACTCAGCGAACAAAACCAAGTCGTAAAATATACGATGATATAAAAGAGATATACCTCCAAGCACATAAGAGAGTGCAGTCATGGAGTAGAGCTGTTTTTGTGACTTCGAGTAAAGGCTTAACAACATCTTCCTGGTACACAACCATCAAGAAAATTAGAGAACCCGAAAAAAAAAAAAAAAATTAAGACGTAAAAAAAGTTGATTGGTCCAAAGGCTTACCACATCAACATGGCATAATACGACACGTAGCTTGAAGTTCTTCTGCAGTTCCCTTATTCGAAAATAAAGGTAATCTGGATGGAGAAGATGATAGCGAAGACTGAAAGAAACCAACAAGAAACTCTATTAAACAGAATTCAGTTAAACCTCTATAAATTAATACAGTCGGGACTAGAAATTCTATTAATTTAGCGAAATTATTAAATTATCGAGTTAGTAATTCAACACGTTTTCACCGAGTTGGAGCCGAGAGAAACTATTATTTAATCGAGGTTATTAATTTATCGAGGTTCTACTGTATTTTACATTATGGAACCACAACAGATATGTTTGATATTAATTAATTAAATACAGTTCAACATCAGACCTCAAATACAGCGCACAAGAATTCTGGCCCAACAAGTAGTCGCAGACAATATCCGCAAAAGCCCATCGCACATTCCTAATATGTTTCAGTAAAGGGTTCCCTTTCTGCAACTCGTCACAAACAAAAAAAAAACATAGTCATTTCATCCACTTTATAAACACCGAATTGCTTAAAAGTTCGGGGAATAGAAAGCAAGGCCAGTGATTTAAAATTTCAAGAAACAATTAAAAAGGTCGAAGGCAAACACGCCTTTGACACACAATAATTAGCAGCCACCAAGTTCTACTACATCCAGTAGTCGTATTACTGACGAGCTACATTGACAGTTTGAATTATCTAGCATTTTATAATAAAATGAAGCGTGGCTGTATTAGTTCACTTATGTACAGGACCAAGATCGTCGGAAAATAATTCACCTGTCTATTGCTAACAAGGATGGAGTTCCGATTCCCACCGGTTGATGAAACTAAAGTCGATGGAGCTTCGGATTGAACAAATTGCCTGAAACATTACAAATAATTGTCTTCAATCCCACACGAATAGCCCACATATAGATACTGATATACACATATATGTCACACGCATAGAGAGACAATCGAACCTTGAATCGGGCGTGTGAGAAGGTGAAGGGGAAACTTTTGATGGAGGTGGAGGGGTTGTGTAGAATTCGGTGTTCTTTACGAAATTGAAAGCCTGAGAAAACGAAGGGGATGGATTGAATATAGATTGTGCCTTTGGTTCGGAGCTCCCCACCACCTCTTCGTAAGATGGTATTCTTATGGCAAATGACGTATTCTTATTCTGCTGCTGGTTTTCAGGGTCGCCTCGGTTTTCCATTTTTTCTAAGTTTCCAATTAATTTGTAGAAAAGCAGATGTTCTTCTTGGGTTGCTGGAAGAGAAAATTACTGCAAAATTCACTGAACTGTCTGAACTTCACTTTTTTAATTGAAAAAAAACAATCGGGATTGTAACGAAAAGAGTGGGATGGGGAGAAAGTGTAGAATGAAGCGCTAATCCGTATAACATAAATAGTAATGAATAATGTGAAGTGTTATAATTTTGTGCAGCGTCTAAGAACTAAGTTCGGAAGGGGAAATTACGGCCTGAGAAAGCGTCGTGCAACAAAAAGTTCGATTTATGCAAAAAAAAAAAAAAAAAAAAAAAAAAAAAACAGACTGTGAAGCAGAAAACAGATATATCATGGCTCTATTTTGCTGGCATTTTCATAATTCCGAAATCATACTATATCTACAGTGAAATCAAAAAAATTGCAACACATAACAACAAATTATTGCAAGCAATTTAATAACAATAAATAATTGCAATTCTTAGAAATCATGAATATCAATTACGAAAACTAATTGGGGAAAACCTAAGCCCAAGCAGCAAGTTACAAAGAAATTAAAAAAATAATAACCATGGATGGGTTTCAGCAAATTCACTATATTCCACGAATTAGCAGCATATAAAATCTAATTTAAATGAAAAAGGGAAAAAAAATAGCACCTTGGATGAAGGCCGAGCAAGAATGGCAACGGCGACTTCCTTTCCGACGCCGTTGGAAGACGGTGGAGCAAATAAACTGACAGACTTCTTTTTTATTTTATTTATTTATTAGTTGATGGCGAAGATGGTTGATTACCCCCTTGAAACTAACAAGTTCCTCTTTTTTTTCCTTTTTTTTTTTTTTTTAATTTACAAGAGAATAAGCAGGCACTTAAATTTGGTTAATTTGTACCCTCAAATAACAGGTCTTGACATTTTGCACCCTTAAAATTGAAAAAATAGTAGAATGCCCCCTCGGATTACGATTTGCTACGCAAAGCGTACCCTACTTCACCTTTTGGCTAAAACGGTGATCGACTACCCGATTTATTAGTTATCATAGTTCCAGCACCGTTAGAAATGGAAGTATACGAGAGATTTCTTTGTGATATGGAAGTATTCAATAAATAATATAAAGGTAGATAGAGAAGAAGTTTATAACTCTCGTCCATTCATATTCGGTCTAAGTATGTTACTCTAGTGCTCTTTCCGATTCATATTAAGTATCACTTAGGTCATCTTTGTTTCCTCATGTTAAATGTCACTTTGGATCTAAATCTGGAAATTTTCTTAATATTGAAACCATGCGCTTTCAATAAATGTGTAAATTCAATCCTTAAGAAGGATTTTCCGCAAATTTAATAAATTTTATGGATCCACAAGTTCAATCTTTATCACCCCAAATTGGCACTTGATTTGAATAAATAAGTGATGTTTTATCACTCACTTTGGGTGTATCGGATGGGAACACGTGCACAGTAGGGGTAGGTGATATAGGTAAGGTTGAAGCCTCTTAGCGAGCAGTGGGATGGCTGTGCGTTAAACCTGCAAAATAACGACACGTGAACTAAGTCGGTGGTACCTCCAGCGGAAACCTCTCTGACGCTCAAGTCAGGTGTCTAGTCAAAACCAAAGACAGGTCACACGAATTCTAGAGAGCTCTAGTGAATAATCAAAGTGTACCTTTTAGAATGGGAAGGGGAGTCTATTTATAATTAGGTTGGTAGTAGAGTCAAAATTAAAGTCCAAATCTAATTTCTAGTTATGGTATAATTCTAATTAATGTTGAAGCTTGTTATGGGCTCAAAATCTTGGTCCTGACGGGCCGGGCTATTATTATAGTTCCCTCGTTATTCGGCCATGCCCTTGAGCCTTGGGGATTCAAGCCCAATGTAGAGTATCGAATTCACTAATTGGTTCGACCAATTTAGCAATATCAATAAGTATGACAATAACATATAAAATACAATTTTAATATATAATCTATTTACCGACTTCACAAAACACTTGGCAAGGAGTTGGAGGGAAGTTAAAAAAAAAATCTCTTAATCCAGTTTCATTATGGCTTTGTTTGATTTAAGTAAAATAAAAGTGTAATGATGAAAATTGCAAGTAAAATATTTTTGTTGTTTGGTTAAAAGGTCAAATAGTAGGATTCTGTCAAGATCATTGGACATACAAAAATAACACCAACACACACTTTTCGCAGCAGTTATCTCCCAAATAGTAATTTCAACAGAGCCATATATCTTCCTCGAAGATCTCCTCCGGCGGTCTAAAGGAGATAGTTCTTACCGGAAAATTGACCGCATGCAAATTTGCGCGATTAAGTGGCGTCGTCTGTGGGAAGGGAACCTGAGCAGGGCCGGTCCGGCGTAATAGGGGGCTCGGGGCGAGAATATAATTGTTCGATAGTTCGGGGGCAACGTCCGAATTTTTTTTTTCCCCACATCTTAAGCTTAATGAAATAATATGAATAAATTATTTATTAACAGAATTCTCATAAATAGAAGTCTGAAAATATTAATGTCTAGATAAAAACTTTTGTGTAAAGGTTAGAATAAAAAGAAAAAAACAATTGTAATCTATTTTTAAACTTATAAAAAAGAAGAAAAAAATAATAAAAGAGTAAAACAAAATTTTGAAAAAAATACAAGAATATTTTTTTTTAAAATAATAAAAAGAATTTACACATCAAAATATATAATGTATATATATTAAAATTTTCAAAATTTGGGCCCCTATAAATTTGGGCTCTGGGCGTGGGCCCTGCTCGCCCCACCCAGGATCGGCCCTGAATCTGAGCTTTAGACCTTGATTGAGAATCAAATAAGAAGGTGGTGGCGATTATGTTGGGAATCAGGCACATGTTTACGCAGAGGAAAACAAAAGTTTTATAAGAAAAATGAATTTAATCATATAAACACATACTCCATAATAGCAATTAATTGCGTACCTTAATGCTTCCAGCAAAAATTAAAAACAACATGCATATTATTAATTCGTTAATTAAATCACGTAGTATGCTCGCAGTACAATTACAGAACGACATTCATGAAAAACATACTGCAAATATCAACATTTAATTTAATCATTTTAAATTAACACCTAGTAAAAATTGGATCCGAAAATTACTTCTTGAAGCGTGAGGCGAACTTTCGGATTGATGCAAACTGCAACCAATCTATACAGTCAGGAGGAGCAGCAGCGACGGACGCGCGAGCAGCGGCGGCGCGTGTGAATCACACGCTGTCTTCGGACGGCGCGTGAGGGCGCGTGCGCCGGCGGTTCGGCGGGGGCTTCTCGGTGATCTGACTCATTTGTCTTCCTCCTCTCGGATTTCACCTCGTATACCGAGTTCAACTAGTACGTGGCACTAGACACACAAAAGTCAGATTAAACGGTAGAATAAAACAAAGAAAAAGAAGTACCGAGAACAAACGGCGCGAGGGCGCTGATTTCCGGCGACGGCGGCGGCGCGGTGGAGATGGCACCGGACTAGGTTATGAGCGTCTAGGGTTTTGTTGCTTGTGTACAAGAACTATAAATCTTGTATTTATAGTGTCTTATATATAAGCCCTAACGAGTTTAACTTGGATCGGGCCCAACAACTTAAGTTCGTTAGTTTTTCTTTGCTCGTTTCTCATAAACCAATGATTGGAAAATTATAACAATTATATTTTCTGAATCATTGAAACGTCCTCGTCATTACGAATGCCAAATCTCGATTTCAAATTTCTAAAACTAGAAACCATAATTCAGTGGACCTACTATATGTGGAAACTTCCCAATTTAGAAAGTTCACTAAGATGATTACCTAGTTCTTTCGTTTCCTTATTCTCATTCATAATTCCCAATTATGAATGTTGGACTCAATCGTATTGACATCTAATTATGCAAAGATTAAACATTTTTATCTTTGACCGTTTATTCAATGAACTCGAGTACATAAGCAGTGGGTGTTAATCCTAATGCTAATGATCCAGTACTGTTGTACTGCGATAACACCGGAGCCGTGACGCAAGCTAAGGAGCCGAGATCTCATCAGAAATCCAAGCATATTCTGAGAAAGTATCATGTGATCCGAGAGATCATTGATAGAGGTGAAGTCAAAGTAGAACGAGTCACATCGGAAGAGAACGTAGCAGACCCCTTCACGAAGCCTTTACCAAGGTCGGTCCACGAGAAACACCGAGAGTCGATGGGATTACGATTTATGGGTAGTTGGCTTTAGGTCAAGTGGGAGATTGTTAGGGTAGGTGACCAACAAGCCAACTTGTGGTTGTGGTCATTCAATTTATTCTTGTAATAAATAATTTTTTTTTGTATTCATGATAAAACACATTGGCATTCTATATATTTGTCCCTTGTACAAACATAGATATAGTCCTTACAGTTATTACAATTACTTGTAATTGATCTTTTAGGATCGTGAGATATTTACTTAAATATCATAACCGTTAAACCGTGTTCCTAGTCGAAGGGTTACGCTACCAATGAGGATATCGGCCTTTCCCATTAAGAGACTAGCACTTAATGTATGTGTATTGCGTCTCATCAGTAAACGATATTGTGATATCGGCATGCATAAGTGGGTGCTCGTAAGTTGACGAGTTCATTCAACTCCCTAATCCTAGAAATCTATAAGTGGTTCTCAATAATCGAGTAGAGATCTCTATGGTATAGTTTTACACCATTAGTCCTTAAGACCTAGACATCATTGTGACTTCACTAGAGGACTAGCTGTATTGTGAACTGTCTCTGAATTTCACCGAGGGCCGCCCCAAGGGCCAATGTTCATGTAGTCCAAAATCTAGTGGGAGGTTTGTGCGTTGTAGTCGGGGATTCGATTGCTAGAATAGTCTTGGATGTCTTGTGTGTTCTCATAGTTTGTAATCTTTAAGTCTCTGGCCAGAGCTGACTAAGTGATGATTAGGGAATTCGATTCTCTAAGTCATGCATGCACGTACCGATTACAACACTTAGAACGATCCCACAGTTATAATACTTAAGTAAATATCTCATGATCATAATAGATCAAATATAAGTAATTATAATACCTGTAAGGACTATATCCATGTTTATGCAAGGGACAAAGATATAGAATGCTAAGGTGTTTCATCATTAATACGAAATAGGATTATTTATTACAAGAATAATTAAAATGATAAAAACAAAAAAAAAATCTTCTCTTAAATTACCCCGATATTTCAGCCCCCAAGAAAACCCCCCTGGATCCGCCCCTATTACTAGAAAATTATGATTTGGCAACGGACGAATTCATTGCTAAGAAGTAAAAATCCGTCACTAATCAAGATTTAGTAACAGATAATGCTCATCTCCAACACCGTCGCTAAACGGCACGTCGCTAAATTTGGCGACGACGTGCGCAAATCCGTCGCTACATTTTAGCAATAGAGAAGCCGTTGCCGGATCCGTCGCTACTGTAGCAATAGAATGACTCGTCGCCAGATCCGTTAGTAATGTCGAAACCGAATGACCCATCGCCAAATTCGTCGCTACTTTAGATAGGTATTGAATCGTATCTAAATCCGTCGCAACAAATATTTTAACAATTAAAAAAATATATATATTTATTTTTATTTTGATACATATTTAATATATATTGTATACCAAAAATAACAATTATATATAAAAATTCAGCATACAATGTTACAAATTTGTTTTACAAAGTGTAGCACTATTGTTTTGAAATCAAGATTGAAACACTGTCAAAATTTAAAATACATCAATCATATTCTGTAAGTGCAACACACACCGTTTCTCCAGTCTCTCCAATCGACATATGCTTGTGGTTTACTTGTATCACGTAGATGACATCCTGAATACTAGCTGCATAGCACACAAAAGTAGTCCAAGACAAGACATATGTAATTAGCTAAATATTCACGCTAAGCTAAAAAAGACAACTTGAAATCCTAATAAAACAAATTGTGTAAGAAAGTGAATATTTCATACCCGATACAACTTCTTTCTGCAAAAAGAAAGAGAAATATTGAGGAAAATTTAAGAATGAAATCTACCTTGAAATTACGGATTTGCTACAGAAATCATTTTTCGACTGGACCACGCCCGATATATCGATATTCCTGGCAATACATTATAAACTACAATCACATACATAAACTAATTGGGTTCCTTACCTCTTCCGAACACTCGGTACAAAAACATCAATAGTTGGAAATCAGGACTTGGACATCCAATCAATCGAGAGAATCCTCTGTAAAAATTAGGGCTTCGGCTGTGGATTTTGCTTCCGCTATTGTTTGTGGTTTGGACATATCTTTCTTTAAATTTTACATCTTTCCGAATATTTATTAATATTTTATTGTAAATCTAGTGTTGTTATTGCTATACATAATAAATACGTAAATACTTAATACTATAACTTTAATTAAATAATGGATAAAAGAGTAAAACCGTGTTACTGGTGTTTGTTTTCTGCCTAATTCATTTAGGTAACAAATGATATTAAGTTTTTATACATATAATTTATTTCATCACTTTTAATAGTTAATTACAATATAATTATTAAAATAAATATATATAAATAATATTAATTAAAATAATCAAATAAAAAAAGTAAAAAAAAAAAAAAAAAAAAAAAAGCAGAATAATAATTAAATGATAACAGTACAAAATTCTCAATATTATATTTTAAATTTAAAAACAGCAATCCTAAATATCTATTTTAGCAACAGGTCCTTTAAACTGTCTCTACATATGATGTTAATATTTATTTTTAGCAACAAGTTATTATCCATCACCAAATTATGTCGCTAAATATTTATTTTAGCAACGGATTTATCATTCGTCTCTAATATCTGTTGCTAGCACTGAAACTCCATAAGCGATGGGACGATTTTGTTTTACGTCGCTAATCCCGTCACGAATTACTTATTTAGCAACGGAATGTTTTGTTCGTCGCTAGCTGCCGTTGCTAAATCATGATTTTCTAGTAGTGAATATAGATGGATATGGGAACTCCATTGGAATAACGATTGTAGCACAAACTTAAGAGATCTATCTTGATCAGAGATCTATTTTGATCACAGTTAACAAGAAAATAACTTTAGTTGTTATTTGTTTTAACTTATTGTGCTAGCACTCTAACCAAGTGTGGGATGGACAGCCTGAAGTATTTGTTCGAATATGGGCTCAATGTGCAATATTGATGAACTTAGTGTATAATTATGAAAATAATATTATGATGAGTATTTTAGACAAAAAAAAAACATAAAAAATAGTTTATTTGCGAAATTATTTTTCTATCCGAACATATGTATATTTAAGTCCCTTATTATGGGTCTATATGTCATTTGCCCTTCATTTTTACATACTTTTAGCAAAGAAAATAATCATAAAATAGATCAGAGGCCCAGACTGACTAGATCCTACTTGACTTCCACGCTATTAATATTGAAAATGAAATTCCTTTCTTATTCTAATTAAATATATGTATTCTCTACTCTTCTAAGAAAAAAATATATGGGTCCATTTGGATGGATGGATTTGGGGAGGGATTTGATTTGGAGAATGGATTTGAAATGACTCCAATTTTGGAGTCATTTGAAATCCATCACTATTGCTCCAAAATCAACTAAAAAGGAGGGGTGGGGATTTGAAATCCATCCCCAAATCCCTCAATCCAAACAAGTCCGATGGATTTGTTATTATGGATTTGAAATCCCTCCCCCAAATCCCTCCATCCAAATGCACCCTATATGTATTCTACTACGTACATGATTATTCGTCATTCCTATATAATTTATAAGTATTTTCGTCATCCTTTTAATTATCCTCACAATAGCTGGTTGACTTAGACTCGAAATCGATTAATATAATCATGTTGAAATTGAATTTGTTAAAAATAATACAATATATATGTTTGTCGAGCCTGACTTTATTTGCTAATGACGCACATAAAAGGATTAAATTATTCAAACTGTGAACTTTGTTTATTAAATAATGAACTAAGGCCCCGTTTGGTTGCCAAGATAAGTCATGATTAACTAAATAGTTGGACTTAATTTGATGTTTGGTATTCTCAATAAATTGGCGGGTCGACCCGCCAAAATTATATAATCATGGTTTATTTTGTCTTATCTTGCCTTCTAATGAATTTTTTTTGTTGGACGTTTCAAGCTTCAATAAAATAATTGGATCTCATTAGATTATTTAATTTTATCTTGGCTAATCTTATCTTGCCAACCAAACGAGGCCTAAGTTTGAAAAAACACAAGCATACTTCCGTTAAATTAATCAGCTATGAAGATCCGATTATGGAAAAAAAAAATTGATGAAATATGTATATAAGAATCTTCGGTTCTTGATCGACTCGAAGCTCGACATATCATCAAATAAAACTGATAAAATTTAGATAAAAAAGATTCAACCAAACATGAACAACTATACATGTTCTGCTCGACTCTATTCGTTTACAAATAGCTAGAAATCAAAGAATGTAATTGTGCATGCAATAAAATGTCAAAGATGCATAATGAAATTAGTGGGCCTAAGACTTTGAGTCTTGGTATGGGGGAATAAGACAGGCAGGTTTCCTTGACGAGAATTTAAGAAAAGGAAATTATTAGTTTAAAGTTAGTGGCCGGTAGAGAGAAGGATATCATTTCCAGATTGCTTCCTTGTCACTTAGGCAAACGCACTCAAAATTATATATAGGTTTACTTCGACTAGACTACTTGCAACTTGTTTTTTTGACAAGTCTAATTAGTCGACATAAGTTGTTTTAAAAACTGATAAGCTGTTATATTTTATTTTTTATGATTTTATAGTGTTTGGATAGATGAGCTTATAAGCTATTTTTACTCATTAAAAATCTTAAATATAAAATAGCTGGGTTAGTGGTACTTTAAAAAAAATTCTTAAAAGCTCTTCAGCGAGTATTTAAAAAAAAATTAAAATCTTCAATTTGGAAGAGATTAATAAGCTCTTATAATTCTTTCTTAACAGCTTATAAGTTTAGTCAAACACCCTCCAATTAGATGAGATAATTACTAATTAAATTGGAAGCCACTATTTTAATAGATGAAAAGATTACTCAAACCTTCCCTCTTAGATAATTGCAGATAAAGCCATGAAACCTTCGAAATATTTCTTCTACGTCGAAGATTCCATAAAAAATCGATAAAAACATGTTAAAATAATCTCTCTTTTTCATATATCATAACTCATTCTGTACATCTCTTTATATAAGAAAAAACTATATGCTCTAAGAAATATATATATGGATATATACTAATTATTGCTACAATCAAGTTAATTCCCTGAGTCACGGGATTCACACACTAAAGAAATCACTACAATCTCTCTTGACAGCTCACGCCAACACTCCCCCTCAAGTTGATGCATTGAGGTCCCGAATGCACAACTTGTCAAGTGATCTGTTGAAATCTTTGCTTGACACAGCTTTCGTTAGAATATCCGCCAATTGATCTTCGGATTTAACAAATGGAAACCGAATTATTTTAGCTTCAAGGTTTTGTTTGATGAAATGTCGATCTATTTCCACGTGTTTAGTACGATCATGCTGAATAGGATTGTGGGAAATAGCAATTGCTGATTTATTGTCACAAAAGAGATTCATCTCAGAGGTGGGAGGATAACCAATCTCAATGAGTAGTTTCCTTAGCCAAAGAAGCTCACAAAGACCCTTAGCCATTCCTCTAAATTCGGCTTCAGCACTTGACAAAGCCACCACCTTCTGTTTTTTACTTCTCCAAGTTACAAGATTTCCTCCGACAAAAGTAAAATATCCTGAGGTGGATTTCCGATCCGTGATGTTGCCTGCCCAATCCGCATCCGAATAACCATCAACCTCTAATTGATTATTATTCTTCGAGAACATCAGCCCTTTGCCCGGAGACGACTTTAAGTACCGAAGTATGCGAAGCACCGCTTCCATATGATTGTTACTTGGATTGTGCATAAATTGGCTCACGACACTTAAAGCATATGTGATATCAGGGCGTGTATGTGAGAGATAAATGAGTTTACCGACTAGCCTTTGATATCGTGCCTTATCTGTTGGTACTTGGTCTGGATATTCTCCAAGCTTGTGATTCTGAACAATGGGAGTGTCTGCAGGTCTACACTCCAACATTCCTACTTCGGCTAGCAAGTCTAGAATGTATTTTCGTTGGGAAAGAAATATACCTTGTTTAGATCTGACAACTTCAATTCCAAGGAAATACTTGAGTCCTCCCAAATTTTTCATCTCAAATTCAGTTGCTAATTGTTTTTGAAGTCGGGAGATCTCTTCTCGATCATTACCTGTGATAATCATGTCATCTACATAAATTATCAAAGCCGTAACCTTACCCGATTGATGCTTTAAGAATAACGTGTGGTCTGAATTACTCTGTTGAAAACCATATTTCTTCATTGCCAAGCTAAACCGTCCAAACCATGCTCGTGGTGATTGCTTTAGTCCATATAATGCCCGTTGCAATTTACATACAACCTCAACCTTTGTAGTCAATGCATAACCTGGAGGGACATCCATGTAGACCTCCTCTTCGAGATCGCCGTGAAGGAACGCGTTCTTTACATCAAATTGGTGCAAAGGCCAGTCCAAATTTGCTGCAAGGGACAGTAGCACTCTAACAGTGTTTAGCTTAGCTACCGGTGAGAAAGTCTCCTGGTAATCAACTCCATATGTTTGAGTATAACCTTTCGCTACTAACCTCGCCTTGTATCGTTCAATAGACCCATCGGCCTTGTGTTTGATAGAGAACACCCATTTGCAGCCCACAGTTCTTTTTCCTTCAGGTAACGGAACGAGAGCCCATGTATTATTTTTTAGCAGTGCCTCCATTTCTTCTTTTATAGCTCGGGTCCAATTTGGATTTTCCAGAGCCTCGTGGACACTGGTGGGAATTTTACACATGGATAGATCATGCGTGAATTTCTTAACCGGATCAGATAGTCTCTTAGTGGAGACATAATTAGCGATTGGATACTTCACCTTTCGTCCTTCAAATTCTGGAGAGTAACGATTTGGTGGCTTGCCACGATTGTTCCTGGTTGGTAAAATATATCCCACAGAAGTATCTACATCAATATTATGTATGGGAGTAGTAGAAGTGCTTACCTCATGGGTATTCTCAGAAGATGATTCGGGTGGTACTTCAGAGAGAGGGGATATGCGTTCGGTAGATTCAGTCTCATGATCTGCACTGGGACATATATTAGGCTCTGCAATATCAGCATCATCATTCTGATCTTCTGAATTGTTGGGCTCAGTTTGATCAAGCAAATTCTGAGCAGAGTTGTCAAGCTCTTGGCTGGCCAAGTTCAACTCATTTGGTTCTTGGCTAGCCAAGTTCAAATCATTTGGTTCCTCATATCTAAACCATTTCAAGTCTTCATCATGTGACTCCCCCTGAAGACGAGAATTAGGTGCCGAGAAAAACATATCGGTTTCCAAAAATTGCACATCCATAGTCACATAGAGTCGTCGGGTGGCAGGATCATAGCACCGATATCCTTTTTGATGTATGCCATAGCCTAGAAAAATGCATCGCACTGCACATGGGTCAAGCTTAGTTCGTTGGTTCTTATGGAGATGCACATATGCCACACACCCGAATACCTTAGGAGGTAACATCAAAATTGTGGGAAGCGACACATATGTGGACAAAGATTGAAGTGGAGTCTTGAAGGACAGAACCTTGGACGGCATTCGATTAAGAAGGTGGACTGCGGTAGAGATGGCGTCAGTCCAAAAACGTTTGGGCATATGAGCACCAACGAGAAGGGCACGTGCAGTCTCAAGGATGTGTCGATTTTTCCTCTCCGCGACCCCATTTTGCTGGGGTGTTTGTGAACATGAAGTTTCGTGGATCAGACCATGGTGATTAAAATAGGCTTGAAATTGTTTATTGACGTATTCACCACCATTATCCGAGCGAAGAACTTGAATGGTTGCACTGTACTGAGTACGGACCATAATATGGAATTTTTCAAAGATACTGAAAACTTCATCTTTGTGTTTCATTAAGTAGAGCCACGTCATACGGGTACAATCATCCACAAATATAACAAACCAACGAAAGCCCGACATATTAGAGATAGGCGAAGGGCCCCATACATCCGAGTGTATTAATGCAAATGGAGTGTCACTTTTATTCATGCTCGATCGAAAAGTAGTTCTATGACTCTTAGCCGAAATACAAGTGTCACATTTCAAATCAGAAATCTGTAAATGCTTAAACAAATCTGGAAAAACATGCTTCAAATACGGAAAAGACGGATGGCCCAATCGGCAATGCCAAAGCCAAAGTTGGTTTTCTTGAGTAGCCTTCGGATGGTGCATATGATGTGCCTGACCAATACTGACGTCATCCATATAGTATAGTCCCCCTCTCTTAGTACCACTCCCAATTATCTCCTTTGTGAGAATATCCTGAAGAAGACAAAAATTTGGATATATGAGTATAACACACCCTAGATCGGTAGTAATTTGACTGGCGGATAATAACTTATGTGAAAGAGATGGAACAAGTAAAGTGTCGGTTAAATGCAGCAATGGAGATAAAGATACAGTGCCCGCTCCAGTGACCGGAGAAATAACATTGTTAGCATTGGCTACGCTTGTGCGTCGTGGTACAGACGTTACAAAAAAATCTGTGGCATCAAAGGTCATATGATCTGTGGCTCCGGAATCAAGAAGCCATGCATGACGTTCCGAGTCAATATCAGAAGTAAAGTGGGCAAGTCCAGAGATACCTGAATTCAAGGTAGAAGAATTATCCGTGGATATTTTTGTTGGTTGTATGAGAGAAAGGTGCGGTTCTGCAGCAGCAATAGCAACTTTGCCTTGTTCTCCATTTGTATCGCGTCGTTTACGAGCTTGAAGCTCATTCCACCAATTTGGATATCCATTCAATTGAAAGCAATTTTCACGAGTGTGTTTTTGATTTCCACAGTGCGAACATTTGAGAGGCTCAGCGGAGATGCGTGTTTTTGCAGATCTTCCACGCACAGAGTGGCCCAACGTGAGCGCTTTGGAAGCCAAAACAGCCCCCTGAGTTCCATTCGTATCATGGTTGACCATCACCTGTTGTCGAATAGCCTCTCGTCGAACATGGGCATATGCCTGTTCAAGCGTGGGGAATGGTTTCATCTGTAAAACATCCCCTCGTATTTTGTCGAGCCGATCATCAAGACCATCCAAGAAAATATAAACACGATCTTCCTGGATAAGTCGATTATAGTGTTGGATATCAATGCTGCATTCCATGGGGTTTGGTCGGCGAAAATCTATCTCACGCCATAAACCTTGTAGATCAGTATAGTACTTTTCAAGAGAGCCGGCGTTTTGCTTCATACGAGTTACACGTCGTCGCAAATCGTACACCTGCGATGCATCACTTCCATCGAAAAATGTAGTGGCAATTGCATCCCAAACCTCTTTTGCCGTAGGAAAGCGAATAAAATTACCGATCAAAAAGGAATCCATGGAAGTAATCAACCATCCTTTGACAATGGCGTTATCAGTGCGCCACTTCCGAAACGACGGATCGGTTTGTGGTGGAGGGGGGTAGTCACCATTTATATATCCCAGTTTGTCTTTGCCGGAGATATACATCTCGACGACCTGGGACCATAGAGCATAGTTGGAGCCGTCCAACTTAATGCCGATCGGAGCAGCAGATGTTTCGGTGGTTATTGTGGGAGACTGAGTTTTGTTCAAGGCCTCAGTCATCCTGGTAGTTAATTCAAGAATAGATTCAGATAAGGTGGACGTGTTGGTGGGGTTATTCAGATCGCCGGAGTCATCCATGGCAAAAAAAAATAAAAAATAAAAGTAGGGTTATTGAGCGGCCAGAATTTGTGTGGCTCGTGATACCATGTTAAAATAATCTCTCTTTTTCATATATCATAACTCATTCTGTACATCTCTTTATATAAGAAAAAACTATATGCTCTAAGAAATATATATATGGATATATACTAATTATTGCTACAATCAAGTTAATTCCCTGAGTCACGGGATTCACACACTAAAGAAATCACTACAATCTCTCTTGACAGCTCACGCCAACAAAACACACATATGAAGAAGGGGGTAAACAACATAAAACTCCCCTGTGTTAAGGAAAACTTGCACGAAACCCCCCTGTGTTTTTTTTCTTGCGTAAAACCCCCTTGTGTTTTATTTTATTTTGCACGAAATCCCCTTTTCCGTTAAAAGTTAACACCGTTAGCTATAAATGGGTTTTTATGCAAGTTTTTTGTAACATAGGGGGATTTGGTGCATATTTTCTACAACACAAGGGAATTTTATGCAAAAATTAATTTATTTGTTTAAATTTCATATTATTTTCTAAAATTAAATTGAAATCATTTATTCAAATACAATATGAAAAATAAAATTTAAAAGGTGTGGTGAATATTTTTTTTTAAATCAATTTTTATATGATATAATTTATTAATGTATGCATTTTGAATTTTTACATTATATAATTATTTTATTAGAATTATTATATATGTGTATAATTTATTCTTGATTAATTATATGTGAAAAGAACATAAATAATTTGAGAATTTATTCCAACTTCCATCTCGAGTATTATTTTCTTAATTCCATATTTTAAATTAATAGATATATTCGACTTAATTTAAGAAAATAATTTAAATTTTAAACAAATAAATTATTTTTTGCATAAAATCCCCATGTATGGTAGAAAATATGCACCAAATCCCCCCTATGTTACAAAAAAACTTGCATAAAACCCCATTTATAGCTAACGGTGTTAATTTTTAACGG
This sequence comes from Erythranthe guttata, assembly GCF_056151865.1. Lineage (NCBI taxonomy): Eukaryota > Viridiplantae > Streptophyta > Magnoliopsida > Lamiales > Phrymaceae > Erythranthe > Erythranthe guttata. The sequence goes on along the minus strand of NC_142538.1, from coordinate 13,901,138 downwards.
AAAGGGGATTTCGTGCAAAATAAAATAAAACACAAGGGGCTTTTACGCAAGAAAAAAAATACAAGGGAGTTTCGTGCAAATTTTCCTTAACACAGGGGGGTTTTATGCTATTTACCCTGAAGAAGGGGATAACGAAATGAAGTGAGAATGAAAATTTTAAAATCGTCAAAGGCAAGGTGAAAATTGTCATTTAACCAATTGAATTTAGGCTTACATAGGGGACTATCTAGAAAGGAAGATCAGAATAATTTTGCATCTAAAATCATAGCGACCTGTAATTTAACCAGGGGCCAATATACAAATTAACCCCAAATAATATTAACATTAATTCCACTATAATTGTTAGGGCAACTTTCATTTTCCCCCATTTACTTTAAATCGGTGTCATTTTACCCCTTCTATTCTCGATTGCATCTGCCCCTGTACTTGAAAAATTGTTTCAATGTGGTCGTCGTTGTTAGTTGTTCAGACATTTTTTGTCTAATCTCTGAAATTACAAAAACGCCACCCCTCCCATTTTAAATAATTATTAAAAAAAAAAAAAAAAAATCAAGACAAAAAGAAAGCATAGACCACAACGGCCACCACGATTTATTTTTATTTTTTTTAGTTTTTCTTTTATAATTATTTAAACTGAGAGGAGTGGCTATTTTGTAATTTTCAGACCTTTGTTGAGGTCAAATGTTTGAAAACTAACGGCGATGGCTTCATTGAGACAATTTTTCAAGTGCAGGGGTCAAATCGATGCAATCGAGAATAGAAGAGGGTAAAGTGATATCGAGCCAAAGTATTAGGGGGAAAAGTGAAATTTACCCAAATTTTTATTTATATTTTTTTTGGGCCCATTGTTAAGTCAATGATCTTTTGATATTGGAAATTAACATGTCAGTCCAATCCACATTTCCAAGTCAATTCTTTAACTTCCCCAATTGTAAACTACTTCCCCTTTCTTCCTTCACCTTCTTCATTCTCTACTATATTATAAGCAACAAACTTCACTAAACATGTAAGTAAACAAACTCATACTTCAAATTTTTTGAGCTTCACCTTGTTTTTAAACAATCAGAAAATGGCGATAGACGGGCTCCTAATTCGACCGACCACACCCCGTAAATCCACAAATCATCACTTCTCTCCTACAAAGTTTCCACAAACAACATTCTCCGAATCAATGATGCAAGAGAACATCGAAAACGCAGAAACCCTCATCACCAAATGGGATCCAAACAGCCCTTCCTTTGATAAGAAATTCACCTCACTCTTCCACGAAAATCGAAACGAGGCGAACGAATTCACCAAATCCGTAGGGGAGCTTCGGAGGGCAATGCATTTCTTGGTCGCCCAACGCTCCGATTCCAATAACCGTAAGCTCGTCCTCGCAAACAAGTTGATGAAAATTGCCATGCTTAGGCTCGAGAAGGAATTCTACTACATCCTATCGATCAACAGGGATTGCTTGAATCCCGAATCGGTTTCGAACAGATCTTCATTGTTTCTTTCACGATCGTTGTCTTTAAGTAATTCAGACGATGAGATTCAAGAATTAGACCGTGTTGAGTCGAAAGCTGAAAGAGCTATGGCGGATTTAAAGGCGATTTCAGAAACTATGATTAGCTCTGGATATAGCAAAGAGTGTAGCAAAATATACAGACTCACAAGAAAGTCGATAACCGATGAAGAACTGTACCGACTCGGGATCGGAAGCTACAGCCAATCACAAATCAACAGGATGGATCAAAGGGCTCTCGAGCACCAAGTTGACAGGTGGATTGATAGAGCAAAGGTTGTGGTGAGGACGCTTTTCCGCGGGGAGAGGCTGTTGTGCGATCACGTGTTTGCCGTCTCTGAGACAATTAAACAAACATGTTGCGCGCATACCACAATGGAAGGTGCGATGAACCTGTTCAAATTCCCTGAATTCGTGGCTAAGAGCAAACGATCGCCGGAGAAGATTCTGGTTATGATGAATCTTTTCGAAACAATCTCGGATATGTGGCCGGAAATCGAGTCCATCTTCTCGTACGAGTCTCTCTCCCCTGTGAAGCTACAAGCTCTTTCCGCGATGCACAAGCTCGGCGACTCTGCTCAAACGATTATTTCGGAGTTCGTCTTGTCGGTGCAGAAAAACTCGTCGAAAACGGTGGTCTCGGGCGGTGGGGTCCACCCGCTGACGTGTTCGGTGATGAGTTACGTTGCTCTACTGGCGGAGAACAGCGGAGTGCTCTCAGATATTCTAAACTCCGACGAAGAAGGGGAGAGGGCGGCGCAGTCGCCTTTTCCGGAGTCGTACTTCGACGGCAGCCCGACGGCTCCGGCCACCGGAGTATCGAGCCGGCTGGCGTGGATCGTACTCGTGCTTCTCTGCAAGCTCGACAGCAAAGCTGAGCTGTACAAGGACATCGCGCTGTCGTATCTGTTTCTGGCGAACAACATCCAATTCGTGGTGGAGAGAGTGAGCACCACGGCGGTGAAGCTCCTGCTAGGGGAGGAGTGGCTGTCGAAACTGCGGAAGAAGGTGAAGCTGTACGCGGCGAACTACGAGGCGGTGGCGTGGGGGAAAGTGGTGTCGTCTCTGCCGCCGCCGCCGGCAGCGGAGGAGAACGAAGAAGAATCATCGGCGGCGGCGGCGCGAAATGCAACAATCAAAGGACATTTCAGGAGATTCAACTCGGAGTTTGAGGCGGCGTACAGGAAGCAGAGGGCGTGGGTTGTTGCAGATCCGAAACTCGCGGAGGAGATAAAAGTGTGGATAGAGAGAAAAGTGGTGGCGGCGTATCGGGAATTCTACGATAACAATTTGGGGATACTGAGTGGGGAGATGGATCTAGAATTTCTGGTGAGATATTCGCCGGATAATTTGGGGAATTACTTGTCGGGATTGTTCCATAACCATACGCCTGCTCTGGTTTCCGGCAACTCTTCTTCTTCCTCCTTTGATTATTCTTCTCAGTCCAGATTGTACCGATGTCTTTGATCATCATCATCATCCCACGGCGGCGCCGTACTACAAATCAAATCAACCGCTCCTTTCTTCAGAATTTGCTATATTTAATAATTTGGCCAAATCTCATTAATGGTCCCTCATCTTCATTTTTAGTCTCACTTTAACCCCTCATGTTTCAATTGTCTCATTTTCATCCTTCATCTCTATAATTCATCTCATTATCATCCATTGGTGTTTAGACCTGTTAATTTTAACGGAATCTTTTTAATAACGGATTGAATATTCCATTGTTAGAATTATTTTTGACAAATTGTGACTTTTTTCAATAAATGATAAAATTTGTGATTTAAAATTAATATTTACAGCCAACAAAAATATAACTTTAAAACCTAATATTTTTACGAAATATTAATTTATATTAATATACAATGAATCATTTGTTTTGGATATATGACTTGAAATAACTTGAATTTAGAAACATATTTAAATAATTATAATATATCATCTAGATATATTCTCTATCAAAAATTTATTTATATTTTTTATGATTTTATGTTAATATAACTAATTCCATTATATATATTTTTCTAGTATTTATTAATTTATTTATGATTTATTATAAATAATTATAAGAATATAATATTTCGTCCAATAAATAAAAGATTCCCTTAAAGTTACTAAGTTATACAACAAAGAATTATATTGAAATAGATTGTAGAGTTGAAGGATGATAATGAGAAAATCGGGATACAGTGGACTAAAGTGGGATCAAATACTAGAGTAAACTGCAAATACTACCCCTGTGTTATCTTGAAATAGCGAAAACCCCCCTGTGATAAATAAACTAGCAAAAACCCCCCTCTGAAATTTAGTCAAAGGCAAAATCCCCCCTAGCTGATTTTTTAGACTTGAAATGACAAAATTGTCCCTCAAAATGTATTTATATATATACATATTTTATGTATATTTATTATTTTTAATTTGTTTGTTTAGAAATTAAAAAAAAAATAGTAAACAACTAAATTGATTATTTTTTAAATAAAATAATTAAAATATTTATAAAATATAAGAATTTATTAATTGCAAGACTCCAGGGGTATTTGTGTCTTTTTATATCAAGTCAACCCTCAAATAGTTCCATAGGGGGGTTTTTGCTATTTAAATAATTTCACGGGGGAGGTTTTTGCTAGTTTATTTATCACAGGGGGGTTTTTGCTATTTCGAGATTACACAGGGGTAGTTTTTGCAGTTTACTCTCAAATACTAAGATGATGGACTATTAGTGAGATTTGGCTAATACTTTTCATTTTTCAATTCCTTTTATTTTCTTTTTCTTTTTTTCCTCTTTTTAATATTAAACAAATGTTTCAACCTTCAACAATGTAATCGGTGTTCCATTAAGAATACTATTTGTTGTAGCATGTAAGAGCATCCACAATGGTGCTCTCCAAATTCACTATACATACCATGTACTCTCATTCATCTTTTTTAACTCAATCTCTATAAATAGGTCCCATCTATACACTTTCTAAAATATTTGACTAAATTTTAATCCTCTCTTAAATAGCTCTTTAAATATTAAATTATGCTAAAATATTCATTATTAACATAAAAATTGAAAAAATAAATTTTCAAAATTCATATATTATATAAATCAAATATAATTATTGATTAATTTAATTTTTAAGTTTCCGCTATCTTATCTAATATTTTATAATGTTTAATTATGTTGTGAGTTTCGTTGGCTTATTTATTTTGTCTATTTTCATATACAATGTATTAATTATTAAAAGTTATGACTTATTAAAAAATAACATAAGTATTAAAAACATAAAATATGACAAATAATTGTCATAAAAATATTTGAACATCCCTTCAACTATAGGTATAAACAAATTATAAAACAAAAAATATGAGAATGCTTGGAAACTAATTATTAGAATCCGTAAATGTTGATTTACTTTTTCTAGCACAATTATAATTTCTCTTTGTTGTTCAAGGATCCACGTTTGTTGATCAATAATCTATTTTTTGCCTTCAAATGTAGGTGCTGACTTGTGATCCATCATCATTACGTCTTTCTCAAATCTTTTCTTGTTCTTGTATTTCTGCAATTCTTATCTGCTCAGTTTCTTTTTGAGTTTGTAGTCTCATTTGTTTTGCTTTCATTTTGGCTTGTAAATTTTGTACTCTCTTGTTGTTCTTCTAATGGCTTCTTCCTCTAACTGACTTGAAGCTTCTTTTCTCAAGATCCTCTACAAATAAGTTCATGGAAGGAAAAAAAATTCTTCTTTCTAGAATCTTTTATAGTTTTGCAATCATTAGGACGTGCTTGTCCAGTTGAACCGTGATTAAATAGTTCATCTTCATCAAGACTAACTACTGTTGGAGTCTCTGCAGGGGTGGATTACTCATCTGATGTAGTTTGTGCATTGGACTCTCCAATATTGTCATCATCCAAATTAATTTATGTCCTTTTTGTTTGAGAAGTTTTTTTCTATTTTTCTCGTTGGTCATTAACATCATGGTACTATTACGAAGTGTCCTTCAGAATAAGCCAACAAGAAACCCACTTAAAATAATGATTTTCTTTCTTGAAATATAAATTTTTCGTTGCTCTCATCTACATATAAACTTGAAATATAAAAACTTAACTTCAAAACTGTTTTAAACACACACACACACACCATAATTCTTCCTTTGTGATTTATTTTCAATCTTACCCTTGCACTACTTGTCACGTTTTTTTTTTTTAATAATTATCCAGTATTTTCAAAATCCCTATTAATGAGGCACCTAATCCCGCTAATTAGGATTAATTAGCACAATTTATCTCAATTATTCCCTTTTTTTATCTTTCCATAACAACAATCTAATTCCTAAAAATCTGCTTCTAAATTCTTAAAAATTTGCTATCAAATCAGAAAAAAAAGAACAAATTGATTTTTTTTATTATTTCGGATTTATTTTGTATTTTTTTATTATTTATTATTATGATTTATTTTTTTTAATAAAAATATTTTTTTAAATTTTTTTTAAACAATAAATTGACTTTTTTTTTTCTCGACTTGTTTACTACGCCGAATATGACTATAGTTGACTATATGTGACTATATCAACTGTAGTCATATTCTTTCTTTTTACTGCAGTTTTTACATTTTTAATTGAAAATTCGATTAGTGTGGTACAATTACGTTTACCAAATTATATAAAACAAAGAAGACTGCCTATTGCTTACGAAAACAATCCAATCAACATCCACATAAAAAAATCACAATTTGAATGTTATTATTACAAGTTAACTTGAAACGAAAAGATAGAACATATTTGAATATGACTACAATCATATTCAGCTAAATTCATATTCGAATATGACTACACTCATATTCAGATAATAGTCATATTCGAATATGACTATAGTCATGTTACTGCTGCTAGTTTAGATTTGGAGAAGAAAAAAATATTCGAATATAATTATAGTCATTTTAATGATGCTACTACAAGTTTAGATCTAGAGAAAAAAAATCTAAAATTACAGAAATAGATATAGAAAGTTTAGATCTGGATAAAAAAAATTTGAATATTACTATAGTCATTTTAATGCTGCTAGTTTAGATCTGGAGGAAGAAAAAAATCGAAAAATACAGAAATAGAGATAGAAATATAACGAAAGAGAGGGAGGGAAGAGAGGGAGGGGGAGTCGACGACAAAGGAGGTTGTGACGGTGGTGGTGGTGGACAGTTCTGGAAAAATAAACTGAGAAATCGATAGAGATAACGAAAAAGAGAGAAAAAATCTTACCTAGAGACGAAGGACGCGACAACGGCAACGAGCGGCGACGGGAAATATGCAATTTGCCGCTCATATGGAAAATATTTTGGGAAATATGCATTACACCCCTCAATGAAAAATATTTTGAATTAAACTCAATTGACTTTTAAAGACTTTTCCTACATCCAAATTTCATTCTTAATTAGTGAGACCCCCTTCTACTAGTGTGAGAAGACAAATATACCCTCAACTACTATAACCCTCAACTACTATAACCCTAATTATTTGCCCACATCTATCACTTTCATCTTCTCCACCTCTCCACCTCCCTCAACTCTCTCTGGAAATTCCATCCTTCATCCATTGCCGTAGTCGCTTCCTCCTTCGTCTACACATAAATATTTTTCTCTCTCGTTCTCTCTCTCTCTCTCTCTCTCTCTCTCTCTCTCTCTCTCTCTCTCTCTCTCTCTCTCTCTCTCTCTCTCTCTCTCTCTCTCTCTCTCTCTCTCTCTCTCTCTCTCTCTCTCTCTCTCTCTCTCTCTCTCTCTCTCTCTCTCTCTCTCTCTCTCTCTCTCTCTCTCTCTCTCTCTCTCTCTCTCTCTCTCTCTCTCTCTCTCTCTACACCGCCATCGTCTTCACATAAATCTCTACACCACCACCGTCTGCGTTGTCGCGTCCTTCGTCTCTAGATAAGGTTTTTTCTCTCTTTTTTGTTATTTCTATCGATTTCTCAGGGTTTTTTTTCTAATTCTGTCCACCACCACCACCGTCGCCTCCTCCGTTGTCGTCGACTCCCCCTCCCTCTCTTTCGTTATATTTCTATCTCTATTTCTGTATTTTCCGGTTTCTTTCTTTTTTTCCCTCCAGATTTAAACTAGCAGCATTAAAATGACTATAGTTATATTCGAATTGTTTTTTATCCAGATCTAAACTTTCTATCTCTATTTCTGTATTTTTAGATTTTTTTTTTCTCTAGATCTAACCTAGCAGTAGCAGCATTAAAATGACTATAATTATATTCGAATATTTTTTTCTTCTCCAAATCTAAACTAGCAGCAGTAACATGACTATAGTCATATTCGAATATGAATTTAGTTGAATATGACTATAGTCATATTCAAATATGTTCTATCTTTTCGTTTCAAGTTAACTTGTAATAATGACATTCAAATTGTGATTTTTTTTAATGTGGATGTTGATTGGATTGTTGTTAAGTGTATATTTTTACACTTTATCGTACCTTTTTATTTGAGCTTTCGGTGTGTTTAACGATAATTGGTGCTTAAAAAGTTGATTTATTGTATTTTAGGTACAAATTGAAGAATTGGAAATGTATGGACTCAAAACTACAATTTTGGAAAAAATATGGGCCAAAAGTGAAAAAATCAAAATATGAAGATTTAAAGCTCGGAAGGCCGTCCGAGTTTTAGTTCAAAATATGGGACGGCCGTCCGAGACCACGAGGCAGCATAGTAAAGGGATTTTAATTGTACAAGGAAACTGCCTTCTTCTCCAAATTTTCCACCCTATATAAGACCAAGACAAGCACACAATTGGGGATGAATCTTTTACGTAATTTCAAAAGCAACAAAGCAATAACGAAGACGAAGAATTCGAAGACTCCAAGCAATGATTTATCGTTTATGATTTATTTTATTTGCGTTTTTACTTTAATCATGAGTAGCTAATTTTCTTATTTCTAGGATTTTATTTGGAACCCTATGTGGGATTTATGAACCCAATTCTATGATTTTATGCAAGTTTTAATTCCAGATTATTTCTCCTACTTGTTTGATTAAGTGCATGAATTTGATCACCTTATGTGCTTTTAGGTTATTGTTAATCGCATGAATCGAAAGATCGGGTTAATAATTAGAACTGTGGTAGAAGAGCCTTTGTGGTATTAACATAGGAATATAGTTAATGTTTTAGGTAGCCATTATTGAGATTTGTGTTTAATGATGTGTTCTAGAATTAATTGCATAGGAATATAGTAATTGAATCTAGAGTATTAGAATCGTAATACACGCGGAAGCGGGTTATGATTATTTTAGCATCTCAGGTTAATAATCCGGGTTAATTGCTTGCATAATTGAAGGAATTGGGGGAGTAATAATCACATAGGGGGAAGAATAAAATCCTAGGCTTGTTTACTCTGATTAAACCTTCGCTTTTAATTGCTTTCGTGCTCTTGTCTTTTTAATTTAGTTTAATTTAGTTAATTCTCTCAAAATTCGACTGTGTAGGGTGGGCTTGATAATAATTGGTAGGATTTAGCGTCTAGGATTAAATAATTAAATATTCCTTGTGGGTTCGATATCCGAACTTTTAGTCCACTATAATACTTGTACGATACGTGCACTTGCGTGTAGATATTACAACCAACAATTGTTTTCATAAGCCCTAGGCAATCTTCGTTGTTTTATATAATTTGGTAAACATGACTGTACCACACTAATCGAATTTTTAATTAAAAATGTAAAAAACTACAATAAAAAGAAAGAATATGACTACAGTTGATATAGTCACATATAGTCAACTATAGTCATATTCGACGTAGTAAACAAGTCGAGAAAAAAAATTCAATTTTTTGTTTAAAAAAAATTAAAAAAAAAATTTATTAAAAAAATAAAAAAATAAAAAAATAAAGTGTTTTCTTAAAAATAATATTTTAATTAATATTACTGTCTTGGCTGCTAAATTACTGTCTCCGGCAGTTATTTAACTGTCGGAGACAGTAATTTAACTGTTAATTGACTCTTTTGTTTTTTTTTTCTTCAAAAATATTTTAATTAATATTACTGTATTCGTTGCTAAATTACTGTCTCCAACAGTTATTTAACTGTCGGAGATAGTAATTTAATGTTAATTGACTTTTTTATTCTTAAAAAAAATATTTTTAATTAATATTACTGTATTCGTTGCTAAATTACTGTCTCCGGCAGTTATTTAACTGTCGGAGACAGTAATTTAACTGTAAATTGACCTTTTTTTTTTTTTTTTTTCCTTAATTTTTTTTTTAATTAATATTACTGCCTTGGATGTTAAATTACTGTCTCCAACAGTAATTTAACTGTCTTAGACAATAATATTAATAATATTACTGTTCGGAAAAATAATATTCATAATATTACTGTCCCAAACAGTAATATTACTGTCTGAGACAGTAATTTAGTAGCCAAGACAGTAATATTAATTAAAATATTTTTTTTTCTAAGAAAAACAATTCAAAAAAAAAAAAAAAAGTCAACGCCGGAGACCGGCGGTCTCCGGCGGTCAACGCCGGAATCTGGCCGGAAAAAAAACATTTCAGAAAAAAAATTATTTTCTGAAAAAAAAAGTTTTGGGGGTTAATGTGATATATTTGTTTAAATCCGGGGTCAATGTGTAATATTAAGGAAGTTAGAGCATAATGGGTGGAATTGATAAGAATTATATTATTGAGGGTATTTTAGACTAAAGACACGAGGATGAACTTAATTGAAAGACTGTTTTTTTTGTGGACCAAAATGCACTTAAGTCCCATATGATGAGCCTTTTTACCATTGCCCTTCTTTCAAAATATTTTCCATTTGAGGGGTGTATTGCATATTTCCTCAATATTAAAAGTGTGACAAGATCTTGTGCACGAAGTTCGAACCACAATAATTAAATGTATTTACCCAAAATAAAAAAGTGCTCAATTAGAACCATGGGCCTAAATACCAAACCATTAAAAGAGATATACGGCCCTTTTCCTCTATCGAAGCCACCATCCTTGAATCCAACACCTACTAAGGCTCCGTTTGATAGGATTAAGTGCTTAATGCTGAATGTTGAATAAATATCTGAATGGGTAAGAGCTGTGTCTGATTGCTGAATGCTGAATAATTAAGTTCATTTGATAACTAAATATCTGTAATGTCTGAATACTGTAATTTTCCTGATATACCCTTGTATAATTCTGAAACATTATTGTTAATTAAATTTGATTAGAATATATGAATAAACATACTTTTTTAGCATGATTTACTTTAGTAAATTATAAAAATTTGACGGACATTACATATCTTGATATAAACTATAATATTTAACATAGACAAAATATAAATTTCAAATTTTAAATTCAAACGACTAATAAAAATAAAATTCATAAATAAAAGCAGAGAAAATATAAAAATACATTAAAGTAATTAAATTTGGCTGAAAAATATTAATCGCTAAAATTAACATGAAAAAAATTAATAAATTCTAATTGGTCCTGGTTCCTCCAGGCATCAATCGGGTTGCTATCTCATCGCGCACATTTGCCATGTATTGCATGTCTTCGTCCCCCCACCATGGCCCAGTAGTTGTACCATCATTCACAAGGTTTTGCTCATCCTCATTCGTACCGTCAAATGGCATATTAGGTTGATCAAACTCCTCAAAAAGTGTATCACTTATACGCTCTTTCCTTATAAAATTATGCACCGCAAAACAAGCAATCACTATATTTCTCTGCACATTAAACGAAAAAGGGGCCATTTTTTGTAAAATCGAAAATCTTTTCTTCAGAACTCCATAAGCTCGTTCGATAACATTTCTTAGTTGAGCATGAGCATGGTTAAATCTTTCTTCTTTAGTTAAAGGACGCCTACGACGATAATCTCCTAACCAATATCGTACATTACGATATGGAACCATAAATCCTCTAGTATGTGTATATGCAGCATCACAAAGATAGTATTTACCTGTAACCATTATAATTATAAAGTAATATCAAATTTAACGTATAAATATTAAGAATTTAGTTTGAATTTAAATTAATACCAGGTGGAGGCCATGGAAACCCGTTTCTTGGATCAGCAACTGTATCTGTTAAGACTCTTGAATCATGTGTTACCCCTTCCCAGCCTGCCCAAACGAACGTAAAAATCATAGTAAAGTCGCATATTCCTAAAATATTTTGATAACATTCTCCCTTTCCTCTACCCCTATACACAGTCTGCTGTGAAATTGGAACAATGGCAGGTATTAATGTTCCATCAAGTGCACCAACTGCTCCCTACATTTAAATATAATAAAAAATGTATGCAAACATTAGAGAATTTACAAATCTAAAGAAATAAAATAATGACAAAAGAAATATACAATGCACAAAAACATCTACCTTAAAAATGCGGTTTAACCTCTTAAAACTTGCTGACATGTTTGGATTTGGGTCAAATGTTGTGGGTACTATTACCTCCCTTGCCATATTCATCATTGCACTCAACACTTCGTGAAAACACGCATGAACTGTTTGTGAAGAGTGTTGAAATCTACGCTTCACCACACGAAGACGCTTATTATGCCCAATAATCTGCAAGAACATTGCCATTTTTTCTTCTACAGATATGTGAATACTATCATGTAGCCACCCTCTTTGTCTAAAATGCATGCTCAAACGAATATACGCAATACGAGACATGCGCATTAAATCCATACATTGTGTGTCTGACCCAGACAATAGCTCTAACGTGTAAGCATGACCCGACAATGCTGAGTTGTTATCTATATTTCTTGGTACACGCATTAAATGTCGCGGTCGAATTTGTGTGTACCAATAGATCATCATCAATATCATAATCTCATAAATTTCCATATTTAACCTGTTAACATAAATGAATAATGCAATTAAATATTTAAGAATCAACATTTCCTAAGCAAATAATTAAATCATAAAGAGAATCCAACTCACAAGGCAAATATAAAACAAAGTCTATCATTATTAAAAACAAAAAACACGCAAAGTTCATAACTAGTGTACGGAAATTTAAAAAAAAAATCAATAAAAGTAAATACTACTGAAGTCTTAAAATTAATTTGCATAAGTCCTTGCAAGTTAAAATTCAAATCCCATATTTTGTCCAATTCTTTTAATCCATACTTTCAGAACGCCCACATTATCCTTAGGAAACGCCATCCAAGCTTCTCTATGTCCCGCGCAACTACCAAATATCACAATAGCAGACACATAAAAGATGTCTTCTTTATCCCATCCAAGTTCATCCAATTTAGCAATGCAATCTGTAACTGACGGTCCACTGTTATTTTTTATCATTAACTTCAAAGCAGCTGACATCTCTTCTATTAAGTTATTATCACTAGACGAAGGTCGGATCTTTTTCTTTTTCTTTTTAGGCTCTTCTCCTCGTGAGTGATGGTTGGAATCATTACTCTGAGTGTCTGTGGTAGGGACAAAATTTTCATCTTCATCACCAAACAAAATATCTTCTATGTCATTTTGTTCCGCATTTCGAACAGTTGAAGAAAATGAGCTAGTACCAGGATTTGGGTCTTGGGAACTAGGACCCCAAGAATGAACCCCTGTAGCAGTGGTTCCATCAAATAGTGCTCTACAAAGGTCAGGATACGGTAAGGGGGCAAGTCTTAAACTCCTTGCCTTAGGATGAGCCTGTATTTAGGTATGAAATAATAATTCTTAATATAGTGGAATAGTTAATGAAAATTACTTAGATAACACAGTGAAGAACTTAAACACTAGACCTTTATATACTCTGTCCACTCATCCTTTGTCATGTTGATGGTGTTGGTTGCATGGTTGTAAATATTGCCTGTTTTCATTGTTAACGGCAACCAAGCTTGATACTTTTGTTTTAAGTAGTCGTATCTATTCTTCATTTGTCTTTGAGAAACCACAAAATTATAATTATTCTTGAGAGTATCCATAATCTTGGCCCAAGATTCAGCCTTAAGGCTTCCTCCTTCCCTGCCATTGAGAGCAACTTCTTGGATACATGCTTCGAGAAAACATTTATCTACTTCAATATTGTTCCATCTGACTCTATTATTTTCCTCTGATTCTTCCATCCCTATGCTCATGGATATTTATGCGCAAAAGAAAATTTTAAACCAACATACAGTATCACATATTATTACTACAAACTACCGACAAACAAAAAACATAATAAGAAAATCAAGTTAAGAAGCCTTGTGAAAAAATTAAACTAGCATATAATAGCACATGTCCTGCAGAAAATATTTGAGAAATTTATTTCTCAAAAGTCAATATGCATACCATAGTCAACTTGCATACCCATAAAAACTCATATATATAATATTTAAATGCATCAGTGAGAGGTGTGGAAAAATCCATAAATTTGGCTAATGCATTTACAGTAGGTTGACCAATATTGATATTTATGTGACTTTCAAGTGTGTAACTTTGGCACTTTGCTAATAATATATCCTAGTAGATTTATTATTCAACCACTAATAGTCTAATATCATTATTTTTACTCAGCTCCAGCCTCCATGCATGAGTTCCATATAAACAATCAAAGCTTAATTTGAAGGAAAAAAATGATAAAGGCACATGGGTAATCTAAAATTCAATTGTGTAGTCGTGACGACTCAACTAACCTTTCTTCTTGCTCATGATTATTGAAAAATAATGCACAAAATACATATATTGTTGATAGGAGAAACAAAACAATTCTAACTCAGACCTTGCAAAAGTAGTAGAAGGTTCCACTCTTTTAATTTGAGACATCATTCAAGGTTGTATTATGTTTTTTGTTTAATCTAGCAATTTTTACTAATCCTTTTACTTAAATTTATCCCAATCCTTAACAGTTAATACAGTAGATAAAAATTTGGCATGGTGATATAAATTTGATTGGTATGATAACGATTTTTATTGGAATTAAGAATATATATATATTGATCCGGACCAGAGTTATTCTTTTCCGGCCCAAGAGCAGGAGCCCAGTTGTCAAGGCCCATCAAAGGGTTTGGCCCACCAGTGTTAACGGTCCAAGGGATTGCCCAGCCCATTAGCATAAAGGCCAATCTACACAGGGCCTGAATTCCCTCCCGAGGAGTCCTAACAGTTCGGGAGGGTCATAAATGCTAGACGGCACATTTAATGCTCTGACATTAACATTTATGGCGAAATGACCCGGTGCGGCTTAACGGCTAGTACCGAACGAGGTCAGTAAACCTACTAAAGGAGTTATCATGACCCCGGCCGCCTGGGCTGTTCGGGGAAGGACAACTGTCATCCATAATTAGCGCGGAATTCCCGGACCCTCGAGCTCCGAGTCGAAGAGTATATAAAAGGGAGTTTCTCTTTCCCTTTAGACAATATGATATATACACTAAATTCTGAGAAAACATAGTAATTAAACCGTCACTGACTTGATCGTCGGAGTGCTAACTCCGGCATCAGTCCGGCTTTCTCTTTTTCAGATCACCGGAAGCCAAGGTTACCAGCACAACTGTTTTCTTCGGATCAATTGGCGCCGTCTGTGGGAACGTGTTTTACAAGTAAAGCCAGACTAGCTCTTCACCATCTAGCACTACAGAATCACATAGAGGATGCTACCAATGTCTACGCCCGTGGACGTAGTCCGAAACCTATCGGAGCAGCTGAACGAAGAATCAACCCCACCCCCGCTACAAGTCATCGGAGGCGAACCTCCCTCTGACCCTCGGAGGGAGGAACCAACCCCGGCGGCTGGTGGTTCCCCTGTCGGACGTGAGAATTCCACCATAACGCTCACCCTGGAAAACCTGCAGGCCTTGATCGCCGCGGCGGCTAGGGGCCGGTCGCCCCAGGAGAGGATGGAGGATCCTGCTGCCAAGAGAAAGGCATCGGGCGGAGGCGAAGCGGGACCATGTCTAGACGGGCTAGAGGCCTCTCCTTTCGAGGAGGAAGAAGGAATGGCGGGAACGCCGTTCACCGAAAGACTGCAGCATGGTGAGCTTCCCGCCACGTTCAAACATGTCACTTATGAGTACACGGGGACCACGGACCCCTGGGAACATTTGTCGAGGTTCATCACCTCAGCCTCCCTCCATCGGCTGACAGACGGCGTAAAATGCCGTGTGTTTGCAACCACGCTGGCGGGGCCAGCGCAAAGGTGGTTCAGCCAGCTTCCGCGCTGCTCGGTCCACAGCTTCGCACAGTTCGGTGAGGTGTTCCTGAACCATTTTGCCAGCTCGAAAAAACAAAAGAGGAGCACCCTTACCTTATTTGCAGTACGACAGAAAGAGAATGAGCCTTTGAGAAGCTATGTGCAGAGGTTTAATGCGGCAACTTTAGAGGTCCCTGCCACCAGTGAGGAAGTGCTCATCAATGCACTGGCCCAGGGGTTACGCATGGGAGAATTCTTTGATTCCCTCTCCAAAAAGGCCCCCGTCTCTTTCAACGACTTGCTCAGGAGGGCAGAGAAGTACATAAACGCGGAGGAAGCCCGGAGAAGCAGAACTATAGAGAGCACCTTGCCGGCAGAAAGACGAAAGGATAAGACCCGCGAGGATATAAGGAAGCAAGAGCCGACCTATCGACGAGAGCCTGGCTTGGAGAGGAGGGGAGGCCCTCGTTTTGAGAACTACGCACCTCTCTCGTCGGCCCCTTCGGAGATACTGGTTGCCATCGCCAACCACCCCAAGCTCAAGTGGCCCCGAACTTACGCGGAGGTTCCAAGAAAGCCCGCTAACTCCGGGCCCTATTGTAGGTTCCACAATGAGCATGGTCATTCCACGGACGAATGCCAGCACTTAAGAGATGAAATCGAGAGACTGATCAGGAGCAAGAATCTTTCGGAATTCGTTGGCGGTAATCCCAGTGGGATAAGGCAGGCCAAGAAGGGAGATAGCTCGAACCGGCCTCCGACCAACGCGAGTGGAACTACAGAGGCCCGCCCGCCTAATAGTTACATTCACACGATTTTCGGTGGCCCCATCGGTGGAGACTCGAACAGGTCCCGACGGGCGCACCTGCGAGAGTTGCAGGAGCTAAGGGGAGAACTCGCCATGATGTACCGGGTATCGATAGCTCCACCGATCATGTTCGGAGTACAAGACGAGACTGGAATACAACAGCCGCACAACGACGCGTTGGTCATCACGGCCATGGTCGCCAATTATGATGTGGCCAGAATATTGGTGGATACGGGTAGCTCGGCAGACATCATCTACTACGACTGTTTTAAGCAGATGAGACTGAATTTCGAAGTCCGGAGGGTGGACACGGCGCTCATTGGCTTCGCCGGAGAAGTGGTACAACCCATGGGCGAGGTAACACTACCTGTGTCTCTGGGAACAGAGCCCCTGCGAGCCACAAGAGCTGTCAGATTCCTGATCATAGATGCACCATCGACGTACAACATGATAATGGGACGACCTTCGATGAACTCGTTTGAAGCCGTCGTCTCCACTTTCCACATGAAAATGAAATTCCCAGTACTAGATCGGGTAGGAGAGGTTCGGGGCGACCAGGAGACGTCCAGACGATGCTATAATCAAGCGCTACGGGGACAACGGCGCATCAATCCCGTCGGATGGGAGGAGCGCTCGGGAGAAGAACTCTCAGATAGAGCAAGGGAGAAAAGGGCCCGCGAGGACCCGGACGACGAAAGGGAGGGTCACATCCAGCCCATGGAAGAGTTGCGAGTGGTTCACCTCAGCAAGAGTGACCCTACGAGGGTCACTAAAATAGGAACAAGGATGAATAGCAAAACGGCCGAGGAGCTGATAGCATGTCTGCGAGACCATCAGGACGTGTTTGCCTGGTCTCCCGTAGACCTGGTCGGAATAGATCCCTCGGTAGCAGTCCACAAGCTGAACCTAAGGCCTGACGCTCGCCCCGTGAAACAGAAGAGGAGGCATTTTGGGGCAGAGAAAGACAAGATCATCGGCGAGGAAGTAAAAAGGCTATTAGAGGCGGGTCATATCAGGGAAATCCAGTTCCCGACTTGGTTGTCAAACGCCGTGCTAGTAAAGAAGGCGGAAGGAAAATGGAGAATGTGCATAGACTTCCGTGACTTGAATCAAGCTTGCCCGAAGGATCACTACCCGTTGCCAAGGATCGACCAGCTCGTGGACTCGACTGCCGGGTGCGCGATGCTTAGCATGATGGACGCCTCGCAAGGATACCATCAGATTCGCCTGGCCGAGGAGGATCAGCCCAAAGTCAGTTTTGTGACTTCCACAGGAACGTATTGCTACGTAGCAATGCCGTTCGGTTTAAAGAACGCGGGAGCAACGTACCAGAAGTTGGTAGACAGTATGTTCCGAGCCCAATTAGGGCGGAATATGGAAGTGTACGTAGATGATATGTTGGTCAAAAGTAGGGAAGTCAATGAACACATCAGCGACCTGCAGGAGACGTTCGCAACACTACGAAAGTATGGAATGAAGCTCAACCCCGCCAAATGCGCGTTTGGTGTGGAGACCGGAAAATTCCTAGGGTACGTGGTGACTAAGCAAGGAGTGGAAGCTAACCCAGAAAAGGTGCGGGCTATAATAGAAATGTTACCCCCGAGAAGTGTAAAAGAAGTGCAGATATTGGCCGGTAGGATCACGGCATTAAGCCGTTTTATCTCGCGAGTAGTCGATACCAGCTACCCGTTCTTTAGGATCCTGCGCAAGGGCCATCGCTTCCAATGGGATGAAGATGCCGACCGTGCATTCGAGCAGTTGAAAGAGTCCCTCACCCGCCTACCCCTGCTAGTGAAACCCGAGGTCGGGGAGAGGCTGTATGTGTACCTGGCGGTGGGTCACCAAGCTGTAAGCACGGTACTACTGAGCGAGAGAAAGGGGGCCCAGCATCCCGTTTATTACGTAAGCCGAATGCTTAGAGGAGCTGAAAAGAGTTATCCCGAGATTGAGAAGGCAGGATTGGCCCTTGTGATCACAGCACGGAAACTGAGGCCCTACTTTTTGGCGCACGAGGTAATAGTGCGAACTAACCTTCCTTTGAAAGGAACGTTGGGAAAGATGGACGTATCTGGCCGAATGGTTAAATGGGCAGTGGAACTAGGACAGTTCGACATCGAATACGAGGCACAGGCCGCTATTAAAGGGCAGGTATTAGCGGACTTCTTGCAAGGGATGACACAAGAGGAAGAGAGCGGGGAATGGAGAGTCTTCATCGACGGGTCCGCCACCCAATCGGGGAGCGGAGCGGGGGTATTGCTAATCAACCCTGCGGAGGAGGAATATGAGTATGCGATCCGATTAACCTTCCGAGCGTCAAACAACGAGGCCGAGTATGAGGCCCTGCTGCACGCCTTCCAGTTGGCTGCCGACGCGGGGGCCCAGATTTTGGAGATATTCTCTGATTCGCAGTTGGTCGTCCAGCAGTTCAATGGGATATTTGAAACGAAGGATGGGCGAATGGAGGAATATTGCAGCAAGGCAAGAAAGTTAGCTGAGAGCTTTCACAAAGTGGCACTTAGGCAAATCCCGAGGGAGGAAAATGAAAGAGCGGACTTCCTAGCAAGGGTGGGAAGTATGTCCGCGGACTGCTCCTCAAGACAGATAACGATTCTCGAAGGGCAGCCAAGAGAGCACCTGGAGGTAGCGACAACAAGCCTAGCTCAAGATTGGCGCCAGAAAATCATAAGATGTCTGAAAGGAGAAATGCTGCCCTGTCGGAGGGAGCAGAGCAAATTGGAAGCGAAAGCGAGAAATTTTTGTTTGGATAAAGGGACACTATATAAGCGGGGATTCACAAGGCCCCACCTGAGATGCCTCAGCGAAACGGAGGGAGCAAACGCGATCAGAGAGGTCCACGGCGGTTGCTGCGCAGACCACGCTGGTGGGCGAACGCTCACGATGCGACTACTAAGAGCCGGTTATTTTTGGCCCACTATGAGAAAGGACGCAGCGCAATTTGTGAAGAGCTGCGACAAGTGCCAAAGGTACGGCCCCCGCATACACAAGCCCGGGGAGGAGATGACAATCGTGGACGCCCCTTGCCCGTTCGCCCAGTGGGGAATCGACATAGTAGGCCCTCTGCCTCTCGCAACAGGCCAAAGGAAGTTTCTAGTGGTCGCTGTAGACTATTTCTCTAAATGGGTCGAAGCAGAAGCAGTGGCGAGGATCACGGATACGGAAATAATGAAATTCATATGGCAGAACATATGCTGCAGGTACGGGTTGCCGAGGGACCTCGTATCGGACAACGGCACACAATTTAACTCAGCACGGATCACCAAGTGGTGTAAGGGTTTGGGCATAAGACAGAGGTACGCGGCGGTAGCACACCCGCAAGCAAATGGCCAAGTCGAGGTAGTGAACCGAGTCATAATCGAAGGAATTAAAAAGCGACTAGATCGAGCGAAGGGCAATTGGGTGGATGAGTTACACTCGGTCCTGTGGGCATACCGGACGTCCCCCAAGGAAGCTACGGGGGAAACCCCCTTCTCTCTTGTGCATGGCTCAGAGGCAGTAATACCGCTAGAGGTCGGAATACCTTCGAGGAGAACTAAGAACTTCAACGAACTGGATAACGAAGAACAGCTGAGAACGGACCTGGACCTAGCAGAGGAGCTAAGAGAGCAAGCTGCGATCAGGATGGAGGCAAGTAAGGCGAGAATGAAAAACGCCTACGACAGAAAGGTAAGGAAGAGACATTTCCAAGTCGGCGACCTGGTGCTTAAGCAGGCGGACGCTTTGAAAGCCACCGGGAAAATGGAACCCAATTGGGAAGGACCTTACGTTGTCAAGAAGATATTAAAAGGAGGAGCGTACGAGCTGGCTACAGCCGAGGGGGATAAACTACCTCGACCATGGGACATAGGGCACTTGAAGAAGTATTTCGCCTAAGAGATGCATGCTTTCCACTTTCCATTTTGATATTTTCCCTTTTCATTTTGATGTGTTTCCCCTAAATGAATGAGAACTACTCTCCTTTCCTTAAGAACTTATGAAAGTAGAGGAACGCTAAGGAAAAATTGAAAATTTCCCAAGTATGTTCCTCGGAACGAAATCGAACTCGAGCGCAGCGACAGAAAGCCCGAGAGCTCGAGCTCCGGGTCTAAGAAAGACACGATCGCGAGGAACGCTAAGGAAAAGTTGAAAATTTTCCAAGTATGTTCCTCGGAACGAAATCGAACTCGAGCTCACCGACAGAAAGCCCGAGAGCTCGAGCTCCGGGTCAAAGAAAGACACGATCGCGAATAACGCTAAGGAAAAGTTGAAAATTTTCCAAGTATGTCCCTCGGAACGAAATCGAACTCGAGCTCACCGACAGAAAGCCCGAGAGCTCGAGCTCCGGGTCAAAGAAAGATACAATCGCGAATAACGCTAAGAAAAAGTTGAAAATTTTCCAAGTATGTTCCTCGGAACGAAATCGAACTCGAGCTCACCGACAGAAAGCCCGAGAGCTCGAGCTCCGGGTCAAAGAAAGATACGATCGCGAATAACGCTAAGGAAAAGTTGAAAATTTTCCAAGTATGTCCCTCGGAACGAAATCGAACTCGAGCTCACCGACAGAAAGCCCGAGAGCTCGAGCTCCGGGTCAAAGAAAGATACAATCGCGAATAACACTAAGAAAAAGTTGAAAATTTTCCAAGTATGTTCCTCGGAACGAAATCGAACTCGAGGTCACCGACAGAAAGCCCGAGAGCTCGAGCTCCGGGTCAAAGAAAGAAAAAGGTAATGCGGAATAATCAAGATAAAACACGAAGTAAATAATAGACATACATAACAAAAAAGCAATACGGGAATAATCAAGATAGTTCAAACATACAAGGAGTAGTAATAGGAAAGGAAATAACAAAGGAAAGTTTTCTTAAAGTTTAAAATTAAGAAGAGGAGGAACGGTGAACGACTGCAGCGGCAACGGACGGAGCGGACAGAGGAGCAGAGGAGGCGGAAACAGGATTAGTTGCGGGGATAGGTGGCAGAGAAAGAGCTGGGTGCGGACTAGCGGTGGTCGACGACGCCGCACCCGCCGGACCGGTGACTAATGACTCCGGAAGCTGGGGAGCGGAAGACGAACCGATCGATGAGATCAGATCGTCCGTAATGGATTGCCACCAGGCGTAATCGATTGGCTCACGAGGGTCACCTTTCCATAAAGGAAGCGTCCTGCTAATCTTGCCAAGGACAGCTGTGGGCTCGTATCGAACGACTGCCTGCTGCTCGGAGGCCAAGGTTTCACACGCAGCAATGGTCTGCTTCACGTAATACATGCCAATGGGACATGCATCCTTCAAGAAAAGCTTTGTGTGCGGGTACCTCTGGAATAACTTGACCCGGTACTGGTCAAGAACCGACAAACCCTCTGCAGTCGCCAAAAGCTCTCCTAGGGACTTCCCCCGTTCAGCAGCGAGTCGGCGTGAGAGTTCTTCTTCAAATGCTTGCTCCTTCGCCTCCAGCTGCCGAATGACGGAGTCCCTCTCCTCGTGCGCCCGCACAATCTGCCCCTCCAAGGCACTCTTCGTCTCGCTTAACTTTGACTGGACGTCCTGAAGCTTCTCCTCGGCAAGCTCGCACTGCCTGGATAATGACCCGTTCTCGGACATCAAGGCATATATCCGAGAAGATGCTCGCTCGAGAGCAGTCCGAGCATTGGCGGCCTGCGAGGACAGCTCACGAACCGCCTGATCATGAACCGAGGGGTCATCTTCACCAAAACCCGAAGCCACGATAGAACTCGCCTAAAAAAAAAAAAAAATATAATAATAAATAAATTAAAATTAAATAATGCATACCATTGATAAGGTAAGATAATAGGGAAGAGGAAGGTAAAAACATACCTGAGCCAGACAAAGAGCCAACTTTGCACGGCGGGTTGAGTGAGGCAGATTGCTCAGAAAGGATGAATCCCCGGCGGCCTGGACCTTGGCCAGCTGACGGAGAGCAAAGTCCACAGACTCCTCGGAGTCATCGGCAGAAAAGAGGGAAGGCAAGTCAAGACGGGCTCTCTTGGGCGGCAGGGTGGAGTCGCTCGGCAGGGGTCGTTTCGAGCTAGCCCCCGCCGACTCCCCTTGAGCCTCTTCAAACCCGGGGTCGCCGCCAGGAGAAACCACTGGGTCGCGTGCCTCGGCCTCACTGTCCAAGAGGTCGATCACGACATCAGGGGCAGTCAGCCGCAAGTCGGGAGAGGGGGGTGCGGCGCGAGAGGGAGAATTGGAACTGTGCGACGGAAGCTCAGCTCCCCGAGAAGATGCCTCAGGAGCAACGGAAGTGCCGGTCTCCTGAGGAAGTGCTGACGGACCGCCGGTATTTTTCTTTTCGGCCTCCGCCATCTCCATCAACATGTCAAGCATCATCTCGGCTGACAAAACAGAAACGTTAATACTCGTTGCAAACAAAAAACAAAAGAGAAAAGGAGGGGGAACACTGCACAAGTAAAAGATGAATAAGGGAGGCAAAATTGGTATATACCCCAAGGCCGGCGGTCGAAGGAGGGGGTGCGCCACAGACCGGCACGGGAAAAAAGGGGAGTGGTGCTAACGACCTTCTCCACATTCCAAGCGCGAGGACGAACACGAGCAAGGAGACGGGCTGTCTCCTCGTCGAAATTTATGTCCAAGACAGCACGCTTGGGGGACTTGGCAGGGGGAGAAGGATCGAATGGCCACGGAGAGGGCGGACGGGCAAAAAAGAAACGTCGTTGCCACGAATCGATCTTCGTGACCAGACCAGCGAAAAGACGGCCGATTCGGGTCGAGAGATGGAAATAGCCTGAGGGTGATCGGTTGTGGGTAAATAGGGAAAAGAAGAGCTCGGGGCGTGGGTCAACACCAGTACCCACACAAACAATGTAAAAGCAGGACATGAATTTTATGGCGTTGGGGTGGAATAAGTGAAGAGGAATTTTATAAACGCGACTAACATTGACAAAGAAAGGATGTAAAGGGAACGAAAGGCCAGCTTTGAATTGGTCGAGATACCACGTGAGGTACCCCGGAGGGGGGTTCGAAGGGGTCTGATCACGGGAAGGCACAATGAGGTGGAAAGAGGGATCCATCCCTTGGGTAACGTAAAGGGCCTCGAGGTCGAATTTATCGACCAAGGAGTGGGTGGGTTTCTCCGCTACTTTCTTCTTCCCCGCCCTAGAGGAGGAAGGAGCTACCGTTTTACGGGGAGCCGGTCGCCGGCGACCGCGCCGGGGAACCGGGGAGGGGACGGCGGAACCCGTCCTCTCCGAAGAAGAGGAAGTGGATGTGTTTTGAGAAACCATGGTCGAGCCAGTCAGAGGAGGAGCAAACGCAGTATAAACAAAGGAAAAAGGAATAAGGATGTACCTGGCAGAGTCACTCGATAAACGGAAGGAAGGTATTAGGAGGAAGAGTAAAAGAGATATGTGAAGGTCAGAATTGGTGAATAAAGGATGACTCTCGAAGATAAAGTATGGTATAAAGTCGAAGAGCCGCCGGCAGTAATGACGCACGGAAAACGAGGAGCCCCGCGTGGGCAGTAGGGACCTAGGATTGTGTGTAGGGTGCAGAAGACTAGGCGGCCAACTGGAAGGACGCGGCTGATTGAACGTCGCCCGAGTTAGGGAAAGTAAAACCGAGTGAACTCCGGGTCCTAAACTCGGAGATAGAACCCGGAGTGGGGGACTAGTTGATCCGGACCAGAGTTATTCTTTTCCGGCCCAAGAGCAGGAGCCCAGTTGTCAAGGCCCATCAAAGGGTTTGGCCCACCAGTGTTAACGGTCCAAGGGATTGCCCAGCCCATTAGCATAAAGGCCAATCTACACAGGGCCTGAATTCCCTCCCGAGGAGTCCTAACAGTTCGGGAGGGTCATAAATGCTAGACGGCACATTTAATGCTCTGACAGTAACATTTATGGCGAAATGACCCGGTGCGGCTTAACGGCTAGTACCGAACGAGGTCAGTAAACCTACTAAAGGAGTTATCATGACCCCGGCCGCCTGGGCTGTTCGGGGAAGGACAACTGTCATCCATAATTAGCGCGGAATTCCCGGACCCTCGAGCTCCGAGTCGAAGAGTATATAAAAGGGAGTTTCTCTTTCCCTTTAGACAATATGATATATACACTAAATTCTGAGATTACATAGTAATTAAACCTTCTCTGACTTGATCGTCGGAGTGCTAACTCCGGCATCAGTCCGGCTTTCTCTTTTTCAGATCACCGGAAGCCAAGGTTACCAGCACAACTGTTTTCTTCGGATCATATATATATATATATATATATATATATATATATATATATATATATATATATATATATATATATATATATATTTCTTAATTCCAATAATAATCATTATGATACCAAACAACAACAGTATTACCTACACTTGTTTTTGGTTGCAGGGATCTTCAATTAAAGAATGTGGAGATAGTTGGAGATATCAGCATATTTGATACGGAAGCTTCTCATGACAGAATATTTTCCATTTAAATATTTGAGGTATCAATTTGTTGCTTGATTCAACTATTATTATTAATTATTACTGGTCATGCTCGTGAAATTTTCTACGCTCACTTAATACAGCATATGAAAAACTACCAGCATGACCAGTGATAATTTCACGAGCATGACCAGTAATAATTTCTACGCTCACTTAATATGCTCCTAAGAAGATATCCAAGTTGATGAAATCCGAGAGGGAGATTGATGAAAGAAGAAAGATGAAACTTACCGAATAATTTTCGTTTATGATTTTTGATAGGAGCTTCGAAGCCGCCAAGAGCAGATTGTTAACGGAGATGGAGAGGACAACTATCGTTTTATGAAGTAGGGTAAAAAATCAAAATTTTATTTAAAGATAAAAGAAGGATAAAATAGTCCAAAATTTATTCAGATTTGCCTTCGACCGAATAAGCGTCTAATTTTCCGCGGAATCGTTAAGAGATATGTGGACCAATTCAGAAGTTGCAAACAAACACCCTTAATGATTACACTGCTGACCGAATCAGCAATTGAATCATTAAGTGGCCCATTAAGCAAAATCAAACGGAGCCTAACTTGGTGTAAATAAGACTTGTCTATTTCACACAGTCCAAGAATCTAAATAAGCAATTTTCTTTTTTTTTTTTAAATACACTTTGCACCCCTGAAAATATTATTTATAACACTTACCCCTAATATCAATTATTTTATATTTTAAAATTTAAAATATAATAAACATAACAATCTAACAATGATTAGATCATAAAAAAATGAAAAGTAACTAAAATTAGATTACTGAAAAATAATTAAAAAGTAATTATATTGAATAATAACGAATATAAAACTCTCTCTCTCTCTCTCCCTCTCTCTCTTACTTTGTTTCTCTCTCTAAAAGGAGTATTGTAAGGCAAAGCCAAAGTTAGGGCGACTTCCTAACAATTTCGCGTCCACTGTCGTCTAGTGTCCCACTTTCCTTCATCATCACCACCAATCCACTTCTCCACTTTCCTAATTCATAAAAAATTAACTCAAACAGTTGCAGAATTCATCTCAGCTTTTCAGCTCCTCCGGCCTCTTGGAGCTGCTGACGTGGACGTCGGAATCATCATCATCACCATGTCTTCTTCACATATCAAAGATGGTATGCATATTTACACTTCCGTTTAATCCATCTGCAGAACTTTTTGCTTGCTTCTTTCTCTCTCTCTCTATCTCTCTCTCTCTCTCTAGGTTTAATTTTTGCGAGCAGCTATATTATATCTTTAAGCGTGGATTTTTTTTTCTGTTTTTCCTTGACGTAATTGATTAAATTAATACATGATTAAATTATTGATTATGCCCAAAATTTATTTGAGATCTGAATTTATTTTGCCAATTTTGAACAGCGCTTGTATTTGTTACCACCATAGATATAGTGGTTCAGTTCTTCATTACACAAGAGTTAATTGTCACAATTTTTTATTTTTTTTTAAATACATCACTATTCGAAGAAATTGGCTTTTTTTCTGGCTAAAATTTTACATTTAAACAGCATGGATTATTTCAAAAATTCAGAAATTAATTTTTAAACAACTTGTGTGCTTAACACTATGCCCAATTCGGCATATACCGACAGCAGAAAATTCGTCCATTTTGTATGTAATTATTCGGATTCTAACAACTTTAGGTCACGAAAAAGGGGAAACCAAATTTATAGAATATCCGGAGACAATATTCGATAGGTGTTCTAACAAAATAAACTGTGATATATGTAATACAGTGGCAGATGGAGAATTGAAACGAGTGTTTGTGACTCAAAAATCAATCACAAACCATTCGGCAGAGCCGTCGCCCTCTCCATCACCGTCTTCATCTACAGCACCCGCTTTAGTTCTCTCGAATTCCGGAAAAAGAATGGACCAAACCGGTAAAAAGAAATACGTAAAACAGGTCACTGGCCGACACAACGACACGGAGCTGCATTTAGCAGCTCAAAGGGGTGATCTGGCGGCAGTTAAACAGATACTCGATGACATTAATTGTCAAATGGTGGGGAATTCGAGTGGAGCCGATTTTGACCTTGAGGTTGCGGAAATTAGGGCGTCGGTTGTGAATGAGGTGAATGAATTGGGAGAGACTGCTCTTTACACTGCGGCTGAGAAAGGGTATATTGATGTTGTTAAAGAGCTGCTCAAGTATTCGAATAAGGAAACGCTCGCTAAGAAGAATCGGTCGATGTTTGATCCTCTGCATATAGCTGCTTGTCAAGGGCACCATGGTAATTATTTCTTTATTTTTTATTATACAATCTTTTTTTTTTTTTAATTCTTGAAAAGTTACAATTTGATTGCTACTTTTTGGTGTCGCTTAATGTTTACACTAATGATTATGGGAGTAAATTGGACTTAACTTCGTGAAGAAATATACGGCTCGATCACCCTCTTGTATTTTGTAACTTACAAAAAGATGGATGATACTTTAATACTAAGGCTAATCAAGAAATGAGACATGTTTACCACTTCAACCCCTTATAAGAATATTACTCTGTTTTTATTTTACGGGTTTATTGCATTCGGCACGCTTGTATTTTCTTTAATTGTTAAAAAAAAAACTCCCCTTGTTATTTTATAAGCAAAACTCCCCTATGATTCAATTTTCTTAGCAAACCACCCCCTAAAAACTCACTTTTTAGGGGTTGTGTGCCCAAAAAATGCAATGTAGGGGGTTTTTGCTAACTTTTTTAATGCCACAATTGCATGAGTGCTTATTGACTATCTTAGTAGCTTAACTTGGTTGTTGGAAAAAAGCTGAATAATCGTACGACGCTGATGTTAGATTAATAAATTTTGTAGCAATTGTCCAAGTGCTATTGGACCACGACCCTGGATTAAGCAAAACAATCGGCCCGTCACATGCAACTCCTCTTATAACTGCCGCATCGAGAGGGCACATAGCTGTGGTGAACGAACTTCTGTCAAAGGATTGCAGCTTGCTAGAAATTTCGAGATCGAATGGGAAAAACGCACTGCACTTAGCAGCGAGACAAGGGCATGTGGAGATCATAAAGGCGTTGCTCGACAAAGATGCACAGCTGGCAAGAAGGACCGACAAGAAAGGACAGACGGCGTTACATATGGCTGTGAAAGGAGTTAACCGTGAGGTTGTTAAATTGCTACTTGATGCTGATGCAGCTATTGTGATGCTGCCTGATAAATTTGGTAATACGGCTTTACATGTTGCCACACGGAAAAAACGAGCAGAGGTATGTTTTGTTGGCATCTATTATTTCGTCTCGAATTTGGATAATCTCATGATATAACATCTCAAATTTTTGAAGCTCCCATTGTAAACTAGTTTTTCAATATAATATGCAATAATAATATAACTCCATTTCCTTTTTCAATTATGTAACCTCAATAATTCCGACTCTAATATATAAGACCTTCATTCCTCGCAGATAGTAAACGAGCTACTACGCCTCCCCGACACAAACGTGAACGCACTAAACCGAGACCACAAAACATCCCTCGACATAGCGGAAAACCTCCCTCTCTCCGAAGAGTCCTCCGACATAAAAGAGTGCCTCTGCCGCTACGGCGCGGTGAGAGCCAACGAGCTCAACCAACCACGAGACGAGCTCCGCAAAACCGTCACCCAGATCAAAAACGACGTCCACATCCAGCTCGAGCAAACGAAACGGACCAACAAAAACGTCCACGGCATCGCAAAGGAGCTCCGCAAGCTCCACCGCGAGGGCATCAACAACGCCACGAACTCCGTGACAGTTGTCGCCGTCCTATTCGCCACCGTCGCCTTCGCCGCCATCTTCACCGTCCCGGGCGGAGACCTCGACTCCGGGTCCGCCGTGGCGGTGGGGTCCGTCTCGTTTAAAATATTCTTCATATTCAACGCCGTCGCGCTCTTTACGTCACTGGCGGTCGTCGTAGTGCAGATCACGCTCGTGAGGGGGGAGACGAAGGCGGAAAGGAGGGTGGTGGAGGTGATTAATAAGCTGATGTGGCTGGCTTCGGTTTGCACCTCGGTGGCGTTTATGGCGTCGGCTTATATAGTGGTGGGGCGGAGCCACGAGTGGGCGGCGATTTTGATTACGGTTGTCGGAGGGGTTATTATGGGTGGGGTGTTGGGTACTATGACTTACTACGTGGTGAGGTCGAAGAGGATTAGGTCCATGAGGAAGAGAGAGAAGATGCATGCTCGTAGCGGGTCGAATTCGTGGCACCAATCCGAGTTTTCTAACTCGGATATTGACCGCATTTACGCCCTCTAGTGAGAGAATGGAATCTTCGTTTTGTAATGTCCGAATACGACGACTTTCTTTATTTGGTATATGATGATGCTATATGTGGTATGTATATATAATACTTCCATCAACAATTGGATAGAAGCTTTTATAGATGCAAATATGGGGAGGATTGTGTTTTTAGACTATGTCTCTACACATTGAAATGAGTCAATTGTGTATCGAAAACTTGCGATTCGTCTCGTTTGGTATATCTTGTGTTTGTGCTTTCGATGGATCTAATAATTAAAATAACGAAGAATTTGCATTTTTACATTGAAGGATGTTGAATTTGATGGGAGAATAATTTCGAATGAGAGTTATGAATGGGGTTCGAAAATGTCAAATATTTGATGATTTTATCGTCCATGATTTGATTGAGTTACGAATTTTTTTGGATAAATATTGTACATCAGAAATCAGGAGTTTGTTTGGATTGAGTCATTTGATAAAATGTTTCAAACTCGTAATTCTCATTTTTGTTCGTTTTTTAGGATGTGTGGTTGATTTCAAGTTTCTTATTTGGACTCCCTTCAAATTCATTAATTTGAAATAATTCAATCCAAACGTACCTTAAAAGAAGCAAGAAACTACAGTGGGAGCATCAAATGGATTATCAAATACATAAATCATTTTTTTGATACCTCGAAACTAAAAAAATCTCCTTTAGTGGAAGTATCAAAATGAGTATGTAGTTTGTTAATCCAACTTTTTTGGTGTAAAAATACTTTTTGAAAATTGAGTTATAAAAGAGTGACCTTCTAAAGACCAAAATCCCAATAATGACTTGACATGTGACAATTACAAATAAAACATCCCACTAACTTTCAATTGATTATGAATTTGATAACTATAGTTAGAGTGGGTAGATTTTAAATGAATATTTGATAACTCGAGTTTATTATACTTACCAATGGAGTTGTTCTAGAGGCAAAATATTTGATTTCGCTTAGAGCAACTGTGATAAGTTAGCTCTAATGAAGTTATCAAACATGATATCAAACATTTAACCAACATTTACACACTAGATAATATATTTTTTTTTAACTTCAATGGGGTTATCAAATAAAGGTTATATTTTCATAATTCACCTATTGGGATGTAAACATACTTACTGGAAATTGAGTTATAAAAAATGTAACTATCTAAACATTGAATCACAAGTTGACATGTGACAATTGCAAATAAAATCACCCATAAACTTCAAATTAATAATTTATTTGATAACCATGATTGGAGTAGATGAATTTTAATCAATATTAAAATATTATCTCAAATATCAAATGCATATTTGATAATTCAATTTTGATATTTAGCATTAAAGTTGCTCTTATAGTGTCCACATCAAGTGAATTTTATGTCCAAAGTGATAATTACAAATTTTAATTTCAATATAGAATAAATTCCTCCAAACAAAAGTTTTCAAAACATTTAAAATATTTACTTTCATATTATTTCTATCAAATGCAACTAAAAAGCAAATAAATTTCCTCTCACGTATCAATCACTTCATCTAGAAAAAAAAAAAAAAAAAAAAAAAAAAAGAAAAAGGATGGATTAGAGTTGTTCCGTGTAAATTGATTTAAATTGTACACCCAAGAGATGGTAGATACTTGCCGTAACGTAATTATGCACGATGATAGTGCCAACACTAAGCACTCAGACGACGACGACGACGACGACGAGTTCATTGTTTTAATAATCAACCCACTTACCAAATCCCTAATCGATATAAACGTACGGTCAAACGGTTCAAAATCGATGGGTTCGATTCAACTGCTGATTAAAAAAAATATAGTAAAAAAGAATTTATTATCAATTTGTTTTAATAAAAATTGATTGTAACTAATTAAATAAATAAATCTATCAAAAAAACCAGTCTGAGATATTTCAATTTTAAATAATCACACATGTGTAGTTAAATATCATTTTTTTTAGTTGAATAATCAATTCGTAGAGTGGAGTAAACCGAATTTGTAATTCAATTAATTGTTTGACCGATTTTGACCAAGTTTTGGATTTGGTTGACTAATTGGACAGTTTCGGACTCTCGGGTGTGGAGCGGATGAACCAAATGACAAAATAGGGGTCATGGCCTAGACTTGACCACGGTTCGATTCGGTTCAGATTTGGTTTCCGGTTAATTAGAACTGGCCGGTTCTAAATAATATTTTTTTTAATACTTTATATATAACTTAAAAAATACTTTAAAAACTTTAATTTTTTTTTAAAAAGTGGAAAGAATATTTAAAAACACTTTTTTTTAAAACATACTTGAAGTTATTTTTTAAAATACTTAATAAAATTTTTGTTTAATTTGACCGTTGGTAAATACTTTTTTTTTAATTTTCCCTAGGATATTAATATTTTCTGTTTTTTTTCAAAAAAAAAAGAAGAAAAACTGGTTCGAACGGTTAGAACCGAGGTTCTAAGTATCAATTTTCGATTCGAAAAATGAGGAACCAGAACCGAACCGATTTTTTCGGTTCAAGTTTCGGTCCGGTTCTAAAACTGTTGACCCCGATTCGGTTCCGATTCGGGTTCTAACCGAACTGGTGGTCATGTCTATTCTAAGCCTAATGAGTTTATGGGTTCTTAGGGGTTATTTATATATATGGTTTAACTGTGAAAATAATTTACAAGAATGGTGTGTTCTTTTTTCGAATTATAAAATTGATGTAAATCGTGCTTTGGAGTGGCGATTTCTGCCTTGTCCGACATATAAAATTGCCTCTCGGAGAGGCGATTGTACCGGGTTCAGAAATTGCCACTCTAACAGGTGATTTCTCTATCTTCCCTTTAAAAAAAAGTGAAATCGCCTCTACAACATGTGATTTCATCTTTTTTTAAATCGATTTTAATTATTTTTAATTTCTTTAATTTTTTTCTAAATTGAAGATTTAAAAATTAAACTTACAAATAATTATAAATAAAAAACCGCACAAATGTCAAATGCTACAAAACATTTGAAACTCGTCTTTCTTTTTCTTCTTAAATCTGATTTATTTATTTTTTTAATTTCTTAATTTTTTTATTTTTTTCTAAATTGGAAATTTAAAATATAAACTCACAAATAATTAAAAAGAAAATCACACAAAAATAAGGATGCATAGAAGTCAAATATAGAAATGTCAAATATAAAACAGAACATGTCAAACACATAGAACAAAATATGTGAAATACATAAATGGAAAACACTGAAAATAAAACGCATCAATGACGTCTAAGATGTCCAGTGGTCCCACATCCGAACGTCTGTTTCTACGCACTCTACCCACTGGTTCTTGTGGAATATCTTCTTCCATAGTGTCGACAACATAGTTCTTGGTAGAATATCCTTGAGATGATGGGAGGTGATAGGAAACGGGAGAAACATTGAAATGCATATGTGTATAATTGTCACCATGTAAGTATCTTAAATTGGGATCCAACAATTCACTCCCTGAATACATGTTCATAGCAAGTTGTTATGGAGTTACTAGTGTAACCATAGGAAATGTGGTCGAAATTTAAGCGTATAAGTAGAATCGAGATAAGTAAATGAAGAAGGAAATGTGGAAGGGCCGGCCACATCCTCGGTATGTGGAAGGACCGGCCACATCTTCGTGTGAAACATACGGTGGAGAAGTGAAATAGATCATTTCTCTTGTAAATGTTTGAGTGCGGCTGTGACTCCTCCTCCTTTCTCCATCATGGACACTTACAAAAGGCATTACGGTCCTTTTTGCTGAAGAAATAATTCTTACTTGAAAAGTTCGACCACTTCCGTCAGTGGCTTTTGCTTGCAAACACTACGCGGGTGTGCAAAGGCTCATCCGCTCTCACTTCGAACGAATTTTGTTGAATTTATGGCTGGCAGATTATATAACTTCAATTTTTTTCGCCCTAATAATTGTTGAAAGATTTATGTAAGCAATTGAAAAACAAACTAAATTATAATTCGGGTTGAAATACAGATGTGATATGGAACTGGAGTTGAGAAGTTATAATAAGTTTAAAGATAAACTGATGAAAAAAGTTGATGTCAGAGGTTATAGGTCGTATGTTGGCAGTTTTCAAAAATGTATATTCAGCGGATAATTTAGGGGAGATGAGAATATCATTTTTTTATTTCCTTCAAAGATATTACCAAGAATACTATTAATTAACTCTAGGGTTTTGAAACCTCAAAGCACCACATCGCAGCCAATGAACCAAATGATTATATATATACATATTAAAAATTCAATTAAGTCCTTTTTATGGAGGTATGAATTTCCCTCCATCAAAAAACATATGTTACATTATAATAAACACGTGAATATATTTTAGTATCCATGAGAGAAACAAATGTGTAAATGAATAACAATATTCTCGTCATTTAAGTCCATATAGATACTATAAATATCAGTTTGATCGGTCTTGGTAGGAACTTTCTGATACGAATCCAGTAGAACTTGTTACAAGACCCAATACCTTATGCGGAAGCAAGATCAAAACATCCCAGAAAAAACAAGGAATCAAAGGGGTGGAACTGCGACCCGTTGCCTATAAAGAGACAAGAACCTTCGTATGTGAACACGCCGCAATCAATTGTGAAAGATTGATGTATAAGTAGGGGTGAACGCACAAAATCCTCCGATATGTTCGAAAAGTTCTTAAAGAACTATAGAAAATAATTCTCAATTTATTAATCAAATTTCGTCCATAATAAAAGGCCAAATTGGTAACCTATTTATAAATGCTAAAAAGACTCATTTTCACAAGGAAAATAACTCATACCTAAACTATAATAAGGTAACTACTAATATAGCAAACCCTAACTATAAAAGACTCTAAAATAATAAGATAAAACTACTAATAATATAAAAACGTTCAGAATTAATATATAAACTCTAGAACTGTAAGTCGACGCCACGAGCACTCTTCATAACTCGAGTAGACGTTGGGTTGTGCATGTGCAGCAACTTCAAGCTTGATTTATGCCATCTTCCAGTCCAAATCTCTTTCCGATCGAAACAACAAAGTTGTAGATATTGAAGTGTTGTGCCATAGAATTTTTAATCAAAGCAATCAAACGATAAGTGACTTATGACGTGAATGGCAAAACAACGAGAATTAGGCGAGAATTTTAGATGTATGGAAGTCGGTTGGTCCAATAAATTCTCTCTTTCTTTTCTTCCAATTCCACACCGTGGAATCTTGAAGAAAATTACTTTCATTGACTTGTGTCATTTCAAATGGGAACAACTCCATTGAATTCACGTGCTTTTATTTCCTCCAATTATTCATCCTTGAGCTTGTAACGATCATATCATACGCTCCCTCTTTAAAAGGATCGTCCTTGAATCGAGACCAATATCCAAAGGTGTATATTGAAAATATCTTCCATAATAACCCTCTTGTTTGATGGTAATATCGTATTTATTTATTTGTGAACAATGCAACAAAATTCCATATTCGTACTACTAATTCCACCAACAATCGAACTGCAAGAATCACCTTCATGGTACTGTATACTTATAAGATCATCTTCATGTATTAAATCACCATCTTCCCAAACATGCAAAACTGGAGTTTTCTCTCCGGTTAGCTCGACATTAACTTCAGTGCATGGCTGGACTGTATCATCCTCCACCTCTTCAAAAGGATTCGCCCTCGAATCCGATTTTTTTTCTTCAAGTGGTGGCAAGGCTTGGCCCTTTTCTTTCACCTCGGATTCAAGATCAAGACTCTCACTTACTTCTTGCTCAAGTGGCGTATCGTCACTTCCCATATCAGCTAGAACGCTCTCGTCCTTCAAATAATTACGAGTATAATCATTTTCAAGTAATGGTAAAGAATCACCATTTCTCTTCATTTCCCCATAGTCTGGCCATAAATTCATGAATGGTTTGTTTAAACACTCTCCTTTGTCTCCTAGAATTTTCTCTATTATAGCTTTTTGTAATGGTTCTTTTGTTTGGCTCGTTGAAGATCTCCTATGTGATTCCAACTCGATGAACTATTTTATATTAACTTTGTAACTTGCCTCGAGCTCTGCTACTTCAATTTCCTATAGTAATGTGAAGGAATGAAACTTCTTCTCATAACTACCTTCAGGACTCTCAATCATTAAATAGTGATTCGCCACAACGGCGCCTAGTTAAGACAAATTGGTCCCATCAAATAATTGCATAGTCGACGAACGCTTTGATGGCGAGCTTCACCTTCTTCTTTTCAGAATAGTAATGACAATTGAATATGAGCTCTACCTTTTCCCGCCATTGAATGTACTTCTCAGTGTCACTCTTACCTTGAAAAGATGGTATTTTCAACTTGATTGAATTGAAATTTTCATCTACTACATCTCTTTCTTGATCAAAATATCATTTGCTCGATCTATCCAATCTGGACCCTCGTCCCATAATCTCCTTTCATGATTTGCAAGTGATCACACCAAAAAAAAATTCCATCATCATAAATCTCCTTATCACGATGAGGTATAACAGGTTTGTGAACATCACGTCGTACGTATGGCCCTCGAACATGTTTATCTTTGCGTAGTTCATATAATTGGGCTTCAACTCCTTCCATTTGATCATTGAGTCCCTCAAGTCCTATTAATAGATGCTGGAAACGTTTTTCCATTGCCGACATCCTACCCTGCTCAATTCTTTCTCGTTTATAACCAGCCTTCTCGGACATGATCAAAGCAATTTTGTTTCTTTTTCTTTATATATATAAATATATATATATATATATATATATATATATATATATATATATATATATAAATATATATATATATATATATGGCTGGAAGAAAAGTTTAAACAAAAACAAAAATCCGGTTTTTTTTACTTATATTATTTATTTTTTTTTAATATTCTTTTTTAAATATTTTATTATTATATATTTTATTAAAATATATATTTTTTTTTATTTTGGACTCAAAAGAACACAACGGAAAAGAAGAAGAAAAGAAACTAGAAGACTCAAGAAAGACAACCGAAAACAACAAAGACAACTACGACATGAACAAAGACCGACTCAATGATAAATATAAAGATAGACAAAACATGTTTGGATGTTGGCTCTGGTTACCAACTGATACGAACCCCGTAAAACTTGTTACGAGACCCAATGCCTTATGCGGAAGCAAGATTCAAACATCCAAAAAAACAAGAAATCAAAGGAGTGGAGTCGCGACCCGTTGCCTATAAAGAGACAAGAACCTTCGTATGTGAAGACGCCGCAATCAATTGTGAAAGATTGATCGATAAGTAGGGGTGAACGCACGGATCCTCCGATATATTCGAATAGTTCTTAAATAACTAGATAAAATAATTCTCAATTTGTTAATCAAAATTCGTCCATAATAAAAGGCCAAATTGACAACCTATTTATAAATGCAAAAAAGACTCATTTTCACAAGAAAAATGACTCCTACCTAAACTATAATAAGAAAACTAATAACATAGCAAATCATAACCATAAAAGACTCTAAAATAATAAAATAAAACTACCAATAATATATAAAACGTTTAGAATTAATATATAAACTCTAAAACTTTAAGTCGACGCCACGAGTACTTTTCATAATTCGAGTAGACATTGGGTTGTGCATGTGCAGCTACTTCAAGCTTGATTTCTGCCATCTTCCAGTCCGAATCTCTTTCCGATGAAAACAATAAAGTTGTACATATTTAATTGTTGTGCCGTAGAATTTTTAATCAAAGCAATCAGACATACGATAACTGACTTATGACGTGAAGGGCAAAACTTCCAGAAATAGACGAGAATTTCGGATGTATGGAATTCGGTTAGTCCGATGAACTCTCTCTTTCTTTTCTTCCAATTCCACACCATGGGATCTTGATGAAAATCACTTTCACTGACTTGCGTCATTTCAAATGCAAACAACTCCATTAAATTCACGCCCTTTTGTTTCTTCCAATTCTTCATCCTTGAGCTTGTGAGGATCATATCATATTCTCCATCTTTAAAAGGATCGTCCTCTAGTCCACACCAATGTCAAAAGTTGTACATTGAAAATATTTTCCATGATTAACCCTCTTGTTTGATGGTACTATCGTACTTATTTCTTTGTGAACAATGCAACAAGATTCCATATTCGTACAACTAACTCCACCAACAATCGAACTATAAGATTCACCTTCAGGGTACAGTATACTTACAAGATCATCTTCATGTATTGCGTCACCATATGCCCAAACATGCACAATTGGAGTTTGCACTCTGGTTAGCTCGGCATTAACTTCAGTGCATGGCTGGTTTGTATCATATTCCACCTCTTCAAAAGGATTCGCCCTCGAATCCGATTTTTTTTCTTTAAGTGGTGGCGAGGGTTGGTAATTTTCTTTCACCTCGGACTCGAGACCAAGACGCTCACTTACTTCTTCCTCAAATGGTGCATCGTCACTTCCCATATCGTCTAGAACGCTCTCATCCTCCAAAGCATTACGAGTATCATCATTTTCAAGTAATGGTAAAGAATCACCATTTCTCTTCATTTCTTCATAGTCCGACTATAAACTCATGAATGGTTTATTCAAACACTCTCCTTTGTATCCTGGAAGTTCCTCTCTTTTGGCTTTTTGTAATGGTTCTTTTGTTTGGGCTCGTAGAAGATCTTCTATGTGATTTCCAACTCGATGAACTATTTTCTTTTAACTTTGTAACTTGCCTCAAGATCTGCTACTTTAATTCCCTATAATAATGTGAAGGAACGAACCTTCTTCTCATAACTGCCTTCACGGACTCTCAATCATCAATCGGTGGTTTGCCACATTGGCATCTAGTTAAGACAAATTGGTCCCATCAAATAATTGCATAGTCGACGAACACTTTGATGGCGAGCTTCACATTCTTCTTTTCGGAATAGTAATGACAATTGAATACGAGCTCTACCTTTCCTTCCCATTGAATGTACTCCTCAGAGTCACTTCTACCTTGAAAAGATGGTATTGTCAACTTGATTGAGCTGTAGTTTTCATCTACTCCATCTCCCTCTTGATCAAAATACATTTGCTCGATTTATCCAATTTGGACCCTCATCCCATAATCTCATTTCATCATTTGCAAGTGATCACACCGAAACTTCCATCATCATAAACCTCCTTATCACGATGAGGTATAACAGGTTGATGAGCATCACGTCTTACGTATGTCCCTCGAACATGTTGATCTTTGCGTAGTTCCTTTAGTTGGGTAACAAGTCCTTTGAAAAGAGACTGGTAGCATCTTTCCATTGCCGACATATATATATATATATATATATATATATATATATATATATATATATATATATATAGACACTGATAAACCCTAACTTTGGCTGGAATTAACGTTTAAACATAAACAAAGATCGGATATTTATTTATTTTATTTATTGATTTTTTTTTAAATATTTTTTTTAAAATGTTCTATTAAAATATATACAAATTTTTTTTTTGGACTCAAAAGAACACAATGGAAGAGAAGAAGAAAAGAAACTAGAAGACTCAAGAAAGACAAACGAAAACAACAAAGACAATGACGACATGAACAAAGACCGACTCAATAATAAAAATTAAGATAGACGAAACCTGTTTTGGATGTTGGCTTTGGTTACCAATTGATACGAACCCCGTAGAACTTGTTACGAGACCCAATACCTTATGCGGAAGCAAGATCCAAACATCAAAAAAAAAAAAAAGAATTAAAGAGCTGGAGCCGCGACTAGTTGCCTATAGAGAGACGAGAACCTTCGATCAATTGTGAAAGATTGATTTATAAGTAGGGGTGAACGCATGGAATCCTCCGATATGTTCGAAGAGTTCTTACAGAACTAGAGAAAATAATTCTCAAATTATTAAATAATAAAAAGTCAAATAGGCAACCTATTTATAAATGTTAAAAGGACTCATTTTCACAATGAAAATGACTCATACCTAAACTATAATAAGGAAACTAATAACATAGCAAATCCTAACCATGAAAGACTCTAAAATAATAAAATAAAACTACCAATAATATAAAAACGTTCATAATTAATGTATAACCTCTAGAACTATAAGTCGACGCCACGAGCACTCTTCATAACTCGAGTAGATGTTGGGTTGTGCATGTGCAGCAACTTCAAGATTGATTTCTTTCATCTTCCAGTCCGAATCTCTTTCCGATGAAAACAACAAAGTTGTAGATATTTGAGTGTTGTGTGATAGCATTTTCAATCACAACAACCAGACATGCGATAAGTGGCTTATGATGTGAATGAGAATTTCGGATGTATGGAATTCGGCTAGTCCAATAAATTCTCTCTTTCTTTTATTCCCATTCCACACCATAGAATCTTCAAGAAAATCACTTGCACTGACTTGCGTCATTTCAAATGGGAACAACTCCATTAAATTCACGCGTTTTCGTTTCTTCCAATTCTTCATCTTTAAGCTTGCGAGGATCGTATCACTTTTCGAAGCCGAACTGTCAAAGTGCTCCCGTGTAATCTCATTGAGACTTGTTGTTTGTGGCGCCATATATGTACGACTTATGAAATAGAAAATCAATTTGTATGCAGTGCAACATATTACAAACAAATACGAATATTGGAGAAGATGTCAAGTTACAACATGGAAAAAATCATTTTTCAATAACACATAAAGTAAAGAATAAACTTGCGAAGAAATATATAGATATCCGCTTTAGAGAAAAAAACCCAGAGTTTTGTTTCCTCCCTCTTTGCTGAAGAAATAAATCTTACTTAAAAATTTCAACCACTTTCGTAATTGGCTTTTGCTGGCAAACACTGAGCGGATGTGCAAAGGCTCCTCTGATCTAACTCCTAGATGAATTTTGTTGAATTTATGGCAAGCGGATTTTATAGTTTAATTTTTTTTCACCCTAATAATAGTTGAATGGTTTATGTGAGCGATTGAACGAAAAACTAAATTAAAATGCGGGTTGATATATAAATGTTTCATTGAAATGAAATTGAGAAGTATAAGAAATATAGAGAAAAACTGATGAAAAAAATTGATGTCAAAAGTTATAGATCGTGTGTTGCAGTAGAGGAGAGTGTACATTCAACAGATAATTTAGGAGAGATGACAAGGGCATTTTCTTTTCCTTTCAAAGATATTACAAAAAATGCGATTAATGAACACTAGTGTTTTGAAACCCTAAAGCACCACGAGACAGCCAATGAAGCAAATGACTGTCTTTTTATTTATAAATCAATGTTTTAAAAAAAAATCAAAATTGAGTCATTTTTATAGATGCATGAATTTTCTTTCCCTAAAAAAACATATGCTACAATATCAATAAGCACGTGAATAAATTTTAGTAGTCATAAGAGAATAAATGTGTAAATGAATAACGACATGCTCATCGGCTAAGACCATATTGATGCTATTAATATCAGTTTGATCGGTCTTGATAGGAACTTTCCAAAGTCGAATAGTAAAAGCACTCCAGTGTAATATCATTGAGAATTGTTGTTTGTGGGGCCATATATGTACAAACTTACGAAAAAGATAATCAGTTTCTATACAGTGCAACATATATTAGACACAAATACGAATATTGGAGAAGATGTAAAACTACAACATGAAAAGATCATTTTCAATAAAATATAAAGTGAAGAATAAGGTTGCGAAGAAAAATATAGATTTCCGTTTGGGAGAAAAGAACCCAAAGTTTTGTTCCCTCCCTCATTGCTGAAGAAATAATTCTTACTTGAAAATTTCGACCACTTTCACCATTGGCTTTTGCCGGCAAACACTGGGCGGGTGTTCAAAGGCTACTCCGCTCTCACTCCGGGACAAATTTGGTTGAATTTATGGCAAACAAATTTTGTAACTTCTACTTTCTTCGCCCCTAATAATTGTTGAAAGATTTCCGTGAGTGATTGAACGACAAACTAAATTATCATTCAGATGAAAGATTTCCGTGAGTGATTGAACAACAAACTAAATTATAATTCGGATGATATGCAGATGTGGCATAGAAATGGAATTGAGAAGTTATAAGAAGTTTATGGAAAAATTGATACATATTTAATTTGTTAACTAAAAGGTTTTATACACATGCTACATATAATATCAGAATTTAATAGATTTAATACAAAATCTTATCTAGTTTACCAAACATCTTACTAACTAATTAACTGAATGGGTAGAAAATTAATTTAAAATCATCTATATTACAAACTAATCCATTATATGTAATACCAAAATTGAACTGCAAAATTTTTTATTTACTCTCATTTAATCCAAACAAATTCGATATAAGTGTCGTCTCCCCAAACTAATCCGATATAAGTAACTGAACGATCCCTATGGAATTGTGATTTTTTATGAAAACTTTTTTGCAATTCAAATTAATACATGTTTTTCGTTCACAGTTCACATGCGATAAACGAACAAAAAAATAACTTATCAGAAAGAAAAAAAAAACGAACCAAAAATAGTAGATGGAAAAGGTAGCGAGGACAATTACCAAGTTTATGAACAACCGCAACAGTTCAAAAAACTATTTCCCCATAGAATTTCATCAGTCATGAACCAATATGATTAGGTTCTAACACAGTAGTAGATCCATTACGAAAACATATCATGTGGTCTTATAAAATCGCATCGTCCGCACAGGATGGTAACACAAAAAAGAAGCCAAATTCTCCAGTTGAAACCAGAGATTTTTTTTTTTCATTTTTTTTTTTTTCAGAAAACAGCTTAAGCTTGAAGCAGCATTTGGGATATTTTTGTTCAAAGCATTTCTTGTGATCGTCTTACGCAACGACTAACTTTCTTCTTGAAATCATCCCTTCGTTCTCTCCATTCCTTCTGCATTAATCAACCACAAAAACACACAGAGGTACTGTATCAATTATCAACTTACAAGGAAAGGGAAAACACAATTATGAAGTAGTATTCTCAATACTAAAGGAAATAAAAATAAAAAAAATCAATAACTAAACGATCATTTCAGATGAGTGTAATGAATTTGCACTTACAGCAGCTTCGACATTAGCAGGAGATTCGTCATTAGGACTTGAAAGCATAGATATGATGCTTAGAACTATACTCTCAACCTGAAAATCATAAGCCACGCACATGTTTAAGTTGAGGCAGAATACTTGTGTTGCAATTATGATAGTCAGATACTCTATTTTCAGCAAGAAAATATTTAGAAAAAAAAAATATTAAAAAAAAAACTTTTATTATACATTAATAGAGTATCAAAGAATAATCGAAAAACTAATCCTTTATAAAGCAATACTAGGCAAAAACTATTTGGCACTAGTTCACAACTTTCCAAACCATGCTTGCAAAACAAATATGGCTCATATAGAACTCTTCAATCTGCATCTTTAAATTATGGCTTAATGTCAATTTGGTTAATGGGTTCATGAGATTCTCTATCAGTAATGACACAAATAAATTCCATATCCCAAACTAATTACAATCAATCTGTTTATTCATCAGCGATTAGAACAATAAATATAAAACTTAAGAGCTTATACAGCTCATGTATCACTTAAATTGGTTAAATTCAAGAAATATTTTGAAATAAATTGATTCAAGTCAGTCCATGGGTCCTCATGGGTTTCTCCATTGATAAGCTATAAGAAGTTTCTAGTTTATTGCAGCATATTCGAACTTTAAAGAGAGGACAAAAGAATGAAACAAAATCCAAGAATTTCGCAACACTAAAAGAAAAGGAAATATATGCTTTGGTCAACATGGACTTTAGATCACTGTATCATGTACACGAGAAAATATTTCCATCCAATTTCGTAACAAATGAACCAGTGAATGGGAGTTCTTGTTGTTAAATTATTTACTGCAAAAACTTCTTTTACAAGTTGCAAGTTGTAATTTTCACACAGGAAATGGAACTATGAGTAGGTCAAACACGAGACAAATTGCAAACTAATGTTTATAACTCTTCAAGTTGCCTTAACCCCTAAAATCATAAATAATATGAAAACCAAGATTTTATATTTCCATATTCTAAACTTCAATCAGATTTTTGTTTAAGAAAAGAAGGCATTTATGCCTGCCAATCAAGGCCAGCAACGAACTTTGATGAAATTTTAATTGTGAAAAGAAAATTAGAGAGATTTCACTGCAACGTCTCTATTCTATCAGAAATGTTTAATTTACAAGATTAGAAAGAGAAGGTTTGCACGGTTAAAGCATTAGTAAAGTGCCGATGACAAGTAAGCAATTATAATCAGAAAATATATTAGAGACAGAAACATAAAAGGGAATAGTAAATCAAACTAATTCATGAGCATACCGTGTGGACTGGTGACCATCGCTCACTAGCAAGCTCATACCCGTTAGGATCATCACCAGGTGGGTGCAGAATTGATATGCAAACTTTTCCATCAGAATAAACTGCATTTTGTTGTATCAACGCTCTAAATCAATTCACAAGGGCTAAAATGAAAACTATCAAGCTAGTGGAGAGAGAGAGAGAGAGAGAGAGAGAGAGAGAGTACAAACCATTGGGATGCCACACATCTGAAGTAAACCTCACTGTTGGAGGACTGTTTGGGTAATTGGGGGGGAAGCTCATTATAGCATTGAAGAAACCTCCTTCACTGCATCCAT
Source organism: Erythranthe guttata (assembly GCF_056151865.1). Lineage (NCBI taxonomy): Eukaryota > Viridiplantae > Streptophyta > Magnoliopsida > Lamiales > Phrymaceae > Erythranthe > Erythranthe guttata. The sequence continues at coordinate 13,857,435 of NC_142538.1, read as the reverse complement.
CATTTTAAATACACAATTGATCATCAAAACTCGAAACATGCAATGATATCGGATAAAGAATTCACGCAGCCACATGTTATTTCAAGCTTCGTCTACATAGCACATCTTTCTCCGTTATATTATCTGCTTAGACAGCATCTCTCTCTCACACAAATACATCTATTTATATATGGTATAAACATTACACATTATATATAAAATATATATACTATACAGTCACGCATACAACATAGGTTTGATGATATATATTACATACGAGTCCTAGCATATGCATTTAATTGCAAGAACTCGAGATAAGTATTGCAATCTTATATATCACATAACACATGACTAAGCTAAAATTTGATTAAAACATCAACACAGGGATCAGATGCCAGAGTTCATTACTTCTTTGAAGATAATGATAATCAATATATTTTGTCACTCAATTGATTCTGTGCTAAAACTTCATTGGACAATTGAGATTTAAGATTAATGGTTGAAATTGATCTCCAATTATTATTGGAGCGTAAAAATTTGTGCAAATGCAGTATCTAAGATCCAATCTTATTTTCATTACATGGGATAAGGATTTTAATTTAATACCATATAATTTCAACGTATACTTGTTCCCTTTCAATGTTAGTACCCTCAATGACTGAAACAACCAGCAGAACTTAAATAAGAAACTAAACAAAGGAATTTCTAAATTTATCAAAACATTGAATGTTTCCAATCAAAACATGTTTGTTATTGTATACCCCAACAAATTTCCCAGACTCCAAGCTTGGAATTTCTTAGTAATAAAATACGCAAAACCTCTGAAAACTTCTTGATATAATTAAATATCATGTAAAAGAAAACGAGATGAAGGACGTTAGAAATTTTCACCAATCAACGAATCATTCTTCAAATCCAAAGAAAGGAAAAATATAGTTTCTGCCGATACAACTATTCATGTTATTTGCAGTATGAATGCAAATCAAGGAGATAGTTACAATTGGTGGGATGTCTACTAAATTGATTCTACTCATATTTGTTTATTAACTATTTAGAATGTCTCGTAACCAAATAATTCTCATAAAAAGTTCAAAATCTAAAAGTGTTTAATCCTCCGCTTACATTATGAGAGTTTAATTTTTGGTTCGTCACACAACTGACGCACGATTTTTAACAGTTCTTAGCAAAAAGATTACAAAAATTGGCCTGAAAATTGCGTAATAGCCGGAATCTTGGCCAGATAATGCAGTTAATGGTTAATGTGTAATAATCCTCTCCTTCCACAATGTGAGTTTAAATTTTTCACACTTAATTTCTATTAAAAAAAAGACAATCGGATTGAAGCCTTCACTCCATCAAATAGTCAATACATAGCCAACGAGGGAATCAATATTCACCTGTGAAGGCAATCCCCGGACAAATGACCACGATTAGCCTACGAGAGGATGTATGTTTAAAGTCATACACAATCCAGTTTCAATCTTTAGAGATTCTAATTCATACATGGTTCCAAACAAATAAAGATAGTACTGAATTCAACAATGACCATATGAAAAGATTTCATGAAACCGAGCGTGGGCCCGCCGCCCCATTACAACCAAAGCCTAATTTTTCGCATCGAGTATGCACAAAAAGGAACCCTGTAATAAATAAGGACATTGCCAATAATCCTAGCTTTCCTAATTCAACTAAACAAAACCACCAAAAAACATTCACATATAAATTACATTTAAATACAGAATCGTAGAGCCCAAGATCATTCAAAGGCGAACCAAAACAGATTCATAATTTCGAAAAAAAATTAAATAAATAAATAAATAATTGAGTATTCATCCGAATTAAGAAAACAGAAAACCCCAATTGAATTAGAAAAAAGGAAGAAATACTCACTACAAAGTGTCGGGTGGGCCAATTATGGTAACACTCCATTCAAAGAGGTTGGTTTCGTCCAATAAACCGGCCGAGAATCCATCGACGGGGTTTTTGCACAGATCTGTACAGAGAAAGCGTAGATCATAAAACCCACGAGATTTAACTCAAAAACCTAATAATTGGTACAAAAACCCCAATTCACCGACACAAAAAGAAAAAATCTAATTCCCAATCGCAATCAGAAATAATATATACCTTTAAGCTGTTTCTGAAGAAGAAGGCTGGCTTGAGAGGATGAACCCATCGGCGAAAAAAGAAATTGAAAGAAAAGTAAAAATTAAAAGTAAAATGAAAAAGATTTTGGAGGAGATTCTGTGATAGACGAGAGAAGGGCAGAGAAGGTGTGTGTGTGTGTGTGTGTGTAAGGCAGACGAAAAAGCAGTTGTTATATATAGAGAGAGAGAGAGAGAGAGAGAGGAGAGAGAGAAGAGAGAGAGAGATTATTGTATGGATGAGTCGGCGTTTCTTCTCGCATTTGCTTTTTACACTTTGTTTCGCACTATACTATTTAGAGTTCAATGAATTTACACTCGGGTCGGGTTGAGATATTATCTAAAACTGAAACGTTAAATTCCACACTATTTTTACTAAATCATGCACGTAACTAAAAATATTTTTTTTTCTAAAATCATCTCTTCTTCTTCCCGATCCTTCTTTTTTTTCCCTAATGTTTTCACAAAATCACACACTAAAAATATCCTTAGCATTTCAAGTTCGAATTCGACAAAAATCTTCACATGTTCAAACTAAAATAAAGTTGGAATTTGAGGAAAAAAATCGAACTCATATGAATTTGAATAATTAAAAATGCTTAATGAAATTGAATAAATATTAAATAAAATAGAACTCATTTTTTATGATTATTCACGTAAAAAATAATGAATTTTGAGTGACTTGGATAAAATCATTTTAGAGAGAAGTTAGAGAAAATTTGAGTAGAGAGAGAATGTTTTTTTAATTTATGTGTGGGATTTAGTACATTTTAGTGTAGGATTTAGCATGCCCCGTAAGTCAAACCTTTACATGATTTTGGAGAAATTTTCAATTGATTTTTCTTCTTTTTTCTTCTCTTTCATACACAGAATAATTAATTGTGTAATTGTCCTATTTTAAGAGTTGTGAAACGTGAAAAAATTCCCATCTACGATAACTAGGAAGAATTTTATTATTGTGTTTATTTATATTAGTTTCTTTCTTTTGTTTTTCTTTATTGTGTGAGAAAGATGTATATTTGATGTATTTATGTAGTTTGTCGTGATTTTCTAAAAAAAACACTTAAATAGGAATTTAGTTGGTGGAGTAACGATACCGCACATTTAAAGTTGGAACGATTGCGTTCGACTACTCACTATATCAATATTGTTTAGGTCGGGCTCGTCACGCAGGGCTGGTCAAATACGATTTATACGTATGGTGCAGAGCTCGTCACGCAGGGCTGGTCAAGTACGATTTATACGTATGGTGCAGCCCTCGACAAAGAGATGTTCTTGGTACAAGTGGGATTTCTCAAAAGTCAAATGTATGTGAGTTTAAACTCAACACTGATGGTTCAGTAAAGGATGATGTATGTACTGGAGAAGGGATTGTTCGGGACTTGGCTGGGGAAGTGCTTGCAGCTTTTTCATCGTTTTTTGGGGCTAGTACGATTAATTTTGCCGAACTTTTGGTGGTAGCTTGTGGGCTTAGAGCCTCGGTATTTCTAATGAACGAATTAAGAAAATCAAAATATAATAATAAATAAAAAGAAGGCGGAATCGATGAAATCTTGCTTGGTCTTCACTGGGAACTTGAGTAAGGAGTAGATCTTTTTGCTTTGGGGTTTTCTATAATTTGAAAGCGAGAACTCCCTTATTTAGTTAGTAACCTACTTGAGCCGGATGAAAGGAAATTTTCACGTCCAGTTTTGAAGGAGGATATCTTATAGAATCCTATCCAAATTTTTCTTTTGCCATACGGTGGAAAGTGGTTCTCTTCTGGCGATTACGGCTATCTGAACTCAGAGTGTTGCATGGGAGTTTGAGTTCGTTCTTCGTCAGTGTATACATGTGGTGGCTTCGTCGCATAGTTTTCTGCATGTTGTTCGTCAGAAGAATACAGTGGCTGATCGTCTTGCCAACTGGGCGTATACTCACAAATCAACACAAGAATTTTTTTTCGGGTCTTCATTACCTTTTTGGGTCAAGGCAGCTTATTTGGAACACAAGTTGGGTGTACATACCTTCACTATTGTATGGTTTGGACTTTTTGGAGTTCCTATTTCTGAATTTTACATAATTGCCACCATCCTTGGACTTTGATGCCATTATTGGAACTGGTGCCAATAGGAAACTGTTTTGGAGCAGCTTTTCAGTGTATTTACACTTTCACCCCAATTTGGGGGCCTTTTAGCAATTCTCGGAATGTAGTCTTGTTCGGTAGTGTAGTCTGTACTTTTTTTTTTTTCCTTTTTAGCCCTTTTTTCGCGCATTTTTGTAATAGATAGTATAGGACTTTCTCTGTCCTGTTTTTATTCCTTTCCGTTTATAGGGGACTATTTTCCTTGTGTAGGCCCACAAGGTTTTTAACGAGGCCCCTTAATACTTTCAAAAGTATTTAGTGGAATAAAAATATTTTGGCCAAAAAAAATACGATATATACAATTTAGACAATCTCTTAACTTCTTCAGACCATAAGTACAACAAGCGGTAAAAGTAAACACAGTATCCTCATAAGCCAAATGAGAAATGGGAATACCACCACCAATAGAATAAAACATATTGACAACGACGGTAAAGGTACTCAAGACCTCTGGAAAGATAACAACAGATAGAACAAAGAGAGTCGACGAGAGCGGGTTCTTGAGTCGAAGTAAAATAACCCGTCAATTCCTCGTTGGCCAGCAAACAAAACTGACACAAACACAACGCCGAATGATATCAACGGGAACAACCGAAAACCCCATGAGCTCGAGTACACGAAATAAGAAACGTCACTCAAACCTATCATAAGCCATGTACAACTTAAGAATATTATTTGGATTCTGACAACGAGCCGAAATCGAGTGGACCATCTCTATGTCAACAATATATTATCACTAATGAGCCGACCCTGAACAAACCTACTCTAAGATGGAGAAAGGATATAGGGAAAATGAGGCACCAGTCTGCTCGTAAGGATCTTAGTGATAATCTTACTGGTCACATTGCAGAAACTAATCGAGCGAAAATCGGACCAAACAGTCGGAAAATTCACCTTATGAATAAGTATAATAGTGTAGTAGTAAAGCTTGCATGCATTCTTCCACCTTCATAGAAATCCCAAACAATGACTCATCAACTGGAAGCAGACTAGGATCATCATCTATAAGAAGTCTACTAAAGAACTCGACACCACAGTCCATGATCTCCTGAGAATATTAAGAAAAGAATTGACTCACCCAGAGAGATAAAATAAATTTGATTCACACACCTCTTCTTCTTGACCAACGAGTGAAATAACTTGGAATTCCTTTCCCCATCAGTCGCCCATGTACACGCTGCATTTTGCTTAGAAAAATCCTTCTCAATATGTAGCATAAGAGTGAGCTCAGCCATGGCCTTATTCAAAATCGTATAGTGCTCGGGGGAGCGATCCAAATCATATGCATGCTCAGCCTCCTAAACCTCATTCTCGGCCCGCTCAATGTTCTTAAAAACATCCTTGAACACATTCCAATTCCACCATTGAAGTTTTTTTTTCACTCTTCTCAACCTAGTCTGCAATCGAAGCATCCCCGTCTGAGAACACGAGAAACATTAAGCCCGCTCCACTGTCTGGCGACATGAATCCACATATGCTGAAAACCAAAATGAAATAGGCGGCATAGACAATGAAGCAGCCGACAAAACCAATAACGGTGCACGATTTGCCCGGTATGAGAAAGATGAGTCACTTGAATGAAAGATAATAAATCCAACAAGACAGAAATATAGAAAATTATGTCCAACCTCTCCAAAAGACTTGTTGGACTCTCTCAAGTGAATCAAGAACTAGCCCCTGAAAAACCAGCATCCGATAAACCACAGTTTTACATAATATCACCAAATTCAGTCATGTTCAACCGTCTGTCCCAAATAAACCTATTATGCTCCGACTCAAGTAAAATAAAGTTGAAATCATCCTCAGAAATCCTAGGGGTGTCTCCAAGCATCTAAAAAATATCACGAAACGAATCCCAAAGAATACGCTACTCAAACCAAGAATAACTAGCACAAACAACAGTGAGAAAAAAACAGAGCATCAAATAATCCAGAGATAGGCCGAACATGCAACACCTTATACTCATAATAACCGAACACGAAAACTGTGGTCCCAAAAAATCGAAATACGACTATTGAAATTAGATGAATCAGAAACAAAACCCAAATAACGCCAATGGTATTAATGCAAGATATTAGTCACCGACTCAGAAATAACCAATAAATTTACTATATATATGTTGCCAACAAATTAAGAAAATGCAAGTGGGACCGGGAAACCTTAGTGTTAACACCCTTGCATTCCATTCCATAAATTTTCCAAATATCTCCTAGAGGACATGAAATTCCAATGGTCGTCCACGGGGCATGATGTTGGGATTCACATTACTAACAATCAGCCACCATAATTCATCAAACATTGACTGCTTACCGATTAATTTGAACAGACAACCACATTTCTTTGATATAGTGTTTCTAGGATTTTCCACATAAATATTCATTTTTCGACCATGTCCATATTTTTCACACGCCAAATACTGTCTATTGTCCCTTCTAGACTAACAAATCAATCGATGAGAATGATTGACTGTAGTTTCTTTCGTCCACTTAATTAATTTTTCCCTACTATCGAACACAATATTAACTTTGAAGAAGTGATCATTATCTTCATATTCGTGCGGCTCCAAAACAACATAATCAAAATACAAGTTGTCTCTTTCTTATTGTTGTTGCACCGAAGAAAGATAAACTAGTTAGATATTTGTAATAAAAAAAGGAAAATATTAGTGATTTCGTGTAGGATTACACGAAATGAAACTTTGCATTTCGTGTAATCCTAAACGAAATGAACAACATATTATTTTTTAGTGTCATTTCGTGTAGTTTCGTGTAGAATCTCATGAAATGCAATGTCTCATCTCGTGTAATTCTATATAAAATGACACAAACACAAAATATGTTGTCCATTTCGTGCACGATTACACAAAATGAAATGTCTCATTTCGTGTAATCCTACATGTAATGCATAAAAAATGTCGAAATTCGACTAAAACATGTTTTTTTACCTCAGTATCGAGATCGATTTCGTCCGTATAAATAATTGTTGTGTTCTAACTGATACTATCGAAAAAGAAATGACGATTTGAAAAGTCATAAAATTTGGAGGTCGAGAGGATTTGAAAAAACATAAAGGGTTTCTCAATAAATAAATTATTTCTTATTGCAACTTAAAAAAAATGACTGAGTAATAAACCCCATTTGGTTTTTATTATTTGTTAAAAAAATAAAAAGAAGAAAAAGAAAAAAAAAGAAAAAGAAAAGAGTTGGAGCCATCATAATAATTTGATCTAGTGGGGAATTTCCCCTAATTTTGCCCATGTAAACATTTAACAATTAGTTAGGCAAGAGAAATAATTCATTGTTTCAAACCCTAGACCAGGGGTCTTGTGCTCTCTACCCACTGAGCTACACGGGCAGATTAACTTTCCTTCTTTTTACCAATAGGCTGATTTAATCTCTAATTTATTCAAATTGGATTCGTGATTCCGCGAGTTGCTGAATCAATTTTTGCGAATTGTTTGGATTTCTCATTTGCAAGAAAAAAAAAAAATGGGGTTCATATGTGCGTTAATTGAATTCCTATCGATCTTCGCTTCAGCTCTTTCAATCGGATTGTTGGCGGCCATTGTTTTCGCTACCTTTAGAAGAAAGTATACTCACAAGTACGATTTATCCCCCATTATTATTAATTTTTTTTTTTTCCCTTTCGCAGTTTTTTTTAATGTTTTTTTTTTCTTCTTTTCGATTTTAGCCGTAATGTTGAGGCGCCCGCCGTGTTTGAGGATCCAAATTCATTGCAACCGGTAAGCATCCAAGATCCAATTTTGTTGCAATATCGATGCTGTTTGTTTAATTCATTTTTTTTTTCTGGGTAAATTTATTGTTTTGATGACTAATTTAATATTTTGGAAATTCAAACTGATTGAATAGTCCTACTTAATCCTGTATTTCCGTGCCCGTGATGAACATGTGTAAATGCTTTTTGATTGGATTAATGTGCTGAATCTTTTATTTCAGGTTACTTGTCCTAATATACTTGATCCTGCTGAAAAGTACATATCTTTGATAATTCCAGCATACAACGAAGAGCATCGGCTTCCGGGATATCTCGACGAAACATTGAAGTAAATACATCAATACTTATTTAAATTCATCTTTAATTGCAAAAATGCGGTGGGGCTATTATTGTTGTTCACATATTATAATATGATCCCGATTCGTTAATTTGGATCAATTCGTACTTGGAAATGCATATCAACTTTTTGTCATTCGACAGTTTTGCTAGAATTAAAGGAGTTCCAACCATGTTAAGCGATTCAAACTTGAGTATCTTAATAACTGTCCGTGTAAATTGTTGTGTTAGTTTGTTGAGACGATATAAGCAATAATGAAGATTAAAGGTTTTCAAGATTATTAAGCTAATGATCCAAACTTACGAAGGATTTTAATTATTGATTTTATTTCCAGTATCTGTGTGGACCTTTTGAGTTACAAACTCAACTGTGAAGTCGGTTTGAGTAATATTAATTAAGGCGAAGAACTAGATAGCCAATTAGAAAATGATTTAAGAGCCTTATTTTACGAACATTTTAAAACAAAAATGGTTGTTACATGTAGGAAGTTTAATTCTCTTTTCCCTATTTGGTTGTGTTGTAAGAGGAATATCTATTGTGATCAGTTTTCACCTCAGTGGAGAAGGGGAAGAGAGCTTGAATGTCTTATTTTTTAAAGATTAACACTGTTTATAACTACCCCTCGATTTCTTTCCAAATGACAAATTATGAAGAAAAGATATTCATATTATGAGTTGTTCTATAATTTCAAGTTAAAAAGTCATTAATGGGTAATTTTGTCCGAATTTTCCCTTAAAAAAAAAGGATATTTAATAGCTTCCTTAATTCTTGTGCATCCTTAAACATCACCTAAAAAGAAGCGGAGCAAGTAATTTATACTCTCTTTAATTGTCATGGAAATGGAAGCTCTGTCTAAAATATTCTCAAGTAGGCTCGTACTATCTATTGTCTTCAAGATAATGGCTAGGGTTCAACTTGTTGATGTGTTTTAATTGGCGGAAGTGTCAAATATTAACTCCTTTTGAGCCCTAAAACAGTTCATTATTTACACAAAAACACATACCTGCAAAATGCAGTGAGAATATCTGTTCAAATATTCCTTTTAGAAATCTGTGTGTGCATGTAGTTGTTCATATAATGATGATAATTCCTAAAACTTCAGCATATATGTTTGACAAATTTTCTTATAATAGTTTGTTTGGTAATTATAGTTATCTTCAAGAACGGGCATCAAAGGACAAGTCATTTACGTACGAGGTATTATAGACACTGCTCTTCTATCTGTATTGTTGCTGTAAGATATTAATTCCTTTCAGTTGAGTCTCTGACATAGTTATCACAGAAGAGGATGTTCTGGCCCTATGAAGTTTCAGATGCGTGAGATACAATAATGTTAACATGAGATGGCATATAGATAATGTAAAGGGTCACCTAATTTTTTCTTGAAACTTTATATATCTGCTAATTACAAGTTTTAAAGGACTTGTTCAATTGGATCTGCCTAGTGGGTTTTGGCTCTAGAATTGAATGTGCCAACAAAAAAGAAATGAAAGAAATTATACTTCTGAGTATGTAACCAATCCGTGAGAGAACTTATTGCTTGAATTTAAAATGATATATGTTCATCGAACTACACTGTTTAGCTGAAAATGTGCATTTCTTTCCCCTGCAACACTAGAGTTTGCATAGAGAAATTTGATATTTTTACCCGTGATAGTTAGGAGTTGTTGTAGTCTGTGCATTATTGTCGATGTGGATAAATATTATGGTCCAAGTATACGTATCTTCCGATTGTTCTGCACCCTACAGAATAAGCCGGACAGCTCAAGTTTATCCGATGATTCTTAAATTTGCTAAAGTTTGTCGATAAACTGCTAATTATAGGAAAATACTAGAGTAATTTAATGCAGCTAATTTTGAACTAATTCTAATTCCGACCGCCATTCACATCAATGCATTCTTATCCTTGAATGTAATGCCAAGATAGTCTTGTTGGAAACGATATTTTTCAATTCATGTATGCATGAATAGTGCTCGCTTGTATGTTAATAATTATCTCCTTTGAAGCCTGAGCTGGACTGTAAAAAAGTTGATCTTGGCCACTATGGAATCTGTAAGATTTAATTTGCATGTTGTAACCCTCCTACATAGGTTATAGATTTCAGCAAAACTGTAGAATCTGGTCGTACAATTGGTGTTACAACTGGGAGGGGAGGCTGATTGTGTGGCAAACTTCAATCCCCCAACTTATAGTATACCTGCATTCTATCCTTGGCAATGATTGAGTTTTTTAACCAAATAGTTATTTCTTGTGATTGGTGATCATCAAATTACATATTTGTTAAGACTCAAATCGGTATTTGACTGCCGTCAAATTGGTGTTGATTGTTCCACAGTTGATGTGTTTTGTTTTGTGGAGAATTCATTTCATTGCTGTAACTTGGTTCAAGTTCCCTTGTTTTTAGCTTTAAAATCTTGTCGAAATAGTAAATGCTCCTACACTTTGTGCCCATGTGGGAAATGAGTTTAATATTATTGTTCATCGATTTTTAGCTACTTGCATCTTGCTAATGAATAAATGTTGGGACTAGGTGGTGATTGTTGATGATGGAAGTGCAGATGGTACAAAAAGAGTTGCTTTTGACTTTGTAAAGAGATACACTGTAGAAAATGTAAGAGTGCTCCTTCTAGGACGGAACTATGGGAAAGGAGAAGCTATAAGAAAAGTGAGTCAATTCTGAACAATTGGTTCACGTAGAGACTTTGATGTGTTATTTATATGTGCTTGATTTTGTTCTATAACAAATCATTGAACCTTTCTGCTGCTGTAAGCATTTCTAAACAGGGCATGCTCCACTCACGTGGTGAACTACTTTTAATGCTTGATGCTGACGGGGCAACTAAAGTGACCGACCTTGCCAAACTCGAAAACCAGGTTGGTATTGATTTTGACTTCTTGTGTCTGTTTGATTTCCACTTTTGAAGCTCAAATCCAAATCTGAATGACGAACATTGAGGTTTGATCCACCTTTGCACTCTTGTTTTGGGTGCAAACTCAAATATTGGAGTTTGTTACCTCAAAGTCCATTCCGTATACACCGTCTCTCTCTCTCTCTCACACACACACACACACATCTGTTTCCTACTACCGCTCAAAGTATCATATAATCAATTATATATGTAATCATTTCGTATATTCATTATCACTTTTGTATAATGAACGGATGATCAGCTTCATGATTTGACACCGTTATACGTCACATCTACCCTACTTGAGATGACATATCATATCAAATTTGACCTGTTTGAAAAATGATATCTAATCCAAGCACATCCTTTTCTTTTCTGATGCATATTTTTTGACTATGTTTCTTACAAAGAAACCGAACTGAGCCATACGTAATACGTTCTTTGTGCAGCATTTCATCTTGGTTTACATCTGATCTGAGAGCCTAGTTCCTGTAATTTAAACTGATATTTTCTGCATCAGATTCGTGCAGTTGCTTTGAAGGAGCGCAACTCTTCAGCTGATGATTTAACTCTAAGGATCTCAGATGTCCCAATTGCTGCTTTTGGGTCACGTGCACATCTCGAGGACAAGGCTCTAGCAACAGTTGAGTCTCGTTTCATATTCATTTTCTATGTGCTTTGTGATATTTTGTTACATGTGTTTATTTTGGTTAATCTCTATAAATGATCTTTCATTTTTTTCAGAGGAAATGGTATAGAAATTTCTTGATGAAGGGATTTCATTTGGTTGTTCTGTTGGCTGCTGGTCCTGGAATTCGGGACACGCAGGTAATGCAAAATTGACTTCTTCTTGAATCCCATTATTTGATTTCACTATCTGTTTACTTTGGCATGCGTCTATTGTTCTCTATTGTATCTGTTTGTCTCTATTTTTGCATGTGCTGTGCGGTGATGAGGAAATGCATCTACTTCTATATTTTCTTTAGTTATTTGATGCCTTTAGTTTATTGCATCCGTTCTTTGTTGTTAATGCTAGGAGACATTCAAAACATTATAGTCATTGGTTTCTAATTTTGGAATACGTCTTATTTTTTTTGAAGTTTTAACTGAAGTATTATGTATAAAATAAAATGCTTGTAAAACATTCGCCATTACATCATTAATTGCAACCCTAAAGACTACAAGTTGAGGTTTTGTTTTACTATTTCTTGATTTTCTTCTTCTTGCACTTCTTGTTTCAGTGTGGTTTTAAAATGTTCACGAGAGCTGCTGCCCGGAAGCTTTTCACAAACATCCGCTTGAAACGGTAAATATTTCTCTTCAGTGACTTTAATGTATCTTTTCATATCTGTACGATTGCAAATAAACTTGAAACAGCAGCATTGATATACTTCCTCTGTTTCTCATATTTATTTATTTTATTATTTTTAAGTTTTGCTATTCGTTTCCAACAAAAAGATTAATATTTTACCACTGAACCGGATCGAGACCTTATTAGTCTGTGTTCTATAAGACTATAACTTTTTCTTTGACGTGGGATTTGATCTGACCTAATATGACTAACTGAATTTTATCATCAACCTGACTCGATCTGTGTTGTGCATGCTTAAATGGATGGCTATCTTGAATTTATCCGTGAAAATGATTATGTAAATTGAGTTTGGTTGAAAGACTGGATCAATTGAATTTTCTCTTACAGTCCTATACCTCTAGTTTTCTTGATCGTAAAAACAATGAGTTTGCTTATAGGATGGTTTTACAAGGGTAATGAAAACTCTAGTGTTCTAATATTACTGATTTACTGTATAATAATAACCGAAAGATGGTAGACAAGAAGTACTTATTTAATAGATTAGGCTGTTCTTTAGGCAGTACCCTTGTTTTTCTGGAACAAGGAAGTCAGAATAAAGTACAAGTTACAATATATAAAGATTGTTTGCAATTGTGTTGAAGTATATAAGTAGGGAGGTGAAAATTTCTGAAAAGCCCTTATTGTTTCTAACTACTGGATACACTTTCATTTGGCTGGATCGGGAATTTCAAATAATTTCGAAGTCCATCCAAGAAAACGAAAATAGCTCAGTTAGTTGATAGAACCAAACACTGACAAACTTGTTGCAAAGGAAAAAAGAAACGATTAAATTATAGGTCTTGAACATGGCAGAAGTTCTTTACTAACTATTGGCTTTATGTTGCAATGAATTGTCACCTTATCATTAAACTATACTCGATAACGGTTGACAGCTGTAATCTTGTTTCGCACATGAGTTTCGTAAGGTAACATGTGTAGCAGACGAATATATAGAACTGTCTTTTATTTTATCGACTTGTCTTGTTTAGTTCAATTCTGCCATTCCGACGAATAAAAAAGAAAATTAGTATTATGTGGAGGAACAATGCTGAAACGGTAGGAACTAGACAATTTGACCCACGTAGGACTTGTTTCAGATTGTTGATGTGATTGATTGAATTGACGCGGATTACATTGTCCATGATAGTATAATGTGATTACCTTATGTTTTTCTTATTTGTGGTTATACAAACAATTGGGTAATATCAGCCGGAGGGTTTTTGAAATAATAAGGTTTGGGTTTGGACTAAATATCCTACATATGCTTGATTAACGGGCCCACTTCTTATTCTTTTCCGAGCCTGAAACCTAAACCTCAAACATTTGAAAAACCTTGATTATACTGTCCATTGAGGCCTTGTTTGGTTAAGGAGATTAGCCATGATTAACTACCCAAAGTATTATTTTATCTTGGCTTATCTTGCCTTATATGAAGATTATTTATTGAACCTTTCATTGTTTTCATTAGATTATGGGGACCGCTAAAACAAATACCGTTTCTTTCTCACTTTAATACCACCAACATAAAAAATAGAAAATAAATAGGTATGACATTAATACCCTTAATAAAATCAATACCACACAAATTTTGTGTGGGGTATTGATTTTTATTAAGAGTAATAATGTCATTATCTATTTTATTTTTTATTTTTTATGTTGGTGGTATTGAAGCGAGAAAAAAAAACGGTATTTGTTTTAGCCACTCCCTTAGATTATTGAATCTTATCTTGGCTAAATTGATATTGGCGACCATACGAGGCCTAATTCATATCCTAATTCTCAAATAACCATTTATTGTGCTATCAAACCAACTTCCTCTTTTCATTTTCTTTTTATTTCCCTCTTTTTTTTTTTTGAGCTTTTCTTGTATATAAATATCTGTCACCTTTGCATTTTGCAGGTGGTGCTTTGATGTTGAATTAGTGTACTTGTGCAAATTTTTCCGCATCCCCATGATCGAGATCTCGGTAAACTGGTCTGAGATTCCCGGATCGAAGGTTAATATGTTTAGCATTCCTAATATGTTGTGGGAGCTGGCACTCATGTCTCTTGGTTATAGAACTGGCATTTGGACAATTCACTCGTAATTCCTTACTGACATAATATATTACAAGTGTTGCATCACCATAGTCGATTACTCGAGTCATTGATTTGAAATAGAAAACTGGCGCTATTGTCGATTAACACTGGAAAATCTCATGATCGAATTGTAACCATTATACCGAATTTAATGTTTATTCAAAAGCCATTGTATACTTTTGACTGTTAATTCAAAATTTTAAAGGTACTAGCGGAATTTGTACTTATGTATGACATTGATTTGATTCCTATAAACTTCATCAAGAGAGATTAGAGTTGCTTAATGGCATGTAATACAGTAATAGATACATTTGAGTATTTGTTAATGAACTAGTATATTCTATCCTTATCGTTTTAATGTTATTATTACTTTTTATTTATTTACAATTATTTTATTTGTGTTTTCTATTTATTGTACACCTTCGAAAAAAGTATGAGTGATTTTTGTTTCTTAATTTTTAGGATTAATGAGGCATAGCCCCTCATTAGAAAAAATATTAGGACTAACATCTAACATTACTTTAAATGGGTTAAACCCAATTACATTTTTCAATTACTAAAAACCCCATATTTTATAATAGCAATGCCCCCCTCCATCGTTTTCCCAAGAATCAACAAATCTTCGACCATTTCTTCAATATAATATCTCCCCAAATTTCTGCTAGTATGCTATATTTCTTCCAGAAAAATTGCAAAAAAGTATGTAAAATATATACGATCATTTTCCGGTTCCAACAAAACTTTGGTTTGTTACATTTGTTCACAAAAAGAAAAAAACGGATATTTGTGCGAATTGCAGAGAAATACAGACCGACAACAATGGTGAAAGCTAGCAAACCGACAGGTAGTTTCCTATACATTAATGGCTCCCCTCCACTTCGATTAACCTAATTTCTTAGTTTTACAATATAATTTATATATTATGTTTTCACCCTTCTCAGCGTCTTCGAAGGACAAATTGAAGTCTCGTACAAAAATCTTATGCAACGGCAAGCCTGAAATCGACAATCCATTTTCACTTAGATTTGTTGCAGATTTAATAGTTGTTTGATTAATTATGTTATTTTTCATACATGAATCATTGAAATTTTCCCTAATTTCGGTGACGCCGAAATCAAAGAAACGCGACGAGCATATGCGACAGTTCAGAATTCTTCCATGGTTGATTACTCAAAAATGGAGTTTGTAAACAAGCTTGGTTTACCAACCCTCATTAGGAGAGTTGGTACCTAGCCTTACCAATAGGGTAAAAGGTCTAGGGTTCGAGTCCCCCCCCCCCCCCCCCCCCCCCTACTTCCCCTTGTAATGACTTGAATTACTCAAAAAAAAAAAAAAAAAAACAAGCTTGGTTTTTAGATTTACAAATCTATGGTCGCACTATTTGTTAACTTGTAAATATTTGTTTCCTATGAAATTTGTTTTATCAGGGTCCACAGCAAAGAAGAGATCATTGTTATGACGAAAATCATAAAATATTGTAGTCATCCACACCCAGAGTCAATTATAAAAACCGGGTAGTTCACTATATTGTTCCCAAAGTCAGCTATAAAAATTAGATAGTCAACTACAATTTTTACGATGTCAACTATAAAAAATGGTAGTCAACTATAAAAAATGGATAGTTAACTATATTACTGCCAGAGTCAACTACAAAAATTAGATAGTCAACTACAATTGTTCGGATGTCAACTCTAAAAAAATTGGTTGTCAACTGTAATTGTTTCATTAATTCACTATATTATTTTTTAATTTAAAATATTATGGTGTTATAAATTTGAATACTCACGGTAAAAAAATCATCTCCGGTGAAAACATGAATTTCATAGAATAGAAAATATATAAAAAATGAGATGTAGAAGAAAATATAAAGTAATGAGAAGAAATAGAGAAAAAAAAAAAGGAAACAGAAACAGACGAGAAGAGAGGAAATGGGGAAGAGAGAGAAGAGAGAGAGGAGAGAGGAAAGAGGGGAGAAAGAAGAATAAATGAAAAACAAACTAGAAAAGAGGAAATGAGGGAAGAGAGAGAAGAGAGAGAGAAGAGCGAGAGAGGAGAGAGGGAGAAGAAAAGTAAAAGAAAAACACGTGAAAAAAAAAGAAGAGAGAGAAATGAATGGCGAATATAAATGACGGATATGAGAGAAATAAGGAGAAGAGAAAGAAAGTAAGAGAAAAATATGGACAAAAAAGAACATAATGAACATTAACATAAGCTTAGGGAGGTCACACAATTTAAAAAATATTAAATGAATTTGTTTACAAATGGTGAATTATAAATTGAGCTCACACTATATTATTTTACTTAATTTCACACTACAGTTAAACCTCTATAAATTAATACAATTAAGACCATCAAAATTTCATTAATTTAGCGAAATATTAACTTATCGATAAATTAATAATAATTAATTTATACATTAATTAATAACTTACTAATTTATGAAATTACTTTTATTATTATTTTCAATAAATACATTTTTTTTTTAATTTTCACGTGTATATTATTCATTGTAACATTCGTTCAATGCACTATAGACTCCGTTTCACGAATAGAAGCTCTTAAAACAGTAATGGTATAAAACGATTTATGTTGAGTTATGAAAAAATTATACCGAAAGTTCTAACCATGTTCAGAAAAGTGAGGGATGAGATTGATGGTGATGTGAACTTCTACAAGAAACAAGCGAAAATTAAATTATATTCTATTAAGGCTTCATAGATCTATAAAATATGCAATGTACCATGTAATTTAAGAATTATTTTTATGCATTATTAATTTATATATTATATGGGGCTTCTTAAAATTTTCGAATGTGTATTATCTTATAAATTTAGCGAATTATTAATTTAGCACGTTGTCCCCAAGTCAGGACCGGAAAAATTTATTATTTAAACGAGGTTATTAATTTATCGGGTATTAATTTATCGAGGTTCTACTGTATATTATTTTACTTAATTATGGATATCCATCATTTTCCCTAATTTTTATGTGCTCCCTATTACTTTATCCTTAATCTTTGTTAGTTTTCTTAATGACCAAGAGGAGGGTGTATTATACTTTAACTTATTCTTAAAAAAAATAGGCGTGTCTAAGTGTCTTTTCATATATTACAATCTTACTTTAAAGTTAAGTTTATTTTTTTTCTAACACAATTCTTTGTATAAATAATTTTTAAAAGAAGATTAATCTCATATAATACTACTTTTCAAGAACTTTCCAACGACATATCACAAGCATATACATATCTAGAAATTCATATGAGAAAATTCTTTTATTTTAAGTGGAGTATTATGAACTTAATTTATATAGTTTCAATTTTCAATTTTATTAAAGAATATCATTATATACTTATTTTGATTTACTAAGTTTACAAATGTGATAACCGAAAAGAAAATGAAGAACTCTATATAACCCTTCAAATGAAATAAAGATATACTATTTTGATTTACTAAGTTTACAAATGTGATAACCGAAGAAGAAAATGAAGAACACCATGGCTCTGATTGGTTCATAGATTTCAAAATAAGGAAAATGAAAATGCAAAGGAAAAGGAAATTAATGACTTTTGGAGTCCCAATTGTGTTTGGTTCTTAAGAAAAACAGTGATGACAATAATTTTGCGGAAAATTATTTTCCTTAGTTTTGTTTGGTTCTTGAGGGAAAATAATAGAGAAAAATACCAAGTAAAATGAATATACAAATGAATTGTTATTAAAAACCAAGGCTTTGTTTGGACATTTTTATTTCAAATTAAAATTCTAATAAAAAAAGAGATAATTTTTTAATTTTAAAATAAATTCTAACCCCAAAAAAGTGTCATGTAACGAATAAAGCAAAATATAAAATAAGATGGAAATTTTATGTGTGTACAAATATCTTTTCCTTTCCTTATTAATGCATTTTAATTATCGAAAAAAAAAGGAGAGACTTAAAAGAGAGAAGGGGAGGAGTGACCCAGGAGAGAGATATGAGAGAGAAGAAGAATACGTAGAGAAAGATAGAATGACACATTTTCCACATATTTTTTGAGGGAAACCATTTCCCTTGTTTTAGTGCAATTTTTTTTCCAAATTTTCCATGAAATTGTTTTACATAGTAATTTACTTATCAAGCAAACAGGAAAACTATTTTACATCCCCTTTACACTATTTTACCTACTATTTTCATTGAACCAATCATACCCTATATAACTCTTCAAATGAAATAAAGAAAGACATTCTATTTGCAAATAAAATATCTTAAGCTCACTCGTCCACCCAATAATCCAATCCAGATCGCGTATCGCGATCTGGCTTTGTGGATCACGACATGGACCCAGGCCCAAAAACGCGTTGGAAGAGCCCCCATGTCGCGACATGTATGCTGGATCACGATATGGTCTCTTCGTTAACTTCAAACAATGTTTTATCCCTTTTGCATACCGAATTTGACAAAAATGTATTTCACAATGTTGTAGGCCCTTGCACTTGGCGTTCTATTCACGTTTGATTCAGCTCAGTCAGAGGTATGCGAGAGTTATGCTTGAAATACCGAACACTGTCGGATTTCCAGTACAATACACTTTTGCATATGTTTGGCTTACTTTCGGCTTCGCTTCCAAAATCGTTTCGAATCGACAAAAACGCGGCTGTTTAACTAAAACTGAAATAAAATACAGAAAATATAATACATATATAAATAGCCAAAACTCGGACGAACAAACAACTAACCTCGGGGATTAGATACGTGAAAATACGTGCAAAATGAGCCCTTATCAACAAAACGCCATAAAGCTCACCCATTTTAATTAGTTATTATTGAAATAATTATATGATAAAAAAAATGTTTGGTACTTAATCTATAATTGTACAGAGAAAAGTATGTGCGCTCAATTATCCACATGATTTCAACTATGCACCGGAATGCATCAGGGGAAATCGGTAGAGCTCCTACATTAGGGTGAAAATCGTAGTACATCAACATAACTGGTGTCAACAAATCGATCACGTGAGGTATAAGAGGAAACCCTACACGCATAACTGATCACGATATATGTTCCAGACAGAAAGTCTGCAAAAAAGAATACTAAATCAATACAATCCAAAGTATGTTGTTATTATAAGTAATAAAATTATTAATAAGTAAAATGTCATGAACTTACAATGATGCGATACTGACAGTTGTGTAATGCTAAATGCAAAGAAAAAAAAAAGAAAGACATTACTATCATAAAAAGAATGAGATTAAAAAATAAAATCAATGAGAATGCATCCATACATTAATGACCGAACATGCAAAATAAAAAATCTAAATGTACTAATAAAACTGATTCGATATTTTTTATCTAAATGTAATAACCAACATCACGCAGATAGTAATAAAATCTAAATGTACATTATGCATAATGATTTTAAACCAATATCACGCAGACTTTATCTTCACGATATTATCTTAAAATCATTCTGCATAATGTGAACTATGGATTTTATTTCCAACATAATTTTCATTTTGAATAAACTCTTCTCCTTCTTCACAAATTCAAATTCAGGGAAATTGAGAAAACACGTAACTTTATGTTCGAGAGGAAATTGCAGAAGAAACTTGGTGAGGTACGAGCTGCTACAAGATTCATGGTTCAACAACGAGAATAATATCATGTGCAACTACACAACTAAGTGACTAACTACAAATACGAAATTAACTAAAAACAAGCATAAGATGTGACCATTTATAGTTAGAGTAGAAGAGATGATTTTTAAAAGTTAGACAAGGGATAATAATGATTTATGTCACTTTTTTATTTTTTATTGATGTAGTAAATTATTTATTGAGGGCTTTGTTTTAATAATTAACAATAAATATCATTTGCAACTATTCATACGGCTTCAAATGCAAATTAACCAAACAAGTACAAAACACGTGTCCACTTCTAGTTGTTGCAAATTAATTAACTTTACAATATTGAACTAAAATAATTCAGCACAATGTGAATGATGGATCTTAGTTTTGGTTTATATAAAAAGTACATTAAATAAACACAAGAAGGAGTTTAATAACAATAAGAGCATCTTCCAATCTAATCACTATTTTTTCACCAAATTCTATTTTTGATGGTAAAAAAATGGGTTTATCTCTCATTCTTAGTACACCATTCTATAATTTCACTACTTTTGGTGAAGAAATAGTGCATTTGGTTTCCCACCAATTCCAGCAAATTTTACAATAAACAATAAAATAATAATGTTTCACCATTTTTCTATTTATAGAGAATAGCATTTGGTTTGGTCTCCCATGGTATTTCACAAAATATATCACAAAATTATAAATTTAATGTTAATCATAATTTTAGTCTATTTTAATTTCAAAAAATATTGATTATAGATCCGATTATAAGTAATAATTTTATTGATTATATAATCTTAGAATCATATTAAATTTTAGAAAAACTATTGAAACATGAATTAAAAATCAACGTAAATTATTATACATATGATAAAACCACACGTAAATAATAATTTCATAACTAAATGCATAAAAATATTACAACACGATTAAAAAAAAAAAAAAACATTACAACATTTTTTTTGGCCAAAACAAATTATTGCATTGATAATTTCGAAGGTCAAAGGGGCCTCATCAAAACCTTGTTTGGCCTAACAAGGAAAGAGTACCCCTTATTAGCATACGGTCTCATTCACCATTATTGTCATCATCATCTTCAACATCATCTAGTTGGTCACGTTTATCCCACAAATGTGCTACCAGCCTTCTTCTTAGTTCATTATGTTCTCCTTGATTTATCAAATTTCGATGTCCACCAAGAAAACTAACATATTTCGTATTATTTATATCTCTTGAAAGTTCAGCTAGAGGGACAGTGGGTGAACTTTTATATATAGTAAAAAATGGCGTTTAGATATCCACTATGTTCCTCCTCAACTATCATATTGTGCATAATAATGCATGCAAACATGACATCATGAAAGTCTTTTTTCTTCCAGAATCGAGCCGCTCCTCTAATAATTGCAAACCGAGCTTGAAGAACTCCAAATGCTCGTTCTACATCTTTGCGATATGATTCATGTTTCTGTAAGAAATAAGTTTCTTTGGCACATTTGGGTACACGAATGGCTTGTACTAACACTACAAGGAAACTGTATTTTAACAACACTCACTGAGTGTTGTCAAATGATATCAACAACACGCGGCCAACTGTTGTTGACAGCCGTGTTGTAAAATTATCGTTATATTTGACAACGCACATGTAACATTGTCGAACGGTTAATTGCGACTTGTTGAAGATCTACAACAATGCGTGAGAAATGTTATATGTAATTACCAACATTCCCTTAGCGACTTGTAATAAGTGATACGACAACTCTTGATGGCATCTTGTTATAAGTCATTAACAACATGCACGTTAACTCGTAATAAGGTTTACGGCGACTTGTTTCGCGTGCTGTTGTTACTCCATTAACAATATGTTTTGCGCCTTGTTGTTAATTCATTTACAATACTCTCCTCATCTTGTTGTTAAATCATTAACAATATGTTCTTCGTCTTGTTCTAAATATATTAACGAATGTTGTTGTTAAATCATTAACAATATGTTCTTCGTCTTGTTGTAAATATATTAACGACATGGCCTGCACGCTGTTAATTCATTAGCAATATATTTTTAATGATATGCTCTGGACATTGTAAAATGTTGTTTTTACACTTTTGATATGATCAGAACCACTAGAATTATATATTTTACGTATTTGACCAATAAACTACATTATCAAAATAAACAATCTTCCTTTGACAAAATTCAAATGTAAAATAAACCAAGTAATTCAAGAATAAATCATAAAAGTCACAAAATTATCCATAATATCCTAATTAACTATAAGTCTATATTCTTAAAACATATTACGAAAACTAACGTCACTAAACTAATTTATGTACATTGATCTTTTTGGCATCGCATACCATAGAGGCTAAGCTCAAATTCTATCCGAGTCTTCATATAATGTTTAATTTGCGAAAAGTCGAGATATTCCAAATCTGCAAGTACCAATAACAAAACAGAAAAATAAATAAAACAAAATAATATGTATATGTACCAAAACAATTACTTAGAAAATAAATAATACCTTCATCCAATCATTTTGATAGAACTTTTTGGCCATGCAACTGTACTTCCAAGAACCTCACTGAGCTTGTTAAATTCATGATTGGGTCTATACAATTGCACATCTTTTAAAACGACGTCAACCCACACCTTCCAACAATCTTTTCCAAGAGGGATATGGTGAACTTTAGCGTGGATCAACTGATGCAATATGCCCTTTAGCCACAACTTCTTCCTCATTTTCAAAGTTATACTAATGTAAGAGCTCACATTTTTGACTCGTAGGTTGGGCTTGTAAAGGATGACTTCATTGTTCTGACTAAAATAATCAAATTGAGAGACTCAATATATTGGTTACTGATTAGTCTAAAATATTAAATAATATGCTGCTGTATATTAATCACTAAACACTACTTACGTGAGGAGTACCAACTCGAGGAGGGGTAGCAACATGTGAGCTCATCATGTCTTCATCATTCTTGTTTGGATTCTGTAAACATTAAAAAATTCATATTGTGTAAGCTTCTAACTTTAATATAGTGCTTTGTTAGAAATAATAGTCCACCTGTTGATTTTCTTTTATAAGTGATTCCAACTTGGCTTCAAACATAGCCATTTTAGTTTGAAGCTCCTTGATTACCGCATTACTTTGAACAGTGGCAGCTACTCTAGATGGGGTAGCACCAAAACCAAGTCCACGAACTCGTGCTCGAGCTTCAGGTCCCAAAACTCGTGCTAGAGCACCGTCTCCTATAAAATGCTTTATTGGTGGATCATCCTTTGATTCATTGCACTTGTTTATTTTCTTCTATTTAAGTATACAACATAGTTTTAAGAAAATTAATAAACTAGACTATCCAGTAGCACAAAATAAGATGTCATATATACAGTAAAACATGGCAATTTAAACATGTGAAAACTTTATGCAGATAATAAATAACGTGGGATACAAGGCAAAGGCAGTACCTTGCATGTCATCTCCTTCATTTCAATATAGTTATTAAATAACCCAAAACTTTTATTTATTTTCACTAATTATATAAAATACATTGATAAAGTGCTTACAATTAAAAATATTTATTTAACCACAAAAAATATTTTTTTTCCAATGTTATTCTGCATGATTATTCTATCCAACCACCTAGGCATGCACCAACAAATTTTACTATCCCTATATGTTCTCCATATTATTCAAAAATAAGACCGAACAACTCTAATTCATGATTTCAGTACAGTACAAACATCAATTAAATTAGAGCACGAATATATTAGCAAGTCATAATTAAAAAAACAAAAAAGTGAATAAAATAGTAAATAAAAAAACACATAAAATCATATATATGCAAACACATGTTACAAGTGAAAGAAAAATAATTCTTCTAGTTTACCATTATTTCACGAGCAGCTTCATTGACAGGATCACCATTCTTTTTTTGGTAATCTTTTTTCCATAATTCCACCCTTGTTATTTCACTAGGATTTGGATGGTGTTCTTTCTACAAAAGATATAAGCAGTTATATGTGAATGAAAAATTAAACAAAAGTGGTCATCATTTTATTTATTTTTAGCTTAGAATATTACCATTTCATTCTCTAAGCGAGCATAACCTTTACGGCTCATAGTGTGCGTAATCTTTTTCTTTGTTCTCATTTCTTTAAATTTTTCACGTTTGACCTGAAAGCAGCAACAACAATATATATATATATATATATATATATATATATATATATATATATATATATATATATATATATATATATATATATATATATATATATATGGATGAGAAAAATATGTTCAAACGAATAATTAGAAATTTATATATACAATATATCTAACTGAAAATAAAAGAGAAACTTACTAGAAATGAGGCAGTAAGTCTTCCTTTTACAAAAGTATCCCAATCCTTGCTTGATTTCACATTTAAAGGCTTAAGGAGTTGGAATGCACGTGTCCTATTTGACAACTCATTGGCTTCAATTAGCTGTGTTGTAATTTTTGATTTATATTGCCTCCAGTATTTGCTCATCATTCTAAAAATAAAGCCTTTGTGTATATCATCCACAACAAATGATTGCTGCATATAAAACATTTGTTATTGAAACATCCAACTAAATAATGTTCAATATACTGAAAATGATTATTTATGATTACCTGAACTAAGGATCACATATCATTCTTCAAACTTTTCCAATTCTCCTTCTCAAGATTCTTCCATTCTATGATTATTGGGATATGCTGACGTGCTAAGGCACCAAGATACGATACAAATTTCTCTGAATTTGTACCGAATGGCTGTCCGTTTGAATTAAAACTCACTCGCATCTTTTCGACAAGCCCTCTAGAAACTTTATTTATCGTCGTTGGACCGCGTTTTTTCTTTATTTTATCCTTTGTCGGCTGGGTGTTGTTTGCGTTTCCTGTTGACTGCACAACATCATTCTCTTGCTGCAACACTACTTGTGGTAAGACCCCACTTCTTTCTAGTTGAGTCTCCTCATATTCGGTATCTTCATATTCATCAACAAGTGCACGTTTCTTTTGTTTTTTTTTACCATCTTTCTTGGAATTCTACACAACACAATACAATTAAAGATTTTAAGTTTAGTAATAGTTTGCTTTAAGACTAATGTCACTCTAAGAATATTTCATAAATAAAAAGAATGGGGGGGAGGGATTTTTAAATTTGCATTATAGTACAATATTTTTGTCCAAGTTCGAAAATAATTCGATATTTTTTAAAACTAATCGGAATTTCTAGGAATTAAATATATAATTCAAGTCCCATTTCAAAAAATGTCGGAAAAATTGGAATAAAAACCGCAGTTCCAAATTCGATTTTTTTCGGATTGAAATCGGCAGAACTTAAAAGTTTTATTTGGTGATTTTATTTTAATTAATTTGTAATGTTAATTCAAAGTAGTAAATAACATGTGCTTGCACGTTCTTCCTATGGAATCCATTAAACTTAATAGAACTAAGATCTATTTTTCTTGTAAATGCCCTCATTATATTAACCTAAACATGTTCGGTAAACCGAACTAGTTTAAGCATTAGACCCCCTAAGTTAGTCAACTAAAATAATATAGTATGAGAGTGCGTTTGGATGGAAGGATTTGGGAAGGGATTTGATTTGGGGAAGGGATTTGAAATGACTCCAATTTTGGAGTCATTTGAAATCCACCTCAATTGCTCAAAACATAACTAAAAAGGAGGGGTGTGGATTTGAAATCCATCCCCAAATCCCTCAATCCAAATAAGTCCAAGGGATTTGTTATTATGGATTTGAAATCCCTTCCCCAAATCCTTCCATCCAAATGCACCCTGAATTATAGTTCAAGAAGACATCAAAATTTCTTCCCTTTTTCCCCAGTTTTGTCAAACTAATTTAATTCTAATATTATGCCTTAAGAGCATGATTATTTGCTATATTTTTTTAATATAAAACTATCGTCGTCTTCTTAACAGGTAATATGCAATTTCAAAATAGATTTTTTTCTCAACTAGAATATAAATGCTTGTCCACTTTTAGTAACCATCTTGATATTATTACCTTTTTTCCCATACTCAAAACATGATCTTACGCAGAAAAATAACAGCACAAGAAACAATCCCTCACAACTTAAGAGGTCCCCAGATAGAATAAACTTACCAGAAGTTGTTCAAGTCTCCTTCCCCAGATATCACATGCCCAGTCATTAAATTTAAAAAAAAAATAGTAGATAAGATTATAACAGTCAACCTAAAGGTGAGTTGAAAAGTCTTTGAAAACAGAAACTAGGTCCCTGAATAAAAATTAGACCACAAAATATTAAAACACAGCCATTAAACAAAAAAATAGACTGAGAAAAAGTTAAAATTCAGTAATACTATGGTTCACAAAGCACTCCTTCAACACCCAATCGTGCATATTCTTCTTCTTCTCCATCATTCTCTTGTTCTTCTCCATTTTCATTGTTGTGAATTCCGCATATATTAATTGGAGGACATAACTCATGTTCAGTTTGATCACACATTTCCCACTCTTGAGAACTTCTTGGTGGGGATGCAACACGATATACCAACTAGAAGTCTCATCCACTTAAGAATAAAATACCTGTTTAGCTTGTGATGCTAAAATGAAAGGATCCTTTTGAAATTGAGTATGTCCTTCATGAAGGTTAACTAATGTAAACCCATCCTCGACTTTGATACCATTCCCAATGTTTGCCCAATCACATTTGAATAATGAAATTTCAAATGCACTATATGACAATACGATTATATTAGTCAAAACACCATAATATGTGACTTTCTCTTTAACCATTGTATTGTCTTTTGCACTAACTCTACAAATTGTCGCCGCCTTAAGTGAGACACCACTATTTTGTGTAGTAGTCTCTTTATCCTTGGTACGAAACCGGAGACCCTTTATAATCATCCCAGAATAAGAAGTAGCCCGCTGGGATGGACCACGTGCAAGCCAACTAAGAGTTGTTGAGATATTTTGTGAAACAATTTGATATCTAATCTGTCGAAGTTAAATATTAAGACAAGTCAAAAAAATGCAAAATAATTGTAACTTTTATATATATATATATATATATATATATATATATATATATATATATATATATATATATATATATATATATATATATATATATATATATATATACACCCTCCATGTCCCTTATACCATGTCAGATCGAACTTGCACTTATTAATAAACATATAACCATACTAACAAACATATTCAAACCATTTTCTTCCTTAGAGTTTCTTATTCAAATAACTCACATAATCAATAAAAACATGAATAAAAAAAATTCATAATTCATCGACATTGTATCATCACAAATATCATTCAACAAACACGTATCACATACAAGAGAAGGGGATTATCATATTATTTCATATAACCTCTTTCACAGTTATACATTTACGTTAACATATAAGCATACGATAACCATACACATAATACATCAAATTCAAATCCACATACTCCATTCCAAAGAACTACAAAGAAATCGTATCAACTTTAGAAAATCTGGCAGCTTTGGTACTTCAACTTTGAAAATTCATATCTCTTAAACCGTAAATCAAAACCTTCTCAAATTTTCATACAACGTGTATATATATGTGAATTATACCATAGTAAAACATTTCTGTAAAATACTCATCAATGGAAGAGAAATGATTGACTTAGTACAGTACTACCAGCAGAATTTCAGAACAGGGCATTCAACTTAAAAAATACCAAATAAATCATTGTTTCAACAAAAGATCATGAAATTTTGCTGAGAATCAGTTTTATAAGTATATAATCATATCCAGTAAGAATCGCATGATTCGGAACAAGATAAAATCTAATTTCTTACATAATTCATAGATGACTCAGAAATTGTGCAGTTTCAGAAAATGGTTGATAACTTGAGCAATATAATTCCGATTTATGCATACTGTATATCAAAACGAAGCTAACATACATATCTACATGCACAATTAATTTTATAATTTTCAGAAATTAAATTGTGAGGCGTTACACTTCCAACCTTAGTATCGAACCATTCGTTGAAGGAATCTATGTGTTTCTTCTCCAACAACCCTTCATTTCTTTCCAAGCGAGGATCTACTTTCTTAAGTTCCTCCTTATGCAGTGCGTTATATATTTTTCACAAGAGTTTGAAAGTTAAAAGTAATGTTGTTAAAATAAAATCATACTGTATATACGGTTGAACATCTTCCGTGTTGAACAATACATATCAAAGGGCAACTTGTAGAAGTTCATATGAAAGATCAATTGGTTGCCCTTTCGAAATTGGACGTCCTTCTAACAACAAACTACTTTCGAATTATTCATTGCGAGCATTCCTCGAGCCCATATCATTAGCTTTTTTTATGTATTTGCTGCATAAGAAAGCACACTCTTCAACGATGTAGCACTCAACTATACAGCCCTCAGGTCGTGCACGATTCTTGACATACCATTTTAATACTTTCATATACCTAGAAACAACAAAACAAAATATAATATATATGAATTAGTTTTTCATTCTTATATATCAATTGTTATGACATTAATTCACATATTATACTTTACCTTTCAAATGGGTACATCCACCGATATTGTACTGGTCCACATAATCTAGCTTCTCGTCCCAAGTGAATGGTTAAATGAATCATAATATCAAAAAATGAAGGAGGAAAAAACCTTTCTAACATTCACAGAGTCTCAACAATGTCTTCCTCAAGATTTTCTAATTTGTCTCTATCTATGACTTTCTGACATAATTCATTAAAGAAGACGCACAATCTAAAAATTGCCGTTTTTGGTGCTTTAGGTAAAAGTCCCTTTAATGCCACCACTAACAATTGTTGCATAAGAACATGACAATCATGAGACTTAAGACCAATCAATTTGCAATCTGCCAATGAGACACAATTTGCAATATTGGAACCATAACCATCAGGCAACTTCAGATTGTAAAGTCGTTGGCAAAAAAAATAGTTTCTCTGCTTTAGATAAAGCGTGAGGTGCTGCGGGCAAATATAATCTATTTCCTCTCTTCTCAGGATGCAAGTCACGTCTAATTTGCATTTCTTCCAAGTCTTTACGAGAATTAAGTCCATCTTTTATTTTTCCCTTCTGATTCAAAAGTGTACCAAAAATACTCTCGCAAATATTTTTTTCAATGTGCATGACATCTAAGTTATGGCGCACCAAGAGATTCTACAAAAATACAAACATAAATAATTGTAAGTTGCATTGAATTTTATTAACTATGATAAGACAAAAAAAAAGGGATAGAAGAAAAATTACTGAAAATTTAAATGATAGCTCATATTACCTTCCAATATGGTAGCTCGAAAAAGACAGATTTTTTTTTCCATAAAGAATCTTTTAATGAATTTGTATCCGTATGCTTTCTCTTTTTTGGTTTTTTCTTATTCGTCTTTCCCCAAGTATTCGTAATCTCGTTCACTTCACGATAAATTTCTTCACCTGTAGATATCTTAGGTCGTCTCGTATTTTCATTATACCCGTTGAACCAACTTCTTTTGAAAAGAAATCGATGATCTGGAGCAAGAAATCTTCTATGCCCCATATAGGTGAACTTATGACTATGTGATAACCAATCAGAACATGTATTTTCACGACAAACAGGACATGCAAATTTTCCTTTAGTAGGCCATCCAGATAGATTTCATAAGCTGGAAAGTCATTGATGGTCCACATTAAAATACACTTTAAGTTAAAACTCGCATGACTAAATGCATCAAATACCTCTATCCCATTTGTCCACAAGATTTTCAGGTCGTCTATAAGTGGAGCCAAATAAATATCAATATCATTGCCCGGTTGCCTAGGACCTGGGATCAACAAAGTTAACATTAAATTTTCCTTAGACATGCATAACCACGGTGGAAAATTATATGGAGCTAAGATCACAGGCCAACAACTGTATGTAGAGCGATCCTGAAAAGGATTAAAACCGTCGGTTGAAAGCCCAAATCTCATATTTCGAGGTTCCGAAGCAAACGATGGCCATCTCCTGTTTATCGAGTCCCATGCCAGTGAATCAACAAGATGCCTCATCTTTCCATCGGTACTCTTATTCGTTGAGTGCCACCTTAATTGTTCTGCTATCTCAGCTATAGCGAACATTCTTCTCAACCTCGGTATAATTGGAAAATAACGCAACACTTTTCCAGGAATTCCATTTTTAGTTCCACTGCCATTTTTGTTAACTTTCCATCTCGATGCACCACATGTAGGACACTCAGTTGCGTGTTCAAGCTCATTTCTAAATAGGCAACAATCGTTCACGCATGCCTGTATTTTCTCATATCCAAGTTCCAATGTCTTGAATATTTTTTTTGTTAAATAAAAGGATTCTGGAAGTCTATTTTCATCAGGCAACATATCACGAATCATTTGCATCATGCTTTCAAAAGCACTATCAGTTATGCTAAATGATGCTTTAAACTTGAACATAGTTATAATGGCAGACATCTTTGTGTACTTTGTGCATCCCGGGAATAATGGAGTCTCTGCTTCTCTAACTGTATTATCAAAATCGGTATCTCCAATTGCTTCTGGTTCCTCATAAAATTCGTCGTTTTGAAAATGGAAGTCTTTGTACATCCTATACATCTCAGGTGTTTCAATATTATCATAATGGATTGATCCACTTGGTCTTTCACCGTGTAAAACCCAAAATTTGTAGTTAGGATCAAAGCCTTTTATGACTACGTGTTCATACACAGTATTAAAGTGGTGGTATTGTAGGTTTCTACATAGGAAACAAAGACACAATCATATCTGAATCTCCTCGTGCATGAGCTGCATTGACAAACTTACGTGCTCCCTCCTGATATTTCTCTCCACGTCTACAATAATCAATAATAAAGTTGCAATACTCAATAATAAAGTTAACAGAAAAATCAAACATAATTAAAATTTATTAGATTTAGAGTTAATGAAATCTTTAACCTGTCAAATTTCACCCATTCTTTATCCATCTTTACATATTAATGCAAAGTCTCCTATCACAATAATGCAATCCCTGAAACCTGCATAGAAAGGAAATTCAAACAAAGCTCAATGAAAATTCATTCGAAACACTTTTACAGGGTTTTCTCCATTTTGCTAGCATATTGTGTAATAGGATGATCAATCTGATGCATAAATAAAGTCTAGCTCGGATCATGGAATTATATGACACAATGAAATAACAATACATCCAGAACGACAACAACAATTGCTCGATGAAATAAAAAATATATAAAGAAAAAGAAAATCTCAAATAATGCATTTCTAATCCTCCAAGAAAGCCAACAGGTAACATATCTTAAATTGAGTTTTACATATACGTACATTACATAGAACTATATAAAATTGTGTATTATTTGGAATCCCATGATTCAACGGAAAATAAAAAATACGAATAAATAGCTAAAAATATATTAAGTACTTAAAAATTGGCATAATACATAGAAAAAATAAATACTCATCATAATATATATATATATATATATATATATATATATATATATATATATCAAAACCAACAAGATGCATCAAAATTCAATTAGTTCAGATAAAAATTATATAAAGAAAAAAAACAATCTCAAAAACCTTATAATTCTTCTTCTTCCCTGTATGACAGCAAAGTAAAGAAGATCCTTTGTTGCAAAGCTTGGAAGTTCTACTTCGTTAGTCAATCGTTCTTAGTTTTTGTGTCTATGACTCTTGTAAAAAATTAATGATTGAGATAAAAAAAAAATATATATATATATATATATATATATATATATATATATATATATATATATAAAGAAAAACAAATCTCAAACACATGATATTTTCTCTTCTTTTTTGCGAGCCAATACAACAATAAAAAGTATTAGAAGACTCCATGATCCTTTTTTTTTCTTGGAGGACATTAACATCGTTATTTGTACCTGGGAGGCCGAAGAATCCATGCCATATCCAAGTATCATGCGACGCTACTGCTTCAAGTATGATAGTGCATTTTTTGTTGCATCCACGGTATGGCCCTGCATGAGCGGTTGGGAAAAATTTCCACTCCCAGTGCATGCAATCTAGGCTCCCCAACATCCCTGGAAAACCACGAGATTCTGCAACTTGTAACAACTTTTCAATGTCTTTCGCATTTGGAGTTCTCAGATAAATTTCACCAAATACCTTGACGATATGACGACAATTTTTTTTAACAAATCTGATTAGAGTTGATTGAGCAATCCAAAAATATTGATCAAATGAATCAGCAGAAGTACCGTAACCAAGAAATTGGATAGATGCACACATTTTTTATAAGACGTAAAACTTTGTCGTCCTGTACTGTCGTACGATTTCCTCCATGAAGTTGAGTGTTCTTTTAAAGCCCCCCTATTTCGTTGAAATAAATCACGACTCATTCGGAATCGCCTGCGGAATTGTGTGTCGTATGTGGGATTTTCACCAAAGTAGTCATTTTTTAGTAGAACTGCGCCAGCTTCCCTTCCACGATCCGTATATGCCTGGCCAACAACAGCCCCACCCCAGGTAACATTATCCTGAGATTGCGAGAAATAATATTGTTGCATCATTTGTTGTTGTTGAATGGTAAGATTCCATGTATAATTAGTGTTTCAAGTTTGAATATCAAACTCGTTTGAAGAATCTTCAGAATCAGATTCATTGGTGGATGAAGATGATGAAGATGATTGGCTTGAAATATAGTGAGATGGTCCTGCTTTGTGATTCATTGTCAGATGTGTAATGGTGTGATGTGTAATACCTTCACCATCATTAACTTATAGAATACTAGTTGCAAGTTACCACCTAAATCATTGCAAGACATACTCTTCTCAATGATTTTTATCTCAAATCAATATATAAGCCCTATCTCAGATATGGGCTTCATGTTTTTGTCTCTTCATATGTTACTTTTTATTTATAATTTTTGTTTTTTGCATCTTCGTATTCTTGCAATTTTGACGTATTTGTTTTGGCTCTTTCTCATGGAGATTTACTAACAAAAAGAGAGAGAAAAATAGACAATTTATTGTGAGGTTCTTTAATAGATTATACTTTATTCAATTCGTTTCAAAAGTAAAAAGTAATAACTTTATTTTAAAAATTTATATGTACCACATAAAATATTCGGATAATTTGATAAACTTATTAGCATATAGATGGTTTTAAAAGTAGAAACTAATAAAATAATTCAATTTAATTTAGTGGGATGCATAGCACTTGCTAACATCTATATGTTGCAGGAAACTTGTGGCTCTGTAGAATTTGTGTAGCTTTTAATGTGTTGTCATTCATGTTTTTTCATTCAGCAAAAAATGTGTCGCCTTAACTTTAAATGTGTATTGGATTTCAGTTTGCAGAAACTATTAATGTGTATTGTAATTTCAATTTGCATAAACTATTAATGTGTTGTCACAAAATCGTGTCGTTAACTTTCATAATATTATTTACTATTTTTATATATACTATTCAATTATTATGTTCTTCACCACTCAAAATCATACTCTCACCATATTTTCCTTCAGACAAATAATATTAGTATTTCTAAAAAAAAATGAGTCAAAGGGGTCTTGCATTCAAGGTAATTGAGGACGAGATTCTTTGTAATGCATATGTACATCATTCAACTGATAGTGCGGTCGGAACATATCAGAGCAAAAACGATTTATGGGCGAAAATACATACTACTACAACCACGAAGTTGTTCATGTAAACAATTTTGAGCAAAGAAACTTGAGGTCGTTAAGTCCTCGGTTCGACAAAATAGTTTCTTCGTGCACATTGTTCCGGGCAGCACTTAATCAAGTTATAGCTCGAAACCAGAGTGGTGGCAATGCTGAAAGCATGGTAAGTATATGTCTTATTAATACTTAAAAATAGTCCATTATAATTTATTCCCAATAAACATTTTTATTACTAACCTTTACAGCTTGCGGAGGCCAAAGAACTATATATCATCAACGAACCCAAAAATCAACCATGTAAGTTTGATCATGCTTGGAAAATATTAAAATTACACGTGAAATGGGCTGAACCTATTCAGCCGAGTACATCATCTCCCATTGGATACGGTACTTCATCTCCTCTTGAAGATAGTTCATCATCTCCTCTTGGACATAGTGACTCACATGACAGACCAAGGGGAATGAAATGAGCGAAAAAAAAAGACTCACAAAGAAAAAGAATCCCATGTGGCAGGAGATGATGAACAATGTTGGAAAGAGCCAAGATCTTATGCAAAAACTGCATGAAGAGTACTTAGATATGCAGGGAAAAAGAGAAGTGCGTTCAGATTTATTGGCAAGCCTTAAGCAGAAAAAAGAAGACACTAGGGAAAAAAAACTGAAATTAAAGGCTTCTGAACAAGATATGGAGGTTATGAGAGTGGATTTGAGTACTCTCACACCCTTTAATAAACAATTCTGGAGTGATAAGAAACAAGCGTAGGGGAAGCAGGTCAGGAGCTGCTAGGAATTTGAATTTTAGTGGAGAGGAAAGTGGACCAAGTGATGAAGATGTTTACATCCCGGAATCTCCAAACAACAACAGAGAATGCAACTATGGCGAACCTACTGGCGATAGACATTTCTCTAATTCGAACTATGATAGTCAAGAATATTAATCTTAGAAAATAAGGGGTACTCTTTCCTTGTTAGGCCAAACAAGGTTTTAACGAGGCCCCTTTGAATCAATAAAAAAATATTTTGGCTAGAAAAGGAAAAAAAAACCTGCTAAGTAGTTTATGTGTATTTAATTTATATAATTTGTCTTGTAATTTATTATGTTACGTTATAATGTTATGTTTTTGTTGATTTTTTATAATAAACATATTTATTGTTTAAACATATAACTTATTAGAGCCAAACATATTTACATTTATTTAATAATAATAATAATAATAATAATAATAATAATAATAATAATAATAATAATAATAATAATAATAATAATAATAATAATAATAATAATAATAATAATAATAATAATAATAATAATAATAATAAGAAATAACGTATTTATCTTTTGAACACTAATTTATTTTCTATAAATATGTTTATAAATTGGTAATCACATGAAATTAGTTAATATAATAATTTTATATACTAATTATAAAATTGCGTTAATTACACCAAATCCTATTTTAATTTCTATATTTGGTAGAAAAAATAGGATTTGGTGAGAAAATTGGTAAAATGGTGGTAGGGTGGGAGTAGCAAATTTCATCACCAAAAAAATTGGTGAAAATATTGGATTTGGTAATATGGTGATATGTGGTTTGACAACAATGGAAGACTAAAACTAAATCATCATAATTTTAAGTGTAATGCTGATTTAGTGATTTAAGTAGGAAGGTTAAAAACACCTGAATTAGATGAAAAAAATAGAAAATAAAGATGGGTGGAAGATGCCCTAAGGAGTTTAATAATTCTAATATTAACTATCATTTTCATTTACACAACTGACTTCAAATAAAAAAATAACTAAACAAGGGCATTAAAAATTGCATATTTATAGTTAGAGTAATTTTATTTTTTTTGAAATTTTGATAATGGATAGTAATGATTGATGTAACCAAAGATGATATATGTAGTCTAAAAAATATTCCGAGCTTTATTTTCAATAATTAATAATCACGTTCATTTTTAATTAAACAACTGACTTCAAACGCGATATTAACTAAACACGTGCAAAATACGTGCCCATTTTTAGTAGCACAATTTTTTTACTAAATTCATGTAAAGCAAAGAGCATATATCATCAAATTTTCTCACATTAGAAATTCAATGTAGCCTTTTTATTATTTTGGTAAGACACATATTTCGAATTTGAAAATATGAAATCTTTCCAACATTAAATTGGAGAGGATTCTGCAAAAATCCATGCACTATCATAA
This sequence comes from Erythranthe guttata, assembly GCF_056151865.1. NCBI lineage: Eukaryota > Viridiplantae > Streptophyta > Magnoliopsida > Lamiales > Phrymaceae > Erythranthe > Erythranthe guttata. Next base: position 13,821,261 of record NC_142538.1, on the reverse strand, counting down.
CTGATTCAGTTCAACACAATAAATTCGACCGTTATAACAAACATGGCTAAAACATATTTTAGAAGCAATGGAAACCATTTTATATTCCGTGTTCTGATCATTTGGAACTGTAAAAAACAAAAACATATGAATAAATAGATTAAATAAAATTTAATCAAGCAACATAAAATAAATAAATAAATATGTATATATATAATTGTTAATTAGTTATTAATGAAATAATTATCTTATAAAAATATTTTGTACTTACTCTGTAATTGTGCGGAGCTAAGTACGTGATCATAATGATGTACATGACTTCAACTAGGCACCAGAATGCATCGATGGAAATTAGGGTGAGAATCGTAGTACATCAACATAACAGATGGGAACCGATCGATTGCGTGAAGTATGAGATAATATCCTATGCGCAGCTGATCTCAATATATATTCCAGACAGAAGGTAGGTAAAGAAGAATACTGATAAATATAATACAAATGACGTTATTCTTATTATTAGTAATACAATTATATTAACAGGTGAAATGTAATGAACTTACAATGACGCGATACCGATTGTTGCGTAGAGCTGAATGCAAATAAAATTCAATCATAAGAAGAATGAGAGGAAAATAATGAGATTAAAAAAATAAAATCAACGAGAATATGTATAAAAATATATATGTTACGAAGAACATTACACACGATCAACTTAATGATATTTGATAATTGGTTGTCATGCAAATATTAATACAGAAAATATTGAATCTAAGCAAAATTAAAGTCTAAGGGCCTCTTTGGTTTGGGGTATTAGAAGGGATAGGATTTATTGTACCATTGTGTACAATGTTTGGTTCACTTGACGAAACTATCCTTGATTGACGGGCCCACCGTTTTAATCCCCCATTTGAATTATTATTAGTCAAGCCAAAATTGACTTGACTAATTATCAGGTATTGTATCCCATTTAATTGGCCGTGTGAAATGTCGAAAATAGCCTTAGAAAACACATCAATTACAAAATTAATAGGTATAAATAGTACAATCTTCATCTTCTTCACTCTTCCACCGTGCCCTAGTTTTATCCAGGTAAAATCTCATGCCTTTCGATTTTGGCACAATCTTCATATTTTATCTTGATAATAGAAGGAACTATTTGGTTGACAAACACCATCGCATTTGGTTCTAGGTAATTGCTTCGAAGCTGTTCGCGACCACTTCTACACTTTTAAAATCTGCAGGTATGCCACTTTTTACCCAACTTGTTTTCGTGCGTTTTATAGATTTTTTGGTGTATATGCTTATGCGAGCATTAGAAATTTGGGTGAAAACTGTTATGCCAGTGGTATGCTGGGAAAACCTAAATGAGCATGTTGCTTGGTTTCCCTTTTACATTTCACTTAATTATGATTTTTGTTACAAGGATGAATTGATGAACTTTTCTGTTATTTTCAAATATGAGCAAAGTATTCATTTAAAGTTTTGTTTGCAGTCGGATTATGGGTTTCACTTATAGTCTGAAATCAAATGTCGAGTGTCCTTTTTTACGGTTTTTAGGATTATAGTTGGATTATGGGTTTCATTTTGCTTAACAAATTGATTTTGTGGTATGATTAATATCTCAGTGAACATAGTTTAGAATTTAATATTAGACATTCTTAAATTGGTTGCTTGCATAATTTAATAGACACCCAGGCTCTATGATGGCTATTGTACACCGAAAATTGAAACTTGAGTGTTGATGTTAATGTAGGAGATAGGTTGGTTTGCGATGGATCTTTCAAAACAAGAAGAAGATGTAGTTGTTCTACACCAACTCATGTTTAATCCGAGGCTATTTTTTTTGGTGTCTATACATGTATTTGGTCAAAAAAATCGTCGTTGTTTGTCTCGCTGTAACAATAACAGCAGGACTTATAGTTTGATATCCCGCACCCCTTCACACCTCAACTATTTGCGTTCAATAGTTGGTTTAAACGATGTAACATGTCGTGACAACCTTAGAATGAACATACAAACTTTTTACCGACTGTGTTACATTTTAGAAAATGTCGGCGGTCTTAAAGCAAATAGAAATGTCTCTATACGCGAACAAGTTGCAATGTTTCTTCAAATCTTAGCCCACCACACAAAGAATGTTGTTGTTCGAAGTCATTTTAACAGATCCGGGTATACTGTAAGCAAGCACTTTAACCGCGTCCTTCTAGCTTTGCTTAAGTTACACGAAATGTTGTTAATCACACCAAAACCTGTCGACGACGGCTGTGAAAATGAGCGTTTTGCACACTTCAAGGTAACCTGATACCAACCAAATAATCTGAGTATTATGATACGCAACCGTAAAATGTTTAAATAATCACCTTATTATGGTATCTTATTTACTAGGGCTGTCTTGGTACACTAGATGGGACATACATAGGGTGTCGCGTTCCTTATCTTGATAAGCCGAGGTATAGGAATCGCAAGGGTAATGTGTCGATCAATGTGCTAGCTGTTTGTGATGATAACATGAACTTTATTTACTTACTTACTGGGTGGGAAGGGTCTGCAGCCGATAGTAGAATACTTCGAGATGCGGTAACTCGAGATAATGGTCTACGAGTCCCCACGGGTAAGTATTAGTTTGTAGAGTACCAAATTACGTCATTTAAAGTTAACTTCGGTATTACCTAGGACATGTGAAAGTCAATTACAACTGTAGTAAATCCTTCACCTTTACAAGTAATTACTACTTGGTTGATAATGGTTATACGAACGGAGAAGGGTTTCTGGCACCGTACAGAGGTTGTAGATACCACCTCAATGCTTATGCGCACGGTCCAACCGCACCTAGAAATTTTAGAGAATATTTTAATATGAAACACGCGAAGGCAAGAAACATAATCGAGCGGGCCTTTGGTGTTTTGAAGTCACGATGGGCCATATTACGCAGCCCGACATATTACCCTATCAAGGTACAGAACCGGATCGTAATGGCATGTTGTCTGCTGCATAATTTTATACGAACCACCAACGACTTCGATCCGGAGGAAGAAACTTTAGACGATTTTTTCCGGAAAAACCCAGGCATTATTAGTGGAGAAGATTACATTAACACTGTTGAGAGTTCGGACGAGTGGACTGCGTGGCGGGATTCTATTGCGATTAGCATGTACAATGAGTGGTTATTGTCTAGATAGATAGTCAATACAATTCTCTTTCTTTACGAAACTTAATTTATTTCGTTGTGTGTTTATTTCTACCAACATGGGTTCTTATGTCTTTACAAATTCATAGTCTGTTAACATTTTATATGGACTTGGTGTAATCTGAATTAATGTGTTTTTAGCACTACAATCGGTTTCTTAATTTGCATATAATTCAGGTAATATGGATAGTAATGCTGCCCCGAAAAAATGTAGTACTAGCAAAAACCACGTGTCCAACAGCAGGCGTTGTTGGACAGTTCTTGAAGAACAAACCTTAATTTTGGGGCTCAAAGATATTGTGTCGAGAGGTTGGAAATGTGAAAATGGTTTTAAGACCGGCTTTTTGGGAACCCTTGAACAATTTATGGTTCAGAAATTTCCGGGGACCGATCTTAAAGCAACACCTCACAAACATTCCAAGATACACGTGTGGAAAAAATACTACGGAGCACTAAGCACCATGTTGTCAAGGTCGGGATTTGGTTGGAATGACTCTAACAACACCATAGACGTCGTTGACGACCAGGTGTGGCAGGATTACATCAAGGTAACCCTTCTCCTCATTAGTTGAGAAATGTTTTCACTATTATCTAATAATAACAATTGTATACAATTCATAATGGTCAATTGGTATTACGTGTATGAACATAGACGAATGCGAGCGCCCGTTCAATGCGTTACAAATCGTGGCCATTTTATAAGGATTGGGCGCAAATATTTGGCAAAGATCGTGCAACCGGTGAACATGCCGAAGCATTCACTGAAGCAATTAACGATCTGGTGTCGAACTCCAACAAAGGAAAAGAAAGCATGCCAAACGATGACGAGGAAGTTCCGCTGACAGATCCTTCAAATGCTGACAATTACTCTCAATATATATCTTTCGGTCGAATTGACGAGGCGACTTCTGCGAAGAGTAAATCAAAGTATAAAAAACGGTCACGTAGTGATCCCATCGATACTGGCTACGCCGAGATGGCCTCAAAATTCTTCGAGAAAATGGAGGTCCAAATGGCCGAATTGGTGAGCCGTATGGGGTTCGAGAAAGATGTCTCAGCAGCAAGGAAACGAGTATTTGATGCCCTAGAAAACATGCCGAATATTACTTTCGAGGAGAGGCTCAAAGCAACTTCCCGAATATGCGATAATGCCAAAGATTTAGATATATTCTTCTGCCTTAGTGATGAGCACAAATCCAACATGGTGCAGTTGATTCTAGATGGACGGTACTAGTAAACGTGCCCAAATTTGAATATATATGTTAAATCATCCCGCACCCTTATGTCTGAGATTGTTGAATTATCTTTATTTGTTAGTTTGTAATCTAATATCGATAGATCGAAAACTAATTTGACAACGATGTTTACTATATTTTATATAATATAATTGTGTTGTCTAACTACAGTTGCAACAATAGTATCAATTCTATACTACTCGTTCCTTGGAATTTGCCTTTTCTTAAACGTAATAAAATCACAGTTTCAATCTTCAAATATCCAAATATAGCAACAAAAACAATACAGGGGTATGTCAATAACAAAAGCCAAGTTTCTAATTGGAAACTGAGTAAACAAAAAAAGATAAAAAAAACCAACAACAAACACGTAATTTATAGCCCTTCACAAGGACTAATCCAAACCCCGAACCATATTACTTAAAGACAATCCCTAACTTACGTACAACGAAACACAATTAAACATAAAAATAAAACACATACAAATACACAAGACATACTGGACTTTGTCTGTGCGCAAAATATATATAATTTTTTTTTTTACCGGCCAAATCTGTAATCACCTTATTTGTTTGCTGGGGTTAAGAACTTTACCGGAGACGGCTTGTTAGAGGCTGTTGAGCTCTTGGGAGTTCCGAACGGGTTGAATTTCCTTATGTTCCCTGATTTTGACCGAAGTATTGAGGTTCCATGAATCTCGGCAATATTGTCAACGTGGCGTGAGTTTGCTGTGCTCAACTCAGTGTCTCTTGAGCCATCTGAGCCGGAAACGTAGTTGAGGTAACCGAGCATATCGAAGTCAACGTTATCCGAAGAGTCCGACGAAATGTTTATGACAGAATGCTTTTCGTTAGGGTGCATGTTAGCAAACTCTAGCTCGGCGACTGCCTCGAAAGCATGTGCGTTAATTCCTAACCGATCAACTTCATCGTCACGACCCGGAAAACCGGAGCAATCGCCACATTCAGTGTCGGCTAAGTTGTCATCAGATAGCAATACAACCACTTCTTCTGCCGCGTTGGGGTCTTGCACGGGGTCGGGCCCGAATATACACTTCAATTCATTATACTTAAGCTCTCCGGAACCGCGGTAAAAATATGCGAAGTTACTCATCTGAATATTTTGGGAAAAGAACCATGTAGATGTTAGAAACTGGTTAAAGTACAAACTTTGGACTCTAAATTTTTTTGTAATTAAATATTCATAAAATTGAAAATTAAATGTTTATAACGGTAATGTTAACCTTCAAAATACGATCCCACGCTTCTTCAGTTGTTGAAATGATATTAGTCTTTTGATTGTAACGAACACCGTCTTGAGTCAGGATCCAATGGAAGGTATAAAACCTTTTTCGAAGCATACTCACTTTCTTAGTTAGATGCTTGTACGAGAAGAATTTGTTGAACTTACTTTGAAGAGCCTCTTGGCAGCTAAACAAGGCAAGCGTATTTTTCCCTTCACGTTCAAAGCACCCCCGATATGATTCCACAGCTAGAAGATCGATGAAATAATCATCGACCTTCTCACTCCATTCCAGCTCGTACATGAAATCTTCGCGCCTAAAGATTGGTTTCTTCTTTGGTGCCATGAAATGCGGGTGTATTTTGCAACCACTGGGATTTTTTTTTAATCCACCACACTTGATTGGTTGGTATTTAACATACATTTTGAGAAACCCTAACCGATGAAAGCATTGAAACCGTAATTACTGAAAGTTGGTGTTGGTTATACTTCACGTACAAGTAATTGCTGAAAAGAATGTTGAAGTTGACTACGGGTACATTCAATCTGACAACTCAAAAAGAATGTCAACTTCTTTTAATTAAATTTCTAAAAATCTGAACAAAGCAATATCGAATACAGTGTTTGAATCATATTTGTTCATATAGGCAATCGAAATATATCTAGTTGTTGAGGCTTCATTTAATGAAAAAATCCACACCTCAATCAATCAACATTAATACAAGTGAGGGCATAAGATGACCAATGCTTCAATTGGTATGGGTAGAAAATAAGACTTTTCAGTACAAATTTAATAGGTTGAGTGCTATAGCCGTTCAAGGCATTAATTGTGACTTAATTTGGTTTTGTGGAGTTAATGATGCTGATACTTTTCATATTCCAGCCCTAATGAATGCCGAAAAGTCATTACTTCGATGGTAGTGGTTGTGAATTAAATATATAGGACCTATTTGCTTCATAATTTCGAAACTAATGAAAAAGAATTAAAAAAAAAAGTAGAATACAACCTCTCCAAAGAATTCACAAGGAAAAAAAGGTTGTAGTTGGTGTAATCTGTAAAGCAAATAGATCTGAATATGTAAGCATTTGTATAATACGTTCAAATTAATTTTATTGGTTTCGTTCTTTGTGTTTTGTGTTGATAGCATGCCGAGGCCCCGTACGAGGAATCAACGAAGCTTGGACGAAATTAACCCTCAATCCTGGCCGTTAGAGTACGACGAATGTCTTATGGATGCCGCGGCTTCGTATGCACTTGATGTTGAAACTTTGGATAATTTTGAAGTGTATGACGAATGCCTGTTCGTATGCTACATCAGCTTGGCCTTTCAGTTCTCGAACAACTTCGACGACGTTCAAACTAACCGTAGGATGGATTGGCTTAGGAATCGTTACTTTCGATTTAAGGAGTACATTGCAAAGCCAGGTGTGACGTTTAATGTGCAAACAAGAAAGGTGACAGTTGACAGGAGTATTTGTACTGTTTTTGTAGACATTTGAATTAAATTAAATTATTTGTGGGGGTTATTTCATGTGATAATATTCTGCATGAATGATTTCATAACCGTGGGATGAAACACTATAATCACATTAATCTCAGCCATACTATCGTCCTTTATAAAAATGTCAGTTGTTCATTCTTAGTCATATCGATGCATATTTCGTTTTGTTATGTAGTTTTCGTTTTGTATTAAGATTTATAAACCTTCTAGTTTACAAGACTGATTGTGCTCATAATATTTATTTGTTATTATTATGATATTTTAAATGGAAGTAATTATATGTCTATTAATTACATGTTATTTATGTAAGTTTTTTCGTAATTGTGGGATGTGTAGGAGACGGTGGAGGAAAGGACATTTAGGATCAACGGGTTTCCGTTGTTTGAAGACTGTCATTTCGTGTTTGATGTGAAACACGCACCAGCCGTCGACTTTCGAGGAGTTGAGGGCTATGATCCAGACTACCCGGTTGTCATCCACAATGGCGAGGATGACGAACAGGCCGCTGCGAACGTTCAACCTAATCCACTTCCAAATGCGCCCATAGTTGTCGACCCGCACTATGCAATGTACCTGGATGACCTCTACAATCACATTCGAAATGAACGTGGTAACAACGGTGCAAACAACAACAATGGAAACGAGGTCGGTGGGAACGAAGCCGCTGAACCAGCCGATAAACTTATTGACTATCATGGAGACTTTAACTTCAAAATATTGGATTAAAAGTAATTCAACATAATGTGAATTATGAATTTTATTTTTGTTATAGAACAAAAATTATTGAATAAACCTGTTTTTTTTTTCTCCAAATTCAGAAAAATGGAGCAAAATCATAATTTTATGTTCCTGAGAAATTGCAGGAGAAAACTTGTGAGATAGATGCTACTATAGCATTCATATGGTGTAACAACGAGAAGGATTTTAATAATTCTAATATTAAACACAATTGACTTGAAATAAGAATTAACTAATGACGTGCATAAGACGTGCCCATTTATAGTTAGAGCAAAAAAAATATGATTTTTGAAATGTGGACATAGGATAATAATGATTCATGTAACCAAAGTTGATTTAGTTAAAAATTTATTCGGAACTTTATTTTAATAATTCATTATGAATATCATTTGCAATTTGTACGACTGACCTCAAATGCAAAGTTAACAAAATCTGTGCAAAAAACGTGCCGATTTCTATTAGCTTAAAAAAGAACTAAATTCAAGTAAAGCAAAGAGCATATCACCAAAGTAACCGATGGGAACAAATCAATCGCGTGAGATATGAGAGGATATCACAACCGGTCCCGATATATCTTTCACACAGAAGGTCTGTAAAAACAATACAATCTAAATGACGTTATTATTAATAAGTGAAATTCTAAGAATCTAAAATGATGCGATACCGACTGTTGCGTAATGCAAACTGCAAACAAAATTCAATCACAAAAAGTACGATAAGAGAAGAATGAGGTTTAAAAATAAAATAATTGATATACATAAAAAAAATATAAATATTACCAGAAACGTTAGACACAAGAACCCAAATAATAGTTTATAATTAGTGGTCATGCACATATTAATACGAAAATTATTGAGTCTAAGTAAAGATTGTTAGTCACGAATGATGGAACATGTAACATTAAAGATATAAATGAAGGGTCTATTAGATATAACCCCCTTAAACATTCAAATAATAGGGGTAGACCCAAATTTATATTTGCCATTTTGATAACAACCCAAACTTTTCCTAATTACATAATTACCCTCAATCAAATCCCACAAAACCCGTTACTTTACCTTTTGAAATAAAATCAAATCCCTTCCTATTTTCCCGTTAAATCACTATCATCCCAAACCCCACTATCGAATAAACTGCAAAACCTCCCAGAACAACTTCCCGGTGCGGCCGATTGAAAGGGGAAGACGTCTGCACTGCCGTGAAACGACGATTTTCGTGCACTCCGAGCAAGCTGTCGTAGGTACGTCGTCGCCACTCGCTGAATCGCTATCATCCATCGATTTGTTGATATGTTTTGGCTAAATCGACTATCACGTTTGTGTATTTGCAGATCTGTTATAATCGCATACCGCATTCGAGCACTAAATCAATGATATTGCAACAATTGATGGGTAGGACATCCACCAGAAGTGATATCGTCGTTGGCCGCCGCCGTCGCCGTCACTGCTCCAATCTAGGGTTACTCGAATATAGGATTACTCAAATCTAGGGTTTTGATAATTCTTCGGCCCATAGTTGATTAACGAGATGCATAGTCGAATTACATCTGTATTAATATACTATCCCATATCATTTAGTAGACTATCCCACTGGTATAATTTTACTATGGATCTCGTTAATCGACTATGGGCCGAAGAATCATCAAAACCCGAGATTTGAGAAGTGACGGCGGCGGATTTGTGTTTTAAAATTAATAGAGTATCTCATATCTTTTAATAGACTATCCCATGTATCTAATTCGATTATGGGTTTAGTTAAATGACTATTGGAAAAATAATAATATATATGGAAACTGAATAATATGTTTGTTTGAAATACTAATCAATTAGGGTAATTTTCCTTATTATATGAAAACGATTAGGGTAAATAATGATATATATGAAAAAATAATAATATATATGAAAACTGAATAATATGTTTGTTTGAAATACTAATCAATTAGGGTAATTTTCCTTATATCATGTATTAGACTATCTTATTCATCTAATTCGACTATGGATCTCGTTAATCGACTATGGATCCCGTATTATTCAACCACATAGTATATTAATAATTTCAATATAGTACATTGATCTGCTATGATAGTATATTACGATTATAGTAGTGATATGAATTGTGTTACAAACAATATACCACTGAAATGACAAGAACATTGAGAACAACACCAACGTAAAGTATTCCAACATAACCAATAAAATAGTACATTAATAATCTCATAATTTCAATCTAGGGTTTTGATAAAATACATAAAACACATCATAACACAATAAAATCAATATGTCGAGTTAAAAAACTCTAGTACATTAATAATCTCATAATAGTATAATAAAATGATAATGGTAGTATCATACGATATTCATAATAGTATACTACTGTATTACAACGGTTTAAAACTTAACCGAAGTTACCGAGCCATTACATCGTAAACACCTCTTTATAGCAACCAACCCACCAAACCTCAACAAAATCCTTACGAAATTCGCCATCGAAAAAACCTAAAATCATGAAACAAAATTAAAAATGCAGAATACTAAAAAATGATTAAATAGACTGCAAATACATTTGAATGACAATACATTAATATCATCAAAAATAAACTTAAAATGCAAAATCCATACGCTAATTTAAAAAAGACTACGAACTATATTTTAATGTACTACCCAGCACACTTAAATCGACTGTTATAAACAAATAAACCAACTATCGATCGGGATCAAAAACATGAACTCGACCACAACGGACAATTATTCCGATTATTGCATAAACCAACTACGAAGCTCATATAAAACAACTCTGGTCCGATCCGCGTGAAGCATCCTCTTTTAACTCTGTCAATCCTCTTCCAAACAAACATCATCCGCCAAAAATAACGATGTATATATGACGACGTAATTTTGTTAAAAAACGTTCTACTTCATAGAATCAAGTATCAACACAACCCTTAAAATTTCTAACCACCGTAATCGACAATCCTAGACATTGAGCGAAAAATAAAAACGAATAACGCATTCATACCCGGTTAACAACGTCCAACAACGAACGCTCAAATTCGATCCTATTTCAACGACGGTGCAGAAATCTTCAAAGACGATAAAGAACCGCTGGAACGCTGAAGAGAACCTTCGAAAAATATTGTACACGATTTGATATAACGGCCAATGATCTCACGTAATTTTATTCCGTGATTTTAGGCAACGTATCAGCAAATATAAAATCACGTAGTAAAGGAAATAAATGCCTTTTAAAAATAAAACAGGGGTATTAAAGGAAAATTATATAATATATTTTGCCAAGTTGGCAAAATTGGATCTATCTCAAAAAGGGGAAAAAAATTGGATCTACCTCATTAGAAAATATGAACAAGGGGGTTATCAATAAACCCATAAATGAATTAAAATCAAACTGATCAACTCATTGACTATCATGCAAACTGTAACTTTACAATATCAGAATAAAATAATTTAATAAGATGTGAATTATGGATTTCATTTTCATTTTAATAGAAAACTAATTGAATAAGCTCTTCTCCCTTTTTTCTTTTTCGAATCCAGATTCAGGAAAATGGAGCAAATGAAAGACTTTTATTTAATTTTATGCGGAAAACCTTAATCACAGAATCTTGAAATCAAATTCATCTTAAAAATATAATCACGTAATAGAGATTATCGACATACCGTTCGCCATGGATTCCGATAGAGACGATGAACAAGGATGATAGCAATCTACAAGCCGAGCCTAGCCAGGCCTCCTTCGAATCTCCTTGAGAACTTTATTCGTAGCACACCTTCTTCTCTCTATCTCTCTAATATCACAACTCACTAAATATTTCTGTAATTGATGGAATTCTCAAATTGCGTCTGATAGTTGAGGAGAAGAGTTGTGGATTTCTTTTATAGACGAGAGAAGAGGGCCACGATTGATTTGTAACGGCAGAAGACAAATCCCACCCATCATGGTCTTTTATTGCCTTCAACGTTACAAATCAATTACCATAAAATCACCTTAATACCATAGTTGAATTACCCACAATTAATAAATTTAAATTCAAAGGTTAATGGGCCATTAAAATAAAATAAAAACTAACATTCTCCCACTTGGCCCATTGAACCGTTTAAGAAAAACAAGTTTAAAAAATTATTAGACTCGGTGGGTTCTTCATACAAAACATTTGACACGTGATCACGATTTTAAAAGAAAATTAAGGTGATTACCATAATAGGTAAATAGAGTACTTTAATACTAGAATTAGTTTGAGTTATGAATGTGAATCATAGCGGTTATATGATTCATTCATCATATTCCCTTCTATGTATCACGCCACTAATAACCCTTACTATTCTAATCCATAATAGCCCCTTTAATTTTGTCTTGTTAGGACAAATCCTGTTAAATCCAAATATAATATGTGCACACATAATAGGAAACAGGAAAAACAGAAACATTTGATTAAATAAATTAAGTGTCAATTACATAATCACAACTCATCAAATCATGGATTGCTCAAAAGACCCATTCTAATAACATGTTCCTCATATGTCTTTATAAGCAATCCCTTGGTTAATGGATCAGCAACCATAAGAGTTGTACTTAAATTTTCTATTGACACTTGTTGTTTCTGGACTCTTTCTTTAACAACCAAGTACTTAAGATCCATGTGCTTGGATCCACTTGAATACTTTCCATTCTTAGAGAAGAAAACGGCTGCGGTGTTATCACAATATATCTTCAAAGGCTTAGCAATTGAGTCAACAGCCTTAAGCCCTAAGATAAAATTTCGCAACCACAGTGCATGACTCGAGGCCTCAAAACATGCTACAAACTCAGCCTCCATTGTGGAAGAAGCAATAATACTTTGCTTTACGCTCTTCCAAGATATTGCTCCACCAGCTAGTAGAAATACAAAGCCCGATATGGACTTTCTACTATCTACACAACCAGCAAAATCGGAGTCTGAATAACCAATAACCTCTAATTGGTCCGATCTCCTACAAGTAAGCATGTGATCCTTTGTTCCTTGAAGATACCTCATAACCTTCTTTGCTGCTTTCCAATGTTCTATTCCCGGATTACTTTGATATCTACCAAGTACTCCCACTGCATAACTAATATCTGGTCTAGTACACGTCTGTGCATACATCAGACTTCCAACTGCTGATGCATATGGAATCAATTTCATTTTCTCCTTTTCCAAATCATTCTTTGGACATTGCTTTTCACTTAATTTATCACCTTTCGTGATAGGAGCATTAATGGCTATTAATGGCTGAACAAAACTGCATATTAAATCTTTCAAGAACTCAATTGATATATCCTTTCTGAGACAAGCCTAACAATCCTCGAGATCGATCTCTAAAGATTTCTATCCCAATAACATAATTTGCCTCACCCATATCAACCATCTTAAAATTCTTGGAAAGATAATTCTTAGTTTCGTGAAGCAAACCAAGATCACTACTTGCTAGTAAAATATCATCAACATACAAGACTAAAAAGATAAACTTGCTCCCACTGAACTTTAGATATATACACTGATCAACAGTGTTTTCCTTAAATCCAAAGGAAGTAATGGTATCATTGAATTTTATATACCATTGTCTAGAAGCTTGTTTAAGTCCATATATGGATTTCTTTAATTTACAAGCCAAGTGTTCCTTTCCTTGTTTTGCAAATCCTTCAGACTGGTCCATATAGATATCTTTATCTAAATCCCCATTCAGAAAAGCGGTTTTCACGTCCATTTGGTGCAACTCCAAATCATAATGAGCTACAAGAGCCATAACGATTCTAAGAGAGTCTTTCTTAGATACTGGAGAGAAAGTTTCTCTATAATCAATGCCTTCCTTTTGAGTGAAACCTTTGGCTACTAGTCTAGCTTTAAATCTTTCGATATTGCCTTTAGAGTCACGTTTGGTCTTGAAGACCCATCTACAACCGACTTTTTTTACTGTTATTAGGCAATTCGACAAGATCCCAGACACCATTATAGTCCACTGATTTCAACTCTTCATTCATAGCATCAATCCATTTACTAGAATCTTTACTTTTCATGGCTTGTGAATATGAAACTGGATCATTTTGAATACCAATATCAAAATCAGATTCTTGTAGATACACCACATAATCATCGGATATGGCAGATTTTCTTTCCCTTTGAGATTTCCTCAAAGCTACCGGTTGTTGTGGTTCTACAGTATTGCCAATGATAACATCTTCATGAAGTGGTGAATGGAGTGGCGAATCATTTGTTTCAACCCGCTTTATAGGTTGAAGAGTAACTTCATCTTGAGGGAAATAAGATGGTAAAATATCCACCCTAATTTCCTCAAGTTCTACCTTTCTTGATTCAAGACTCCCACTAACTTCACGATTCTCTAAGAATTTGGCGTTTCCAGTTTCAACTATCCTCGTAGTATGGTTAGGACAGTAAAATCTGTACCCTTTTGACTTTAGTGGATAACCAATAAAATATCCAGAAATTGTTCTAGGGTCCAATTTCTTTTCATTTGGATTGTATATTCTAGCCTCTGCTGGACAACCCCAAACATGTAAATGTCTTAAACTAGGTTTCCTACCAGTCCACAACTCGTAAGGAGTTGTTGGGACCGCCTTACTGGGAACCCGGTTTAAGATATACATAGCGGTTTTCAAGGCTTCATTCCAAAGTGAAATGGGTACAGTTGAATTACTTAACATACTCCTAACCATATCCATAAGAGTACGATTACGACGTTCAGCAACTCCATTCTGCTGTGGTGTTCCAGGCATTGTGTATTGAACACAAATACCACGCTTTTCTAAGAATTTAGAAAATGGGCCAGGATTTTTTCCCGACTCATCATATCTACCATAGTATTCCCCACCCCGATCTGATCGTATAACTTTAATTTTTCTATCTAATTGTCTTTCGACTTCCGTAACAAACACCTCAAGCATGTCAACGGCTTGAGATTTTTCATGAATTAGATAGAGATAACCATAACGAGATAGATCATCAATAAAGGTGATAAAATACTTTTCTCCACTAAAACATGGAATAGGTAGTGAGCAGATATCTGTATGGATTAACTCAAGAAGCTCTTTACTTCTTGTGGCACCCCTTTTATTGTGTTTGGTTTGCTTACCCTTAATGCAATCAACACACATTTGAAAATCAGTAAAGTCTAGATTTTCCAAAATTCCAGTTTTTACCAATCTTTCGATTCTTTCCTTGGAGATGTGCCCCAAACGTTTATACCACAAGATAGAAGAATTTTCGTTATTTAGGCTTCGCTTTATGCCAACTTCCGAATGAGAGGTTAATAATGATTGTTCAAACTCATGATTCAAAGATATTTTATATAAACTATCACATAAAATACCGGAACCAATTATTATTGAATTAAACATAAATCTGAGTTTTCCACAACCAATTTAAGCTCATTCAAATTCCACTTATCTTTTTGAGTATTATAGTGGATTTTGAATGGGCCGAACTTTGATGGAAGTGAGTTAAGGATAAATTGTACAAGGAAGGACTCTTCCACTTTCATGCCAAAAGCTCCAAGTTTGGCAGCCTTATCAGTCATATTCAGGATGTGTTCCTGAATTCATATTTCATGGTAGTAAATTCAGCCATGAGTGTCCCTGCTAACGACTTGTCCGCTGATTTAAAGCGTTCTTTAATAGCCGTTAACAGTTCCATAGCACTGTCAACCTCAGGAAGAGAAGTCTTAATATTATTAGCAACAGTCATTCTAATAAGCATAAGACTAAGCCTATTGGACTTGGTCCAGGCTTCAATTAGGCTAATTTCTTCCTCACTGTTAGCATCCGTTATTTCCCCAGGTTTTTCAGTAAGCAATGCTAGGTCCAAATCCATAACACCCAAGGTGAATTGAATTTGTTTATACCATTCGGAGAAATTTGACCCACTGAGAGTCTTAATACCAGAAGCATGCGAGTACAACGAAGTAGGAATAGCAACTGGAATAAATATAGCAAATATAATAAGGTAAAGATAAAAGGATGCTCGAATAAGGCCTTGAGTCAAGTAAGATGAACTATCGATATCACTACAAGTTCGCCTTTGTGTGAAATACAGCATACCTATTGTTCACTCTATGTTGGTGTAAAAGATCTTTTATAACACCTAAGTAGGGTCTAACATAATTTGTCTCACTCGTCAATTATTCATGTTACCTTTAGGTAAACAATTCTAATTGCTAAGTAATACAAATTATGATACCCTACCCAGTTCATAATTAATTAAAATCGACTATCCTTTGACCTAGTCTCAATTTCTTAATTATGACTGCAATTTGAGAATATTATAATCTTTAATATCATGTAAATGATTAAACTTTCATATAGTTCTTATATTTATTAGATTTTACTAATCTAGGTCACTTTAACAACTACGAGATTAGTAAATTTCATAAATATAAAACTAATAATATTCTCGTTATTTTAATTTAAGTGATACCTTTAATTGCAAATTAGTCATGGAATAAATAATCATAACAATAACAATTCATTTTGCAAAAGAAATAATTTACGGCATGTGATACATTAACAAAATGATGTACGTCACAGAATGATTAAAATTCAATACATGCACAATAAACTTTATCAGATCGCATATAATTCAGCTTACAAAAGTATAAATTCTGTTATGCAGTTATAACATACAAATACACCAATTGTTAAATATAATATATTTCTTTGATTAAATATATTTAAACCACTGATGGTTTTTCAATCAACAACTTTAACCAGGACATTTATTTATTTATTTATTTATTAAATATCACGTGTGTTTATCATATTACACACACAACACGCTGCACACACACACACTCACAATACAGCCATATACAATTCATACAATCGGCATATACAAATCAATACATTGATATAATAATAAAATAAATAAAAATAGAACAGTAAAACCCACAAAGTCTCTGACACTTTTGTCAAAACATTAATTCGTGGAAAGGTTGTGATTTTGCAGGAATAATAATAATCACCCAATTACTCAAAACTAATATCCAAACACAAATAATAATCATAATCGCAATTCAATTTTATGAAATCATAAATTCGTAAGATTAACATATAACATATTTAAGTTCTAAGATGAATCGATTTCAAAGCTCTGATACCAATTGAAAGACTTTTATTTAATTTTATGCGGAAAACCTTAATCACAGAATCTTGAAATCAAATTCATCTTAAGAATATAATATCACATAATAGAGATTATCGACATACCGTTCGCCATGGATTCCGATAGAGACGATGAACAAGGATGATAGCAATCTACAAGCCGAGCCTAGCCAGGCCTCCTTCGAATCTCCTTGAGAACTTTATTCGTAGCACACCTTCTTCTCTCTATCTCTCTAATATCACAACTCACTAAATATTTCTGTAATTGATGGAATTCTCAAATTGCGTCTGATAGTTGAGGAGAAGAGTTGTGGATTTCTTTTATAGACGAGAGAAGTGGGCCACGATTGATTTGTAACGGCAGAAGACAAATCCCACCCATCATGGTCTTTTATTGCCTTCAACGTTACAAATCAATTACCATAAAATCACCTTAATACCATAATTGAATTACCCACAATTAATAAATTTAAATTCAAAGGTTAATGGGCCATTAAAATAAAATAAAAACTAACAGCAAAAACATAACTTTATGTTCAAGAGGAAATTACGGGAGAAACCTTGTGAGATGACTGTTGCTATAGCATTCATGGTTCAACAATGAGAAGGATTTTAATAGTACTCATATTAAATATCACATGGAATTACATAATTGACTTGGAAAGTAAATAAATAAAAAAATAAACACGTGCATAAGATGTGCCCATTTATACTTAGAGTGAAAAACATGAATTTCCAAATTTAGACGATGGATAGTAATGGTTTATGACTATGTAACTAAAGTTGATTTATCAACTATTTAATCGGAGTTATATTTTAGTAATTTATAATAATTATTGACACAGGCACAATTGCCCTAAAGCCCAGATAGAATGAAAGCCCACAAAGTCCAAGAATGGCCCATAGCCATTTCTTCTTGCCCATTATATTTGATAAAGCTTACCAACAACCCCACATGGGGTAGATATAGACGGCGGATGTGACTACCTTCTGCTCAATGTCAGAGAAATGGGAAGAAATCTCGTGCCTTAGCATGAACTAAAAAGAAGCCCGCTTGTGGCATAAATACACTACCGGGGCACAAATGCAGGGGAGTTTAAGCTCAATATTGATGGCTGATGGCTCTACTATAGATGATGTACGTACTGGAGGAGGGGTTATTCGGGATTCGGCTGTCGAAATGATTACAGGATTTTCATCATTTTTTGGGGTTGGTACGAATAATTTTGCTGATTTTTTGACGGTAGTTCATGGTTTTCGGTTGTGTAAGCTTCTCGGTATTTCTCAAGTTACGGTGGAAATTGATTCTCTTTTGGCGATTATGGCTATTAGAACTTAGAGTGTTGCTTGAGAGCTTGAATTCGTTCTTCGTCGTCAGTATATGCAGGAGGTGAAAAACCTTCTTATTGTTTTTAGCATGTTGTTCGTCAGAAAAATACGGTGGCTGATCGTCTTGCCAATTGGGCGTATTCCAAAAATCGACACAAGAATATTTCTCCAGACATTCATTACCTTTCGAGGCCAAGGAAACTTATATTGGAGACAAGTTGGGTGTTCCTAATTTCCGTTAGAGCTACTGTTGGTTTTCATATTTTTGGTCTTTCATAAATACCCCCGCCTAGGGACTATTATGCAATTTTTGTAATTGGTGCAAAGAGGCAACTGTTTGGGAACGACATTTCTGTGTATTTTCACTTTCACCCCGCCTGGGGGCCTTACATCAATTTTCGAGATTTAGTCTTTTTAGGCTTTGTAGTCTTTATCTCTTTCTTTAGTAGCCCTATTTTGGACCTTTTTATAATAGATTGTATAGGTCTTTGCTTGTTCCTTTTCATTTGTAGGGGGTATTCTTTTCCTTGTGAGGGTCCATAAGGTTTTTAAAGAGGCCCCGTTATACTTCCATAAGCATTTAATGGAATACAAAACTTTTTTG
Source organism: Erythranthe guttata (assembly GCF_056151865.1). Lineage (NCBI taxonomy): Eukaryota > Viridiplantae > Streptophyta > Magnoliopsida > Lamiales > Phrymaceae > Erythranthe > Erythranthe guttata. Next base: position 13,802,301 of record NC_142538.1, on the reverse strand, counting down.
GAAAGAAAAAAAAACCTTTTAAAAGCACATATTTGTTCTACTGCTTTCATTCTCAATATACCTACCTATATCGTTTTCCACTATACCAAAAATTGGGTTGAGTTGACATAACCCCCTAGTACAACTCGATGGTCCTTCTCGAAGATAGTTCGCCACTCTCGGGTAGCAGGGAAGTAGAAAAGCAGTTACTCGTCGGATTTCCCTCTCCTCGACCGCATCAGTCCCGTAAGGGTTGAGCTCTTCCTGAGATCTCTGCAGCTCTTTTTTGAGCTCGATAACCTTGAGGTCAGCTGTCGAAGGACGACCTTCTAAATCCTCGGTATGAGCTTGGGTAGTGGCTTTAGCCTCATTTAGGGGCACATAGCTAGCTTTGAGCTCTACGTTGAATCTCGTAACCTCATGGCGATGTCATCCAGTTTTCCCATAACATCATGTAAAGGAGCGATGTCTGGCGTTTCTTCAGTGCATTTCAAAGCAAGAGCACGATTTGCCACTAATGCCTTTAGCTGCATCGCCAAAGGAAGATCACATCCAGATCATGTTATGCAAAAAAAAAAAAAAGGAGAGAGATGGGGAATAAACAACCGCTATACCTGCCCTAAAGAAACGACGGCCTGTTTTATCACTTGCTTCTCCGATTTAGAGGGCGCTAGCAGGGATGATGGGAGCCTGACACTCCTAACCTCGGTCTAGGGTTCCACCGTCTTAGCTCGTTTACGTGCGCGGACTCATCACAGGAATAACCCAACGTTGGGAATTTCTTGCTAACAGAAGGACGCTCGAGAAAATCACCTACAATGCTGCGGGATGGAAAAGAGACCAACGCTGTCGACGGGTTCGTTACAACAGTAACCAGGCGACTACTAGCGACTACATACGACACTTTCTGAGCTTCCTTTTCCCTTCGGCTTGTTGAAAAGACTCGTCTCTGTGAATCCACAAAGAAAACAAACATATGGTCCCACATATTAAGTTCAAAACATAAAGAAATATATGTAAACAATATACGGTACATGTTTAGGGTTGCATTATTACCACACTTTTCACCACAGGTTATACTCAGAGTAGGAATTGCAAGGCGAGAGCCTCGCATTAAAAGGGATTAACCAACCACGCGACCCACACATAATAGCATGTGGGGAAGAAATGGTTCACTATCTCCATCTCAGATCGAAAACCATCTCCCACTGGATCTTCATCTGGAGTATTGTATATTAGGAAGGTCGGAAAGAGTTAGGAGGCACGGGATCGGACAAAGAAAAATTTACGCGACCAGCCAAGATGAGTGAATTGATTGAGAAACAACTCATTTGGATAATTGCTAGAGGAGTGAATTGATTGAGATGAATCCTATATTTTTTAGAAATGTTGGAGAAAAAAGGTTTCACTGGGAAAGACAAACCGGCCTTCACCTGATCGGAGCTAGAATATCGGTAGGGCGGACAATTAGAGTATCACAACCCTCACCAAATTCAACCACCTTCGCTAGGTTCGTCAGATCTACACGACTCACCAAGGACACTTACGGCCGTGGCAGAGTCGGATGGACCCCGCGACTTGAACCCACCACCGGGCTTCATCGGAATCTGACGCAGAACGGAAGTACGGTAGAGAACTAATTGCACGAATTAATAAGAAAGAACACGAGAACTCTGGAATCCACCAGAAAATTAAGAGAAAACTCAGAAGTTTTATTGATGATAAACGATGCTGAACAAATAAGCCTTATAGTAACTACTTATACTAATGAAAACGAAAAACCCTAATCAAACTAGGAAAACGAGAAAATTACCAAAAAAATGCATAAAAATAAAATAAAATAAAATAACTCCTAAATCTAATAGAATACCGAAAATTGGAAATATCCCAACTTGCAGATTTCAAATCCGATTTTTCTAGAATTAATTATGAATTATTTCAAGCTTTCCTAAAATGGCAAAAACGTCATTTTGAGGGCCTAAACAACCTCGTCGTTCCGGTTCGGAAAAACTTGGCCTCGTGCAATTTCGCCTCCGTCGTCTCTTCATAAATCCCTTCTTCTTCGAAAGAGCTCGACCTCGAGCTTGTATCGAGATAAAGTGGAGTATCCTCCTGATACTCGTACAAGTTCGAAATGTTGAAGATCTTCAAAATACCCATGTGAACCGGGAGGTCGATTACACAAGCATTATCATTAATTTTCTGAAGGATTTTGCCATACTTATTTGGCTTGAACTTGCTATACGTTCCAACCGGGAATCGCTCATTCTGAAGGAATACCATAACATCGTCATCCTCATCAAAAGTTTTCAGACTTCGATACTTGTCTGCATCAGCTTTATACTTCACATTCTTTTGCTCGAGCTTATCCTTGACCTTCGCTTGCACATCTTGCACTTCATTAGCCATCCGCTCCGTTGCCACACTTTTTCGGTGCTCTTGAGGGAAGCGTATCAAATCCGCTGCATGTTCGGGAGCTGTCCTATAAACCAATGTAAACTCCAGTGGCGCTATGCACAACGCTATTGTAAGCAAACTCCGCATGCGGTAAATCGTGATCCCATTGTCTCGGGTGATCGTCACAAATACATCGTATCAAATTTTCCAAAGTTCGATTAGTCACTTCTGTTTGCCCATTTGTTTGCGGATGTGCTGTGGTGCTTTGCCTGAGGGAGGTGTCAAACATCTTCCAAAGGACAAGCAAAAAATGGCTAAGGAATTCACATCTCGATCGGATGTGATTGTCTTCAGTACGCCGTGTAAACGAACCACTTCTCGAAAGAACAGTCTCACAATGTGAGGTGCATCGGAAGTCTTTCGTCACGGAATGAAGTGAGTCATCTTGGAAAACCTATCAACCACCACGAAAACTGAATCAACTCCTCACTCGGTTCGCGGCAAGCCCAATACAAAATCCATCGACAGATCTTCCCAAATACTACTCGGAACCGGGAAAGGTTTATACAACCCCGTATTTTGAGACCGACCCTTCAAAACCTGGCAAACATAGCACTTAACAACCACCTTACCAACATCTCGTCATCTTGTCTCGCTCGTAGTGACCACTCAACCCGCTCGCATGTATATCTACAATTACCTTATCGTGAAGAGAAGTCCTCGGAATGCATAGCTGGTTACCTCTAAACATAAATCCTTTATTAATGTAATAATCCTCCATTGGCTGTCGACCAACACACTTAGACAATATTTCTTCAAAATCATCATCCCCATCGTACAACTCCAAACACTCCAACCTGACCACTTCCTCACTAAGAGTGGTAAGTAATGCAGCTCGCCAACTTAGAGCGCCTGCGACACGGTTCATGATCCGACTCCGATGCTTGATCACAAATGGAAACTTCTGCAGGACATTCGTCCACCTCACATGTATGTTGTCGACACTTTTCTGACTATTCAGAAACTTCAAAGCTCGGTGGTTGGTGTATAGCATGAACTCCTGTTATATCAAATACGGCTCCCACTGTTTCAAAGCCCGAACTACTGCATAAATTCTTGGTCGTAAGTGCTCCACTTTCTTCATGCATCACTTAATTTATCGCTGAAGAAAGCAACCGGACACTTTTCCTGGGACAAAACAGCTCCAATGCCTACTCCAGTGGCATCACATTCCACTTCAAACACCTTCTCGAAATTAGGCAAAACTAAGACAAGTGCAGTACTTAATTGCTCCTTGATTACTGCAAAACTCTAATCTGCTTCGTCACCCCACATAAACTTTTGCTCCTTGATTAGTGCAAAACTATGATCTGCTTCGTCACCCTACATAAACTTTTCCTTTTTCATACATTCAGTAATAGGTGCCATGATGGTTCTGAAATCCCGAATGAACCGACAGTAGAATGTTGCCAACCCATGGAAACTTCTACTTCAGAAACATTTTTAGGAGTGGGCCACTCACGAATCGCCTGAACCTTCTCATCATCGACATGAATTCCTTCAGCTCAAACTATAGATCCCAAGAACACTAATCGGCTTGCCATGAAAGTACACTTCTTCAAATTGATGAATAGCTGATTATTCCTCAAAACAGTTAACACCTCACGCATACGTCCCATATGCTCGTTCTCTTGTTTGCTATAAATCAAAATATCATCGAAATAAACAATGATAAATTGTCCAGAAAAGAGTCGTAATACCTGATTCATCACGCACATGAAAGTGCTAGGCGCATTCGATAACCCAAACGGCATCACCAACCACTCGTACTAGCCATCTTTTATCTTGAACACTGTCTTCCACTTGTCCCCGAGCCTAATACGAATCTAATGATACCCACTCCAAAGGTCAATTTTTGAAAACAACTTTGCACCTTCCAGCATATCCAACATATCGTCATTTATTACTCTACTATCGACACACATCCTCCAGCTGTCATCATTCTTCTTCACTAGTTGCACATGCACCGCACACGGACTCATACTCTCTCTAATAAACCCATTTTTCAGCAACTCATCCACATTCTTTCGCAAAATCTCACATTCTTATGGACTCATCCGATAATGTGGCAGATTTGGCAGGCTAGCACCAGACACTAAATCAATCAGGTGTTGAATGTCTCTTATAGGCGGTAGCGAATTCGGTAGGTCATCAGACACTAACTCATCAAACTCCATAAGCACCGGTTGCGCACTCTTAGGAATTACGATGATTTTTTTATGAACCTCCTCTTCATTTTGAACTCCCGAAGACCTCATCATTGTCACGTATACTTCAGCTGCTGATTCGACATTTTCTATGAATTCACTCTCAGATTGAGAGACCACAAAAACTAGTTCCGTTCCCACTATCCTGGCGGGCTTGACTGTCGACTCCGATCAGGGTAACATCACAATCTTGACCCCACCCCACTCAAATATGCATGAGTTTTCTCTCCCCTGATAAGTCATATTAACGCCGGACCGAGTAGCGCGTGGCTAGCATCCATGTCTATCACGTCGCATGTCACCTCATTGGCATAGTTTATTCCAATCGAGATAGGCACACGACATACTTCTAACACTTTAATCGTTGGCCCTATCTGAATCCACCCAATAGCACAAGGTATTTGATGTTTTTTCTACAGGAAACTTCAAAATATTCCATTAACCTTCTCGCAACAAAATGTTCGCAACTATCGTTGTCTACGATCATGTCATACCTTATTATTAACTGAGCACTGAGAACAAAATATGCTGTTCCGCTGGTTTTGTTGTCTCGTTGTGCAAAGAACTCGTTGCACCACACAGTTTAGTTGTTCTCCATCCTCCTGACTATGATATTCTGCCGTATCGTCCTCTGCCTGAAAAATGCCTTCATCATAACCATCCTGATCACTTTCTCCTATGTGCATTGGAATGATGTCCTGGTTTGTGACACCTAAAACAATTTCCAGGGACTGGACTCGCATAGGGAATGTTTTGTTCGAGCCAGAACTGGCATGCTCGAACTACTGGCGTCGGCTCTCGTCTGGATCACTGGTGCCCTTGATGGCGGGGCAACAAGGATAGAGTTTTAGAATACAAACTTACCCCTATCAACCCGGAGTGGGGCATAATTTGGAGGTCTCCGATAATTATACTGCGAACAACCACCTGGTTTTGTTGACCCTACTCGTCCCACTCATGTATGTCGTCTCCGAAAGGCTCTTTATGGTCTCAAACAGGCATCACGTGCGTGGTACAAGAGATTTGCCGGCTACATCACCTCTCTCGGATTTATCGAGTGCAAATCGGACACCTCCCTCTTTGTGTATCGTATTGGCTCTACAGTTGCTTACTTCCTACTGTATGTTGACGACATTGTTCTGACAGCTTCCAGCACAACCACTCTTCAGTCTATCATTACCAAATTCCACCAAGAATTTGCTATGAAGGACCTTGGCCCCCTACACTACTTCCTTGGCATATCTGTTACATGCTCGTCCGAGGGGATGGTCCTCTCTCAACGTAAATATGCCGAGGAGATCCTTGAACGTGCTAAGATGACTTCATGCAACCCGTGCCTCACCCCAGCGGATACCAAAACAAAATTTATGCCAACTATAGCCCCCCTGTCGCCGACCCTTCTCTTTACCGGAGTCTTGCCGGCGCTCTTCAATATCTCACTTTCACACGGCCAAACATCTCTTATGCCGTGCAACAAATATGTGTTTTTATGCATGATCCCAAGGAAACTCACACGGCAGCCCTCAAAAGAATCTTGCGATATCTTCGCGGCACTCTTGACTATATGCTTCACTTCTACCGCTCTAGAGACATGTCTCTTATTCAAGGTTGTAAAAAGCGGTAATCGGGTCGGAGGCGGTCAGGGACCGACTCACGATTAATCGGTGCGGCGGTGATTAATCGGTGATAAATCGGGAATAAATCGGTTTTTAAAATTTAATATAATATATTTGTAGATATTATTTATAAATACTCAAAACATAGATAAAAAATATTTAAACATAGTTATATCTCCATCATGTATATATTCTAACAACATAATAAAAGTTTAATAATAATAAGATCATAATACATAAATATCCTTGTAAAATATAAATAAAAAGGCAATTTTTTTGAATTTACATACATTATTGGCATACATCATTAGTTCTTTAACAATAATAATTAACATAAAAAAAATAAAAGATAAACTCATTTTTTTTATTAAAATCCCAACTTTTATTTTGATTTATTAAAAAAAAAAAAAAACCGATTTTTTGCCGATTTTTGCCACCGAAGTTTGACCCGCCTAAAAGGTTTGACCGCCTCGGACCGCCTCAGACCGCCTCAAACCGCCTCACATGCAAAAATTGATTTTTCAAACCTTTCCACTAAAATCGTAAAGGTTTTGGACCCCCTCCGCCTCGGCGACCGATTAATTGGCCGCCTCGGCCGATTTTTAGAACACTGCTCTTATTGCGTACTTTGATGCCGATTGGGGTGGATGCCCTGACACTCGCCGATCCACTTCGGGCTATTGTGTCTTTCTAGGCGACAACCTTATCTCCTGGTCCTCTAAACGACAAGTGACAATTTCCCGCTCAAGTGCGGAGGCCGAATACCGGGCTGTAGATAATGCCATTGCTGAAACGACATGGGTGTGTAAGCTCCTAACCGAACTACTATGTCCACCGGCGAAAGCAACCATTGTCTATTGCGACAATATCAGTGCTGTCTATCTGTCCAACAACCCGGTTCAACATGCGTGCACCAAACACGTGGAACTTGACATACACTTTGTCCGGGACAAAGTTGCCTTGGGACATGTTCGTGTCCTCCACGTCCCGTCCGCATATCAGTTCGCTGACATCTTCACCAAAGGACTTCTGGCCCCTCTCTTTCGAGAATTTGTCTCCAGTCTGCACGTTCGCCCATCTCCCGTTTCGACTGCGGGGGTGTATTAGCCGTATATTTACTAATATATATATTATAGATAAATATTGTATTAAATATTGTATTATTGGTATGTATATCTCCTAGTTCCCTTGTGTAAAGGGTTAGGATTTTCACACATGTAATATATATATCACAATAAACGTGAGAGATAAGGATTCTCTCTTCTCTCCAAATATTCATCTTCTATCAATATCCATTCTCAACACATTGCTTTTTGGCCGTCCATTCATCATGGTATTTTTCGTCTACGTAATATTTTTTTTTTCAGCATAATATCTATGGTTTTTTTTTTTTTTTAAATTTAGTTGTTTCTCGAACCTACCAAAAATAATTTCGCTTTCTTTTCTTCCAAAAAAATTCTTTTAGTGGATATTTATAAGTATGAAAACAATTATACAACTACATTCTTTGAAAGATTCAAATTTCTTTCCTCACGCAAATGTTTTTTTGGTTTCGTTGCTTTTGTTTTCTCATGCAACTATTGGCTTGGATTGGTTATATATACATTTAATCTTAATCTTACTTCAATGTCATCAATGTGTTATGTTTTGGTTTCCCTCCTAATTCATGTAATTTTGGTGAATTAGCTCTATAAATAGGTGCTGATATAATACATTGTTTGTAATATTATTGTATCTCATGCGGCAATTCTTTTTTTTCTCTATCAAAATATAAGTCACAACGATTAAGAATCTATCCACTTCTTATTTTGTTTCAAAAGAAATTTATGACTTTAATCGAATGCAGGAAAAATAAAATTATAAAAGAAATCATAGGATATCAATAAAAAAAAAAAAAAAAAAAGACAGAAACACGCACTAATTTCTCAAAATCTCAATTAACACCAAACTAACATATTTGAGAATTTTGAGTTAGATAATGAGTTACGACTTAAAAGCAATATTTTTTATTAGAGCTTATACCTATTACTATATATTACTAAGACATAAAGTTGTTGAAAGAGTAGTATCTGCAAATAAAACTTAATATCTTATATTAGAAATTTTTTGGTATAGTTGAGTTCGAAAAGGTTGTTGTTTTCCTTTGACATTTTCTGAGCGGCTGAATTGAGATCGCTAAGTATTAGAAGCAACAATGTGCATTCTATTGGTGACAATTTGTAATATTATTTCTCCTATCTAATATATGTGTTTATTATTATATGCTTTCATTGAAATATGTAAACCCTAATTCATGTGTTTGTTATTGTATGCTTTCATTGAAATATGTAAATTTAATTAGTTGTGTAATTAAATAGAAAAAAATATCTAAATTTAATTAAGAGAATAGAGAAAAAAATAGAAATGAGTCAAAAACACATATTTAGAAAATGCTAGTACTTCACCCGTGCGATGTACGTGGATCAATTTTAAAATGAGAAAACAATAATAGTATATGTAATAAACTATATTATTTTAACAAATCGAATTCAAGTACACTATAATTTAAAAAAGATAAAATTTATCTGTTGATCCAGATTTATAACATATGAAGTGCAATTATATATTACAAAAAGAAAACAAAATCCCAAAACTTGAAACCACATGACATTATTTACAACAAATGGTACAAATATTCCTTGTAATGCAATTAAATCCACCACGTGAATCTTATGCAAAATAGCCGACTTTAGCAACGAACATTATAGCGGATAATTCAAGCAAAATAACTTGCAAGTTTATCATTAATATCATCACATCAGTGATGCACACTACTTAAATTAAATTAAAACTAGATTGCATATTTATTCATTAAAAAAAAAGTAATGTAAAAAATGGAAAAAAAAATCTTGGAGGGGCGGCTGCCCCCTACCCCTCGTTTGCTACGCCATTGGTCAAGCCGTTAACCAATTCCTAATATATAAATGGTTTTTATGGGATCATGAATAATGTTCCCTACCAATATAAACGGTATCAATTGGGGAAGAAATCAGATGAAATGTTAAGCCAAAATTACGTCCTACTAGAGTTGCTCTAATTGGTTGAAATTGAAATATAAGGGAAGCTATTAATTTGGACTTTGGAGTATACAAATTAAGTCTTTGTGTAAAGAAAAATGTGTATCAATTTTTTTTTTTTTTATATTTACTTTATTGTTTTTTTTCTGCACTAAATTTTATTTTTCGTTAATAATTATAGGATGATGTTTCGTGCAGAGAAAATGAAAACATAAAAGGATCATTGTGCAATTGTTTGTAATATATTGGAGCGAGACTCGACGCATATTTTGTTTCAACACATACAAAAGGACTTATGCAAGTTCTTTCTAAACTTAAACTCAGTCGGGCATTTGTCGTCTTAATTGACACCGGTAAAAAATCGACGGATGGGCAAAGAAAAATAAAACACATGGCAATTTTAAAACAATTAAATGAACATAAATAAAATTTGGTAGTTCTCCTTTAACACATGGGTTTGTGCTGGTTAACCAATTTAATTGTACTTGTGTCAAACAAATGCCAATTCCTTCTTCTTGTTTCTTCTTTTTTCAATAATAGTTATTTTACCAGAGTCAATTTTAGACCCAAATTTAAATATAATTTATTAAGTCGTCAAAGATTATACTTATGCCAAACAAATTGACTTTATCTTATGAATCTTTATGAGTTAAATTATGAACCTCATGTGACCACACTAAGTAGTAAAGACAAAACAAAAATAATGAAATTATATAATTGATATTGTTCGTTGGAAATTTCCAAATTTTTATTTTTTATTTTTTATTTTTTATTTTTTTTGTGTGTGTGTGTATTTTCGATTAGAAGTGTGGTCAAATGTCGATTAAAATATAATTTCAAAGTCACCTTAATCTTCCCGGCCTAATTACATATGCAAAACCACTTTATAGAGTGGTTGGGTTTTCACTATGCTCAGGGGCGGACCCAAGGTATGCCTTGGGGGGGCCTCCGCCCCTGCAGAAATTTTTTTTTTACCTTTTTTTTATGAAATTTTTAATATTTTATGTTATTTATCTATTAATTTATACCATTTAGCCCCCCCAAAGTTTAAATTTAGTAGCATTTTAGTCCAAAAAAAAAATTCTAGCCCCCCCACCCAATACTCCCTAGGTCCGCCCCTGACTATGCTAATGGAGTAGTTATTATGCCAACCTCATCTAGTCATCTAGACTCTTTAATTTCTTTTATTTATATATATACATATATAAATAAAATCTTGTGCTTCACATTCAGAATCATTGTATTTTTACATAGGAAATATTTAAAAAAAAAAAAAAGAAAAAAAAAGATGGGGTCTTTGATGCAAGATTTGAAGAGACAAGCTTCATTCTTCTTGAAGGAGAAAATAAAGACAGCAAGATTGGTTCTCACAGACGTTACGCCTATGCAGCTGTAAGCTCGTCTCCGATTAATCCAATTTTTTTTTATATATACGTAATAGTTTTATATATGTTAATAAAATTTTATTGAATTTTTTTTTTTGGAACAAGAAGATTGACGGAAGAAGTAACAAATGGAGATTCATTAGCACCGGATGCTCATGCCATGCGGCTCATATCTCGTGCCGCCTTTGAAGTCGATGATTACGAGAGGATTGTGCAAATTCTGCATCACAGGTTTGCTTCTCTTAATATATTTTTAAAAAGAATTTATTTCACACACAAAAAAAAAACAGTCGAAAGTTTTTAAATTTATTGAGTTTGTTTGAAGTCGAATTTTGAAGTTGATTGTTGAATGACCACTTCATCTAAAAGATTAAGCTGTCATTTATATTTGTATCTCCACTAGATATTCTAATTACATTCCAAATTCAAACACAAATATTTTCTATAAGATATATATTTTAAAAGGCAAATTACGGCCACCCCCGAGGTATGGCCAAGTTACGAAAAAAACCATGTTGTTTGGGTAATTATAGTCACCCCCTCCTTTTAAATATTTTTACATGAAATTTATGTAATTCGGTTATTTACTTAACCGAATCGTATATTTAGTTCAGTAAACGATATGAAATGTTGGCGAACCAAAATTTTTTGGTTCGATTTTACCGAATTAACATCCCTATATTTACCTTTGGAGGAGTCTTTTCGTAAGATAATACATAGTTGATGGGGGCGACTGTAATTACCCAAACAGGAGGGGGTTTTCGTAATTTGACCATAATTCAAGGCTGACCGTAATTTATCCTATATTTTTAAATGTGGTGATATAATAACATATATAAGATATATAGATGGTGTGTAATATTAATTAATTAATTAATTAATTAATTAATATGGTGTTGTAAACTAATTTGTACTGTTTGGTTAATAAGGTTGTCAAAGTTTGATGCATGGAACTGGAGAGGATGTTACAATGGTGTAGTGTTATTGGAGAATCTATTGACACATGGACCACAACGAATTGCAGAGGAATTTCAAAGTGATAGAGATACTATTCAAGACATGACAACTTTCCATTTTGTTGATCACAAAGGGTACGGTTGGTAATTCTTTCTTTCGGGCCGGGCCGGGCCGGGCCGGGCCGGGCTTGGCTTGAGAGTTGTTTCGTTTACCTCTTTAGAAGCTTCTCTTCCAAGTTAATTTTTTGGTCTAATGGTGAAGTGTATTTATTGTTGTATAAACAGGTTCAACTGGGGATTGAGTGTAAAGTTGAAAGCAGAAAGAGTAATGAAGCTTCTAGAAGATAAGACGTATCTGAAAGAAGAGAGAGCGAGAGCTAGAAAAATCACGGTTGGGATCAAAGGGTTTGGGAGTTTTAGCCAGCAGAGGAAAAATGATGTTGTGACTTCGGACGACGAAAATAGCGATAGATTTTTCAGATCAAAATCTATGTTTTTTGGTGCTCAGCATCAGCATCAGCGTCATGATTATGGATTGGAGAGTAAGCTATTGACATCAAATGACGACCAATTTAGCAACAAGATGATAGCTCAAGGTGACGATTTCAAAGGTTGGTCACATAAATACAATACTCATGAGTTTGTGATGGAGGATGATCATCCCTTTTGGGACAAGGACCAAAACACCAGAATCTCACTTCTATCATCCTAATACACACACACACACACACACACACACACACACACACACACACACACACAGAGTGTCATATATATATATATATATATATATATATATATATATATATATATATATATATATATATATATATATTATATTATATGTATAATAGTTTGTAAAGTTTGTCACATATATAACAATATTACTTTGATTTGAAGAATATAAATGATGGATAAAAAATGCTCACTACAGAGTTCAATCATCACACAAGGCAAAATGTAAAAGTAATTTAATAAAAGCTAAAGAAATGTTGTATAAAAAATGTTGTATAATTTAATAAAAAATGCTCACTACAGAGTTCAATCATCACATAGGTAAATATTGTAGCTAATGAGAAAATGCTTCAATATTTCTATACTGCACAATCTATGTAATGAAATACGCGTATATTCCTCATACGCAGCACATGGAAAAGTCGAAATATTGCGCTTGTTTTTATGCCAAAGGCTTCCAAGACAAACCGAACAAAATAAAATCATATGGCACAGTAATTCATAAGAATCAACACTCTTCTGCTGTTCTCGTTTCGAACATTCTTTATGTACTACAAACATGGTTTATTCATTCATTCAACTCAAAATATGTGAAGCACAATGAAAAACGAAAAGAAGAAAAAATGTTCAAAACCTATTAATCAATCAATTAAAAGTATAGAATAAGAACATCAAGAAACCAAACTTCTAGCCCCCCTCAAACTCATCAATCGAACACGAAAAAACAACAGATATCGGGAAAAAGATCGAGCTACAACTAAGGGAAGTACATTATGTTTCACAAGGGTTTTCGTCACTGCCCGATTAGAAGCACTTTCTATGCACAATCGACGGACCTGACTCATCGTATTCCGCCTTAGCAATCCACATCTGCACACCAAAAAAAAAACCATAAAAAAAAAATTAAATTTCTCGAAATAGTAAGAGCATCATCTTCAATACGAAAAATCAAGAAACGGACCTGTTGGAAAGTGCTGAGAGATGCCAAGATAGAACCTCCAATCCAGACACTGTACTTCCTCTCAGGCGGAGCAACAACCTTAATCTTCATGCTACTCGGGGCTAAAGCCGTAATTTCCTTACTCATTCGATCAGCAATACCGGGGAACATAGTGGACCCACCACTGAGCACAATATTACCGTAAAGATCCTTCCTAATATCCACGTCACACTTCATTATAGAGTTGTACGTAGTCTCGTGAACTCCAGCCGCTTCCATTCCAACCATTGAAGGCTGGAATAGAACCTCCGGGCATCGGAATCGCTCGTTGCCGATGGTAATGACCTGTCCGTCTGGCAATTCGTAGCTCTTCTCCACAGAGGAACTTGTTTTTGAAGTCTCGATTTCTTGCTCGTAGTCGAGAGCTATGTAGGATAATTTTTCCTTCACGTCTCTCACGATTTCTCGCTCCGCTGACGTGGTGAAGGAGTAACCACGCTCGGTGAGAATCTTCATTAGGTAGTCGGTGAGGTCGCGCCCAGCTAAGTCGAGACGGAGAATGGCGTGTGGGAGGGAGTACCCTTCGTAAATTGGGACTGTGTGACTAACTCCATCACCGGAATCCAACACAATACCTAATCAAGAACAGGATTAGTGAATAGTAATTAACATTAAAATTGGATTGTTAACTGAATTAGTGAGAAATTAGTAGCTGAGGATATCAATGGCAGTTTCGAGTATAGGGTCTTTGTAAGAAACACTTTCTTTAAACTACAATTTTTGGAATTTGTAAAAGCATAGCAGTGAAATTAGTTTGTGATTTCATTAACTTATAAGCTTCTAAATGTTGGGCACCAACAATCAAATTTAGGTGTGAAAAAAAGAAGGATTGGAAGGGAAGTATCACTTTCGAAAAAAAATCCGTATATTTCGTAAGTGAAAAACTAATTCCAATTCCGTTCAAAATACATTTGGGAAACCCGGAAATCGGAATTTCGAAAATTGCAATGAAAAAACTTGTTCCGGAATTGGAAATTTTTTTGTGTTCGATTTCGGAATAAGATCCATAATAATTTTGATATTACACATGCAATTTTCAGAAAAAATCGAAATTTTTGGAAATATTGTTTTAAATTAAAATCGGATAGGGAACCAGAATCTAATATGTATTCCAATTTTGTTCCAAAAATTTGGGAATAATTGGAAATCGGAATTAAAAATGTTTTCAAAAAAATTGGAATTTGGAATCAAAATTGGCGGAAATAGGAAATGTCGTTCAAATTGACACCCCTAGTCAAATAACTCGAATATTTGGAAATTTGAAATCGGAATTTTCCGAGATATCTTCAGAAGTTAAATGAGATCGGAAATCGGAATCAAACATGTATTCCAATTTCTTTCCAAAAAAAAATCGGAATTCGGGAATGAAAAATGTTATTCCAAAATTGGGATTATTCGGATCAAAATTAGCTTTACATCCCAAATCAAACAACTCGAATATATGGAAATAACAAAACAATTGACGTATAACAGAATGCTCACCAGTAGTACGGCCACTGGCATAGAGGGAAAGAACGGCCTGAATAGCAACATACATAGCCGGAGTATTGAATGTCTCGAACATAATCTGAGTCATCTTCTCCCTATTAGCCTTTGGGTTAAGCGGCGCTTCAGTCAAAAGTACAGGATGCTCTTCCGGTGCAACACGAAGCTCGTTATAGAAAGTGTGATGCCATATCTTTTCCATGTCGTCCCAGTTGCTCACAATCCCATGCTCGATTGGGTACTTCAGTGTTAAAATACCACGCTTCGATTGAGCTTCATCACCTACGTACGCATCCTTTTGGCCCATACCCACCATCACACCCGTGTGGCGTGGCCGCCCGACAATGCTTGGAAATACAGCTCTTGGAGCATCGTCTCCAGCAAATCCAGCCTGTAATAAATACGAGAAAAAAGTTTCTATTAAATTCGACAATTTTTAGAGATGGATTGTATAATTTGTGAACAAGGGATTTTTTTTATTTTATTTTTTTTATTTATACCTTCACCATTCCTGTGCCATTGTCGCACACGAGTGGCTGAATGTCCTCTGTTTCGGCCATCTTATATCAGTTCCTGCAGTGAAAATATAGCTTCGTTAAGCAAACGATTTTATTATTATTTTTATTTTACCGAGCTCGATAATGTTTTGGTTTGGCATTCAGATTTGTATCACAGCGTTTAACATGTAGCAAACTAGAAATCCGAGATCAGAATAGAGAACCACGATTTTGTAAAGATCTAAAAACATAAGCCAGCTATGATGGTATGGCAATGATGAAATTTTTCCCAATAAACATTCACAGATTTGCAATTTGGCTTTGGAAGCCTCAACTAGCCATTGGAAAAGGACACGACTCAAATAAAAAATCGCCAAGTACCGAAAACATGAAACGAAATAAATATTTAATGATCAAGATTACGTTTTCTTGGAAAAGTGCAAGTCAGCATTGGAAAATAGATGAACACCCTTAGTCGTCGGCACACTTGTTTAAATAATCTCTAACTATGAGTTTCTTGTAATTACAGAACACCTAGAAACACCGCACCAATCTACCATGCATGCTTATATTTTCTTTAGTTTATATAGCACCAATCATTAAATCATCAGAGATCAACAAACTAAAAACGAGGTACGCAACCGCATACACCAATCCATCTCGAATAGACATCATGTTAATTTACCCAAAAATAAATTAATTGACATCACAAATGACTATCAAAAAGGGTGTTCCCTAATCAATAACCGGTAAATGCGACGAACACGAAGCGTGTGAAGGCCTAAAAAGAAGTGAAAGAGTCCAATTTCAAACGTGGGAATTCAATGCAATTTATCAACAAAAAACAAAATCAAATTAAAAGTTCCATAAAAACAGCTAGCCCAAATCCAACTGGCGGTAAAATGCAGATCCGAACATAATTGCACCACCCAATTTCATTGATAACACAATGTACAGAATTATTCAGCATTTCCAAATTTCTTAATACATACACATTCATCGTAAGCACATAGCTCCAGTAATCCACACCAAAAAAAAAAAAGCAAACGAAATCAACAACATAGAAAATGGCGGGCAAATCAAACGAATAATTCAACAAAGAGATCCACAGAAAAATCGAAATTTAAATTCCGAGAACAGAATATTTTCAGAGAGAGAAGGAAAGAGAGAGAGAGAGAGAGAGAGAGAGAGAGAGAGAGAGAGAGAGAGAGAGAGAGAGACCTTTCGTTCTTCCTTCCAGGCTCAACTCTTTGGCTGAGTTTTTGTTTTGTGAATGGGTTTCAGTCTTCCAAATGGGAGATTGAAATGGGGGATTAAATGAAGGAGTTGGGGAGATCTGGACCGTTGGATTGAACCAGTCTGGATGTACGGTGGAGGGTGACACGTTGTGGGCCTCATCATTTCCTCTTTATATTTTCAATTTGTGCTGGCCACTCCAGTACACTCCTTCCCCTCTCTTTTCGCTTTTCCTCTCATTTTCTCTTCAATTAGGTAATTAATCCTTTTTTTTTTTTTTTTTTTTTATTATTATAATTTTTCTTGTTATAAACTTTGTTTGTAAGTAAAAAATCTAGGCCATTGATTTTTTTTTTTTTACTTGTGTGATCATAGTTCATGTATATTAATCTTGTGTAAGTTTTACTTTTCAATCTGCATTACAGTTTTTTACGACGCAATACAATTTTCAAAACCTCTAAAAATAAGAGTAAATAAAGTTTAAATACTTTTTAATAACTTCTAAGCAACAAACAAATTGTCTCAATCTTGGTAAATTTTACATTGTAATGTACATTGCGTAGATTTAGGAATTTGAAAAATCAAAAAAGTGAAACTCGAAAATTTGATCCGGTTCCCAACTATGAAGCCCCTAAACAACTATTTTCTTTATTTTTAAAATTTGGAAAAGATATATTTTTACAATTATAGACTCCGGCAACAATACTCGAATACTAGATCCGATAATGGGATACGAAACGATTAATAACTTGCTTACGCTAATGTTTGTTGTTTAATTAGTGTGTTGAAATGTTGTTGATTTATTAATGCAATTGTGTTATAGACAACTAATGAGGATTCAAAGATATCTGAGTTAATTTTGTTGATTTTACATTTGTATCAAACAAAATTATTTTGTAGGACCTCATACGTTATCAGTTGTCCTAAAATTAATTGATGTCAGGAAATGCGCACACTATAGTCTTATAGTGCATTCAACACACACAAACGCCCGCAACATTTCATTGTGGGGCGCCCATACCCGAGCCGCCCCACGTGGACAATTGCATAAATTGTTTTCTTTTAAAGGATGCATAAAATATTTTGTTAAAGGATGCATAAAATATATTTTTTTTGTTTTTTTTTTTTGTTTTTTTGTTTTTTGTTTATTTGGTGCATGATGAAAAAATAAAACTAGAGCAATGAATTTTATTTTTTCCAAGTAGTAAAAGGGGCTTGACGTGATTTTCTTTGAATCCAAGTAGTATAAGAAGCTTCACTTTCGGCAAATTATTTCATCTTGTAATAATGCTACTTAAAGATTTTAGGTAGCATAAAAACAAATTTGGGGAATACATCAACTTGACTTGTACGTCAAACTTTCGGTTTCTTATTTACTTTTTAATTTGGATTTTTATTCATCTATACTTTTCCCAATTATTAGTCTATCTATTGGCGCCTACCATTTTCTTTCCATCCAATTTTGCATACTTTACTTTAGATTTGAGACTTAGATATTCACGGTTGCATTTATTTTTAAGAATATGGGTTTCCATCCAATCTTCTAAGCTTTTATATTAGAGACCGTCCCCAAAAATCATTTGTAGCGATTTACAAAGGAAAATGAGTGAATCGAACGAGGATTAAAATACACGATCTAATGATGTAACATTTGTTCGTTTTTGTTCTATAAATCGGGAAAATGTGGCTCACGACCAAAATGGGTGCAGAATAATGATTTCCACGCCCCAACTGGACGCGCAAAAGACTGATCACGCCCGGTTTGTGCGCCCAACATTGTTTTCCGCGCCCGGTATGGGCGTGGACCACTTCTGCACTGTTTTTTTTTTTACTCTTGAACTTTATTTTGTTTTGTAATTATTTCAAGAAGAGCAACAAAAAAATTCTTCTACATTTGAAGTTGAACATAGTGAGCATTTTGTAATAAGAAAACTATTTAACTCGAGTGATGAGTTGATCAATTTGGACGATGCATTGGCGGGTAGACGTCGGGCGTGTGACATTCTAAGTAGTAGTTGATATATTTTCTTTGTATGTAGTTCTTGTGTTGTTTGATGTTTATTCCCACTCCCAAAATATGCGTGTGAAAGGGTAATTAAAATGGTGTTGTTTTGCAGGTGGTAATCAAATTGGGGTTGAGCGCCACTCCCCACGGCGGCACCGACAGGAGGCGCCACCTCCACTGGCGCCTTCAATCTAATTTTAATATTTTTATATATTTTAATATTTTAACGGTGTAGATACCCCAACCCAGTGGATGATCTGACGGCCAGAAGTGGAGCCAGCCGCTTCGGTGACCGTGCATTTAACCTGAAGACGCCACCACCACTGGCGCCTCCTGAAGAAGCACAAGCACGTTGGAGGAGAGAGAAAGGAGGCGCCAATGGTGGTGGCGTCTTCAGGAGGCGCTAGTGGTGGTGGCGTCTTCAGGTCAAATGCAAGGTCACCGAGGCGGCTGGTTCCACTTCTGGCCGTCAGATTATACACTGGGTTGGCCATCTACACCGTTAAAATATTAAAATATTAAAGTATTAAAATATAAAAATATTAAAATTAGATTGAAGGCTCTAGTGGAGGTGGCGCCTCCTGCCGGTGCCGCCGTGGGGAGTGGCGCTCAACTACAATCAAAACAACCCCATTTTAATTACCCGTTTCCAAAACAACACCAAAAAAAAATTGCCACCCTCTTTTCATATCCTCTCTTCTCTCCCTCTTCTCTCTCACACACATCTTAACAATAAATTATTAAATTATATTAATATTCACAATTTGTTTTTTCTTTTTTCTTAACATAACAGTTGTTTTTTTTTTAAATATTTTTTACGTCTTTGATAGAAAATAAAATTACTTCATGTAATAATTCATTGTTATTTTCAACTTTTTTTCTTAGAAACTAAACAAAAGTAAGGAAAATAATTTTCCACAAAGCCATTTCCATCACCATTTAATTTTACTTAGGAACCAAACACAAGTGAGATTTTAAAAGTCTTTGATTTTCTTTTCCTTTACATTTTCATTTTTCTTATTTTGAAATCCATGAACCAATCAGAGCCTAGTGTTTCATGTCCTACGTAGCTACAACAAATTCTTCCATCGATCTCACCTATAAATATATATGTGATTTAATTCACATGTAAATGTGTGTATTTTGTAAACAATTCTATAAATAATTTCAAAATATAATTAGTATTTGATTTATTGTTTTCTCTTTTTTCTTCTTAATTTTTGTTTTTTCTTTATCTTTCTTAGAAATCAAATATCTAAACACCAAATCTTCAAATCCTACTGACAATGAAAGAAATGTTGACGAAGAAGTGTAGACGACAATTGAAATATTGAATCACTTGAAAGCGACTAATATGGTAGTTTTTTTAGCGCACAAATTACTTATACAATACTACTCGGTGTACCGCTATGTACAATATAATTGTCTCCACACAAAGAAGTTTCTAAAAAGTTGATGTCAATTAAGTTTTACATTAAATTGATTTGTTATATTATATATTGAAAAATATTTGATGAAAAAATTGATTATATTGCACTAGTTTTAGTAGTAATTTAAGTTGTGCCTGAGAAATTAAAGTTGAAAGAGTAAAATTTCAATAAAGTCAAAGTGTACTATACATTTTAGGAGTCCGAGTAGTCATAATTTCAAATATCAATTATATATATTAAGTTCGACATAATTTATACTTACTCTTTTTACTTATCAAAAATAAAAAATTTATACTTACTCTAGATGCATTTTATACTTATTTCTGTGTTTGATGTGTATTAGTTACGTTGTCTCAATGAAATTAACATGCACTTGTTTTTACGTTGTAGCTCAAAATAACTTAGATCGACCAACTTATGCTTTCTAGTTGTGTTATATGCTAGCTTCTTGATACTTGCAATAATGAGTAAGTATACATTTCATAATTATTATCTTGAATAAAAATTAATTTTATTTCGATACAAAATTTATGAGGGCGTCCGTTTTGACCCCCTACGTTTTTAAAGTTTGCATTTGCTACTCAAAACCTTAAGAATGAGCCCAGTTCTAAAAATATTATGTTTTCAATAATACTAAAAGAGTTCCAGCACCAAATATTTATTTTTTCTTGCAAATTATTCATTTTTTTTAAATTTATTTATTTATTTTTGTTGATTTTATTTTATTTTTGTAGCAAAAACCCCTACAATTAACTAAATATGTGTATTGGATAAACCTTCACTCTCGAGAGGTGAAGTTAACCACATTAACATATACGTTACTTAGTGTCTTGTTTCAACTATTTCTCTTTGTATATACTTTTAATTGAATATTTGTTTGTTTTTCTTTTTAAGAATGTTTTGCATGATATATATCATCTAGTTATATTGAACTAATAAGTAAAAAATGTGATGAATATATAAAATATATTTCAACAATATATATGTTTTTTTTATTCTTTTAATTCTCATGTTTGTAGATCCAACTTATTTTTATTTAGCGATCCAACTTTTTTTTGCTTTTAAAGAAATGATGAAAATAAAGTAAATACGAGAGTGCAAATTTAAAAAAAAATCCAGATATCTAATTTTTATTTTACTAGAAAAAACCATCATTTCATTACGACTTCAAAACGAGCGACTTAGTACAAAGTTTAAAGGTACAACGTAACGATCAAAAGAATACAAAAGATCCTGCAGAAGGAGTTCACGCAAAAACATCCAAATACAAATATTTGAAAATGAATTGTGAAAATGAATTGAATTGCTCATCAAACAAATATTTGAAAATAAAAGAGTGATAATGATCTGAAAAGCTAATAAAAATATAACCTAAACTTTTGAATCAGTTATTCTTTTAGAAATTAAAAGTCCCAAACATATAAAATAAATTAATTAATCAATAATAAATTGTAAGTTGTATGAGTTGTCTTCTAGATCATATTAAGAGCTTTATGAGATTGAGATCATAAAGATTAATTGAAGCCATGTGTAGTGTGTGAAAAATAGATCCCCTTTTGGCTGGAAAATGTTCTTTACAAGCTATTATTTTACCCCACCACCTACATACAACATCTCATGCATGTGGAGCATCTATTACTACCTAAATTAATTAACCCTAACCTTTAAATTATTTAATTTGGGACCATTATGTTCAGCTTTTAGATTTATTAATGACATGATCACAATTATTAGATAATTATTAAATTATCGAGTTAATAATTTAACATGTTTTCATCGAGTCGGGACCGAGAGAAACTATTATTTAATCGAGGTTCTACTGTATGTTACAATGTATCCGGAAGCACATCTAGTAGAGTTTCTCCGGTACAAGCACACTCGCAGCTAAAGGCAACATTTTTCTACGAATGAAATGATAACCAAGACCTAATCGTAAAATTACTATGCATCATATGCCTGCAAAATGCCTAATATTGGAACGACAAGGATCGATTTAATCTCGATCAATTGGCCATAAGTGTCATTAGTTAAACGTATGTTCCAAGTGTAGGTCGAGTTGTGTATAAGGTCCAAAACTCAGTCCGAAAAGGCAGATGAAATTTGAAAAGCTGAGTTAAGGTCATAAGTGTCATTAGTTAATTAGACGTACATTGTAATAAAATCTATGTAACAAGTAAACATGATTAGTGTATTTAATTACTTTAAACCATTTTTTGACGAATGAGGAGTTAAGGTCCTAAGTATGGTATTTAAAATTAGAAATGTGGAGTAATAGAAGTGTCCACTTTGGAAAATGTTTTAGATTGACTATAATTAGCTTAATCATAGGGATAGCTTGAAAATAGAGATAGCTTAACTATAGGGATAGTAACTTGATTATTGTAGATTGATTTATATAATGGGGCAATTTGCTATAGGTTTTCCTATAAGAGATGTATGTGTATAAATTTAACTACTAATTTATTATTTTTATTAAATTTATTATTTTTTATTGAGTCTAAAATACCCTAACAAAATATGAATTATAAAAATCTCCAAATAATAGTCCACTTTATAGAGGTTTTAATCCCACTTTTTTTCTCCCGAAAAAACATCGTTGCAAATCTTCGAATCCCAAATTACGATTTTACATTCCTTTCATCTTTTCCTAAACGCAAAGGCAGAAAACGACAAAAATTGTTGTGCATTTGCTGTTTGTTTATTGTTCCTTTACTGTTTTGTCGCTTTTTAATTGAAATAAAAAAACTCTAGGTTTTTTTGTTTGTTGTTCGAATCACCACATAGGGTTCCAACAAAATCCTAGATTAAAAGTTTAGCTACTCATGTTCTCTACGAAAAACATAATAAAAATACGAAAATTCACAAGAGTCGAAAAGAAAAGTAAAGGAAGAACTATGATGAAGATTCGAGAAGTCTTCGTCTTCGTTTCTCCGTTCTCTTGCTCTATATTAGGGATAACCCCCTTGTTCATATTTTCTAATGAGGTAGATCCAATTTTTTTTCCCCTTTTTGAGATCGACCCAATTTTGCCAACTTGGCAAAATATATTATATAATTTTCCTTTAATACCCCTGTTTTATTTTTAAACGACATTTATTTCCTTTACTACGTGATTTGAGATTTACTGATACGTTGCGTAAAATCACGGAATAAAATTACGTGAGATCATTGGCCGTTATACCAAATCGTGTATAATATTTTTCGAAGGTTCTCTTCAGCGTTCCAGCGGTTTTTTATCGTCTTTGAAGATTTCTGCACCGTCGTGGAAATAGGATCGAATTTGAGCGTTCGTTGTTGGACGTTGTTAACCGGGTATGAATGTGTTATTCGTTTTTATTTTTCGCTCAATGTCTAGGATTGTCGATTACGGTGGTTAGAAATTTTTAAGAGTTGTGTTGATACTTGATTATATTAAGTAGAACGTTTTTTAACAAAATTATTCCGTCATATATACATCGTTATTTTTGGCGGATGATGTTTGTTTGGAAGAGGATTGACAGAGTTAGATGAGGATGGTTCACGCATATCGGACCAGAGTTGTTTTATATGAACATCGTAGTTGGTTTACGCATTAATTGAAATAACTGTCCGCTGTCGTGGAGTTCATGAGTCTGATCCCGGTCGATAGTTGGTTTATTTGTTTATAACAACGGATTTTAGGACGCTGGGTAGTACATTAAAATATACTTCGTAGTCTTTTTTAAGTTATCGTATGAATTTTGCATTTTAAGTTTATTTTTGATCATATTAATATATTTTTTAGTATTCTGCATTTTTAATGTCGTATCATGATTCAAGGTTTTTATCGATGGCGAATTTTGTATGGATTTTGTTGAGATTTGGTGGGTTGGTTGCTATAAAGAGGTGTTCGAATGGGTTTACTCGCGTTTCATTGGTTGCATTTGTTATTTCAAAGTGGCCACAACTCGATGGGTGGGATATAAGCATGACATATAGGCTGGAAGGCGTTGGTGAATGTATCTTGGCTGACGATGAGGACATGATTTCAATGTTTGAAATGTTGGCAGACCTCTCGTTGGATTGTATTGATGTTAACATTGATGGAAAACCAGTAGGGTTGCCTCGACCGAATGTATTATCTGCGGAGGTTGGTGGCTTCCCATTGGTGTTGTATGATGAAGGTGTGGTTGTTAATGAAGGCAATGTAGAGGGAGTGCGGGATAAGGTGAAAGGCAGAAGATTGATGAGTGCGGATTGGGCATATTTGATCAAGGATGTAGGTCAGGTTTTTGAAGGCGGTGTTAGTGAGTTCAGGAAATCGCTTATCAAATACTCTATTGAGATGGGATTCGAATTCTCGTATGTTAAGAATGAGACATCGAGAGTTACAGCGGTGTGTCGTTTCAAAAATGCTAGCCAATGTTCGTGGAGGATACACGCATCGGTGGATAAATCAAATGATCACTGCTATATTCGGTCGTTCAACAAACATCATCAATGTGGAATGTTTTTTGGAACAGCTAGTAAGAGAAGATTGAATTCAGTTGTCATTCTTGACCTGATTGAAAATGATATTCGTGCAATGCCGGCTATAACACCTGGAGAAATTCAGAACCAAGTGAAGGATAAATTTGGTGTTGACATAAGCTATTGGGTTGCGTGGATGGCTACTGATGCGGGAAGAAGAAGGATATTTGGGGACGAGACTTCTTCATATTCGTACCTTCCATCTTATCTTGATGAAGCGGGGAAGACAAATCCCGGTAGTATATTTCATCTTGATGTCGAGGCGGAGAAGCAGATTTTCCGACGGTGTTTTTTTGCATTTGCAGCGTGTTTAGATGGATTTAAGTTTTGTCGTCCTGTTGTCATGTTGGACGGCACCTTTTTGAAAGGTAGATACAAGGGAGTGTTTCTTAGTGCAGTGGGTAAAGATGCTGATGAAGGTAATGATAGTATAGCATTTGTGTTTAATAGTATCTTAACAGTTATGCCATAGTTAATTAAATGTCATATGATAGTACAATTGAGTTATTAGTAACTTGAACGGTTCAGATTACTGAAACAGTAAAAAAATGTTGTAGTGATTTTGGTTAAATTCGTATATGTGCAGGTCTGTTCCCTATTGCATTTGCAATTGTAAGTGAGGAGACTGATTCGAATTGGGCTTGGTTCTTGAGTAATTTTAGGGATGCTATTGGAAACGATAGGACGCTCAATTTCGTTTCGGATCGAAACCACGGTATCATTGAGGGTGTTAGGAACATTTTTCCTGACTATTTGCACACATATTGTTACAAACATTTGCAGAACAATTTGAAATACAGGTTCAGGGGTGTTCCAGCTGGCTTTCGTGAGACGGTGGTGCAACAATTTGCGGCGTGTGCTTATGCGACAACTAAGGAAGAATTTGATCGATGTCTTGACAAGCTGAAGACTACGGGTGGGACGAAAGTTTGCAATTTCTTAGATGATCTTCCAGAAGAGAAGTGGTCCAACGTTTACTGCGAGGGTCATAGGTACGGACAGATGACTTCTAATGGATGTGAGTCGTGGAATCATCAAATAAAGAAGCAACGTCACTTGCCGATAACTAGTCTGATTGATGACATAAGGTTGTTGTTAATGACGCAAATCTGTAACCGGCTATGTGATGGCAATAGATGGACTACTGTGCTGTGTGAAAAGACTGAGAAGAGATTGAAGGAGGCTGTTGACAAGGGGCGTTCATGGATATGCAAAAGATCGTCTATGCACGTGTTTGAAGTTTTTTCGTCGCCAAACGCTGTTCTTGATCTTCGAGAAAGGACATGCTCTTGTAGGCTGTGGCAAATCAACGGGTTTCCATGCGCACATGCTGCTGCTGTTATTTTTGTTGAACTTCGTTGTGGGCTTGCTGCGTATGATTATATCGATAGATGGTACCACAGATCAACATTTGAGGAGAGTTATTCGGGCTCAATTATACCATTTGTGAGACAAGTGTCAGATCTTCATGTTGCTGTAATTGGACCTCCTGAAGTTAAACCAACACGTGGTCGCCCAAAGAGGAAAAGGATTCCATCTCAGGGTGAGTGTGTCCCCCGGAAAATGACTTGTAGTCGTTGCAAAGCTCAAGGAAATCATAACAAGAAGACTTGTAGGAAGTGACTGTTTTAATTTATGTTTTTCCAGTACTTTTTAAGTTTGATGTCTTTTTCTTAAAATGATTTTATTTTCTGTTTTCGTACAATATTCTGGTTTTATTGGATTTTTCGAACGGCATGTTTAATATTCAGTTTTTAAGGGTTGTTGTTTATATTATCAAGCTTAGTATATTATGAGAACGTTATAGTTATTTACAATGATGCCAATAGTCGAATAAAATCTATGCAATAGTATATTGCTCCATGAAGTTGTGTTGTAGACTTTCATATCGTGTTGTCAGATTTTGACAAGATTTTCATTGTTAATCAATGTAACATTCAAGGATGGGGTCTATTAACACGTGGTTCTATAATTTCACAAAAAATGCCGAAATACGATGCGTAGTATAATTAGTTATAAACCGTAGTATAATAGTATCTAATCGATAGCAATCTAGTGTAGCTTACATAGTCAAATAGTTGTACGGTTTTTTTTTTTATATAACTGAAGAGTCGTACGTTTGATGAGTCGTCTGTATTCAAACCGCATAAGTTGAAAAGGCATGTATATGTAACGATGCGTTTGTAATTCGGGGAGACGCATCATATTGATCATAGGGTTTCATGATTATTTTTTTTTCACCTATATAAGCATATCAATGGAACGATACTTGTATATCTATAACATACTTTTATTAATAAAATAAGTTTTAGACAATATGGACAGAAAGTTGTGGATATAAACTGAGAGGGTTTTCGCTGAAGCAGACTGGAGGAGTGTTTTCGGAGATATTGCAATTCCAAGGTACGAGGAGGCATGGGCAATTATTGATGGGGATGATGGTGGTGTGGAGAACAGTGACAATTGTCGTAGGTCGAGGCACACGATGAAGTTTTACGATCTAATAGGCTGCAACATGTGTTGGTTTTGTTTGTATGTCGAGAATAACGGGTCGCCCCGAGTTCGTAATAGTAACGAAGGTGATGTTGCTCGTGACGCTGGAAGAGATGTCGTGGGTGAACGAGGTGGAGTCGTTGATGCCAGTGGAAGTGGGGCAGTGAATTCAGGCGTTGCGCAGGTTTCCGATGAAGAAGTGGATTGCATACCAGATGATAGCGACGAGGACATAAACTCAGTGAATTCAATTGATTCTGACGGGTGTTATTTTCCAAACTCTCCCTAAGAATTGATATGCTTGATTAATGCCGTGATTACTTAGTAATGGCAATGTAATAGTAGTTCAATTTGTAATAAATTTAGTTCACTATTTTGAATAATATGTGGTACTACCATTATCATATTAATTTACTATGATGTGATTATTAATGTACTAGAGTGTACTGAGTTAGTATCAGTAAATTGGTACGATGAATTTGAAGTTTTTATTTGATCATGTTGGAATTATTGTGCGTTAGTTTTGTTGTAAACGTTATTATTATGTTATCTTCACATATAGGTTTGTAGTATTATATTGATATGTTGTCTGTAAGGCATGTGCATACTACTTCAAGTGCCGTAATATGCTGTCACGGCATATACAATATACTATAATGAAGTAACTAATATACTATGATAAGAGTTGGTGTTCAATAATACGTTCGATTTGTTGTATGAGTTTTTTTATGTGAACTAATGTCATATGATAACCTTTGTGATAATTATTTCACGGATTGAAGTAATATGTTGTTTATCACATGGTTGTTGTTGGAGTGTTTTAAGTGTTGCACACAATTCCGTGATATAGGATGTACAATTCACTACTACATATATATTTGGGTACTATTGTTATGAACATAATATACTATTGGCATGCATGTAATATACTATGTGCTCATAACTTCATAAAATTCAAAAAATAAGTAGTGTGAATAAGTTAATACTAAAAACATCATATTACACATAATATTCAAAAATAAGTTTTGATTGGCCTACGCACACAGAAAATTAGTTGATATCATATCATCAGAAGGGTCACTGTCTTATGCATCATATTCATTGTTACCCCATTCCAAGAAAGTCTCCACGACTTCTCTGCGCATATTAGCCAAGTCATCACTTGCGCTGCTTGGGTCTATGGGTTGTTGGTGAAATATTTGCTTTATGCAGTACAGTACATGGACACCACAGTCGCGGCCATTGGTTTGTTGTGGGCAATCCTTGACGACTTCAATGTCAAAATCGAAATTGATGTCGATGTTGTATCTACTTGCAGTAGCTTGCATTGTTGTTTTCTGTTGTCATGGTAGCAAGGCAAATGTTATTAGTTATGTATGATTTTTATTTGAAGCTGGTGTGTTGGTCAAGAGTTTTATCATATCATGTGCATCGACCAAGTACTTGTCTGTTATATTCTCCCTTGGCAACAGCGAGTTGTAGAACTTCCAGCTCTCCTCTAACCGATCGAAAACACCGAGGGTGAAATGGTCTGCCACTTTGTTGGGATTTCTATCAAAATGGAGCGGGAACAACAGATAGCGATATGCATTTATGTTTGCAGGAGGATGGAAGGACCTGTCGGTGCTTTTTGGGTTCCTCGTTGCACTCTGCTCAGAATCAATGTGATTACATTAGTTTCAGGAGGTCAGCATTGCGAGAATGTAATACCTACTATTATTCACTTACCAGCAGCATGCATGGAAAACCATAGCTCGTTCCCTTCAACTCAGAATACTGCGTCTTGTTGAATTCTTTCATGGACTGTCTTATCATTAAGATCTCACAATATGCGTCAATTGTCTGTATAAGTATTGCCATTAAAGAGTAATGAATATTTGTAGACTTACAAGCGAGGATAATTCTCTGTGTGTAATGCTCTGCACCAAATCCTTGACACACACAAATTTTCTGCCATCTGGGCTTGTCCAAACTTTGGTGCTGCGGGCAAATTAGGGTAAATAAAATGTTTAGTTGGGGGCAAGTTAATTATATTAGTATTAAACAAAATATGGTGAAAGGATTTTTGTTGAAACTTAATATTCTTTGTTTGCAGCAGCCTCCACTGTGATGTCCAGTAGAGACCTGTTACTCTCCGACATGTTGCGATAGTTTTTGAATTTCCTGTACTTCCTTACAACCTTGGATACAGTTGTTGGTGTTACAGCAGGACGCTTAGACCGTGTTCTATCAAATATGGGTAGTATTTTTTCGATGCTCTCGGCATGTTCCGTGTTGGCATGCGGTAAGATCAATTTGTCAGCAGATATGTCCTCTGAGCCCTCATGACCTTCGTTGTTGGAGTCCATGATCCCCCCATCAATCTCGAAGGATACATTCATTTGTTCAGCTGAAATTTGAGGACAATTGCTAGTCTTTTTGGTACTAGATATTGTGTGCTTCAGCTGTTTGATTAATTCGCTTTGGTGGAGTATCGTCTGACTCTTCTCCTTATTGATGTCTTTCAGCAAGGTTACATCAGTAATGAGATCAACGAGCCGTATCTCAGTCTTGTCAACGTACGTCAGAGGTAAAGGATCATCGCGCTCTGCAGCTGTTTCATTAGGGTCAGGCTGCGTTTGTGAAAGCAATCGGAAAGATGGCATACTGTCTTCTGTGGGAGTTTTTGGAGTTGAGCCTGTCACTATGGAAGTGGTTGCCTTGCCAGCTGATTCGTGCAATTTGGTATTTGGTTCGTCACCGGAGTTCTGGAGTCCTGTTTTCGACTTCTTGCGGCTATTGTTGTCAGCGGTCAGGGCCTCTACATGTAGCTTCAACAGTGTTGTTGTTGCTTCCAAGTCATCGTACGACTGTTTCATAACTATCAGCTGTTCTTCGAGTGCGGCGCAACGTAATGTTTCGGCAGCTAACTTTGCTTCTGTTGTATGGTCTATGGGTTGGGCCGATCCCCCATGACTCGCTTCTGCAGCTGGTGCGTATTTGGCCAGGAGGTATTCCAGATGTTTGTTCTTCTCTCTCAGTATATGGGATTCAGTCTCGTACTGAAGTGCTAGCTTGGAAAGACGGCGATTTTCTGATGACTTCTCACGTAATTTAGTCATGAATTTTTCTGGGACATTGATATTCTGATCATTACCTCCTGTTTCAGAACTGGTGCATGTGTCATCTGTTTTGCCTTTCTTGTGCTCCTTATTTTTAATTGTTATTTTCCTTTTACTGCCTCTTTCTGCAGCAGATGTGTCCTTGTCGAAGAACACAGTTTCTTCTTCTGTCTGAGTGAGTGCTGACTCGTTCACTTCATCGTTGTGGATGTCTCTGATGACTTTATGCTCCAGCGCTGTCCCCAGTGTTTTCAAATTCCACTTCTGGAACCTTGGGAAAGCATCAGCGATGATTGGTTCAATGATATTTATCCTCTCGCACATCCAGAACTGCGGAAACAATCTAGTGTTAGGAATGGACTGCATGTTAGATATTAATATACTATTAAGATATTATAAATATCATATGAAGACAATATAAATATACTATCTAAACAAAATTAATATACTATTAGGTTACGGTACTATACTATATGGATAGAATGTACACTATGTTTCAAATCAATATACGAGCTTGCATATTACAAATGCATGTTAACTATGTGCACTAACAAAAATACTATTATGCAGAGTTGATCACAAGTTAATGGAGCTAATTGCAAATACCACCCCTGTGTTATCTCTAATTGCCAGATACCCCCATGTGAAAAAAAAACTCACCAACACCCCCTTGTGTTAACAAAGTCAAGGCATCGACACCCCTGGACACAAATCGTGTCACTCACTCGCGGGTTGTGCGATTTTTAATGGTATTTTTAGGGTGAAATGTCATAAATACCCCTTTATAAAATAAAAAATAATCTTGTTGGTTAAATTATGAATAATCTAAATTTATAGGACCAAATTGTAATTTCAAGAATTGCAAAATAAAATAATAATGCAGAAAAATATTATAAGAAAAAAAGAAGAAGAAGAAGACAGAACATCGTCTTCTTCCCCCTTTCCCCGTTCCCCACCCCCAAACCCCAACCCTGCCAAGAGAAGAAAAGTTCAGCAACACCACCCTATCTTCTACAATTCCCATACCAGACCCGAATCCGTACAACCCGAGGCTAATTAAGCCCCAATTACAGCAATGGTTATCTAAAATCTCCAAGTAATTTCTCTCGACGGCGACGATTTTAACAACGGCTAAACTTGCTAGGTCAAAATTGCGTCTTTTGGTTCTTTTCTCTTCTCTTTCTCTTTCTTATCGCCACCACCGCCGTCAAAATAAGAGATTGGGGGAAGGTTAGAGGCTCGTGTAAAGTAATTTGTTGGTGAAAACTAAAATTTCAATAAATTAAAATTTATGGGTGGGCGGCGGATCTAGAGAAGATGGTGGTGTTGGTGAAGGAGAGGTCAGATGGTGGTGAGCTGTGGCGGAGCCGAAGCGGCAACCCGGTGGAGATATGGTGGATGAGTGCTGAGAGTTGGGTAGGAGGGTGGGGAAGAAGAACGTTTTTCTTTTGTTTTTTTCTTTTCTTTTCTTTATTTAATATATAATGTAAAACTAAAAAAAATAGAAAACATATTAAAACTTTTAATGTTATAATATATATTTCATTCTCGTTTAAATATATTTTTTATTTTTAGTATTTACAAAATAAAAAACTACATAATATTTATAAAATTATAATATATTTTATTAATTGCTGAAAAAATCACAAGGGCATTTTTGTCACTTTACCTTCAGTCAAAGCCTAAAATCACAAAGGGTGCAGTGTGCTTCAAAAATGTTAACACAAGGGGGTGTTGGTAAGTTTTTTTTTCACAGGGGGGTATTTGGCAATTCGAGATAACACAGGGGTAGTATTTGCAATAAACTCCAAGTTAATGTATATATAACTATGCAAACATACCAACAATAGTGTTGTGCACCCACGGACTAATGATGGTTCTGTTTCCTGCACATATTTCATCAGGAATTCGACGATGTAACCTGCCCAATTGTAATCACTGAGTTTGTACAGTTCATCACACTGCTGTACCATCCACCAGTTGACTTGGTCTCCGGAAGTTGCAAAAAAACAGGATGTAAGTACATGGAGTATGATTATACGAACCACATCTTCGACATCCTCGTCATCCCTATTGTCAATGTATTCCAGCATCTTAGGCTTCAACATCCCCAACCATATTTTTTCTACGTCTCTAAATTTACGATTGGTTAGACCGAATTCTGGTTTGGTGGTTCTGCGAATACTTATGCTTTTTTCACCTGATTTGATGCCGAATATCAGATTGCAATCCTCCTCTGTGACATGCAATTCTCTTTCTCCAATCTTGAACACTCTGTCTTCTTTGTTGTATGTTTTCAATATGAGGACTGTGCCTATTTGTGTCCCTGTGACTTGCGAGATGGATCATGCTTGGCAAACGGTAAAATTAGCCGGTAGAATGGCGTTCTTTTGAGGCATTTGTAGTGCGCTTTTCGCAGACTGACATTTGCGAAGAAGTCTACTGTTGAGTGTAGGCTGGATCGGAATTGTCGGGTCCAGCTGCCTTGGTCTAGTTCTTTTTGTTCCATTAAGTTTGATTCGGCTGTAAATCACGTAAAATTGTGTAAATATGATAAACATAAAATACGCAACAAATATTGATAACAATTAAACATATCATAGGCATACATTTTCACAGCATACACATAACTACACAAGCATGCATAACTAAAACTGCAGTGTAGTTAATTGACCAACAATTCATTCTAAAGTAATGGTATATTAATACTCGTTCTACAATTTATATATAGATTTAGAACAACACAACGTTATATTAGCATACTATCTCAATTCATAACAACTCGGTCTGAATTTCTTCTAAATAATATCTCATTGTAACAACGAATTAACACAACATGCTGTCAGACTATTATAATATACTATCAGATTTATCAACCAAACATCACAAACACAATATAGTATATTGACAAAATGTAAAACAGCAAAATACCCATGAGATTAATTATACTACGGACAAACACCACGCTATCTAAGACACAGAACCGACTATTAATATCCTAATATACTACCGGACTTCATTAATCAACTATCTCATAGATTCGATTTAATCACAATGTATAACATGAATAAACCCATGAGAGTAATTACACTACGGACAAACAGCACGCTATCTAAAACACAGATCCGACTACTATTACCTTAATGTACTATCGAACTTCATTAACCAACTATCACATTCATCGATTTAATTACAATCTATAACATGAATAAACCCATGAGATTAATTACATTACGGACAAACAGCACGCTATCTAAAACACATATCCGATTATTGACGTTTTACTCGACTATACAATTTTCTGATATGTATCAATAGGGGATATCAATTGCTCACCCGCGTTTAGCAGCATAATGCCGTCTGCCATTTTCGCTGCTTCGATGACTGCAACATTTTACTGAGTGTGTTAGATAAGCAAATATATACAGATTATCCGAAAAAAAATCTCAAATAGACTATCACGTCGCAGTTAAACATAAACATAGTAATGGGTTACCTTTTTTGGTGGTTGTCCTGCCCATCAATTGTTGAAATATCAACGATTGAGTGCTCGAATTTGGTTATCGATTATAACAGATCTGCAATTATACAAACGTGATAGTCGATTTAGCCAAAACATATCAACAAATCGATGGACAATAGCGATGCAGCGAGCGGCGAAGACGTACCTATGGCGGCTTGCTCGGAGTGCACGTAGTCGTCGTTTCACGGCAGTGCAGAGATCTTCCGCGTTCAATCGGCTGTTTCGGGAAGTGGTTGTGGGAGGTTTTGCAGTTTATTTGATAGTGGGTTTGGGGTGATAGTGTTTTAACGGGAAAATAGGAAGGGATTTGATATTATTTCAAAAGATAAAGTAACGGAATTTGTGAGATTTGATTGAGGGTAATTATATAATTAAGAAAAGTTTGGGCTTTTATCAAAATGGCAAATTTAAGTTTGGGTCTACCCCTATTTTTTGAATGTTTAAGGGGGTTATATCTAATAGACCCCCTAGATTATGTGTCAAGTCCTCCAATTCGTGCTTGGTCTTTTCCCTTAAATATATGTCTCAACTTGGTAGAAGAATTAGGTTTCCTTGTGTGATTAGAAGTCCGAAATTTCTTCCAGCGTGTTTTCACACGGCCGCGCGAGAATCAGTACAATTCTCACACGGCTGTCTCAAATCCTGAAGCTTTCTGCCCAACTTCTGCAGTTGGCACGGGCGTGCAAAAAATAGGCTTATTTTCACACGGCCGTGCCAGGCCAATTTTCAGCTTCCAATTGTTTTCTTCCGTTTTGACCTTTTTTCGCTCGTTTCATCCTTAAAACTCCCAAATCTTCAAATGGTACCTAAAATACAACAAACCAAGAATTATGCACCATAAAATCAATAAAATTATGCAAAAATCCTCGTAGAAAAAAGTATATACTGAGTGTAAAATATACACTCAACACACCCCCAAACTTGAGCTTGTATTCAAGCAAAAACTAGCAACTTTCAAAGCAACTTTTTCAACAAACGCCTCTCATCACATAGATTAATGGTCAACTTCATGTTTTCAGAATTTGCAAATATCATGACAATTCTAAAAAATTTGCAAGGCCGTCATTCAAACCATGCTATCGCTTCAAGCATCCCATATTTGTAAATTAAAAATGGAGAAAATTTATAGTTACATAATAATATTCGACTCCAAAGACTCTCCAAATTTCTTTACTCGGTTAGTATCAAATAATTGAGCTCTTGGGATCACTAGAACTTTTTGGCTTTCAAATGTTGGGCTTTTGGTACAAGGTACAAAATATGGGTAAAAGTTGCTACGCTTCTCCTTTCATCTCACAGCTAGTCACTAAGAGTTTCACTTGACGGAATTTTTAGCTCTCGTTCTTGACGTGAGGTGTTTTCGCTAAGATTTAGCTTTTAGAATTATTCCTTCACCTCGAAGGACTTATTACCTAACTCGATCTGTTCAAGAGTACAAAAGTCTCTACTTTTGCTCTTAACATGATGGTTCGAGTTTTCTCTCTCTTTTTTTTTTCGAAGAAGGCAATAAATAAATAGACAACCGAAAAAATCCTAACACATGCAAACTAACAACAACTAAAGCACAATTAAAAATAACATACAAAAAATATCCACCCCAAACTTAAAATTCACATTGCCCTCTGTGTGATTCGTACAAAGTTTAAGGATAGAAAACACCTGATTAATCGTCTTGACCATTAACGGGTTGCTCTCCACCTCCGCCTTGCTCATGAGCATCACCGTCCTCCTCGTCCTCAAATAGCTCGGGTACCCGTTCAAGGATCGGTGCGGGCAAAGGTCCTGGCTCGGCACACTCGGGTGTACCGCATGCTAAATGGCGTACAATAGCTTGGAGCATCTTCCCCGACCACCGTTGAAGGGTTCGATTGTGCTAACTTTGAGCTCCACCGTGGCTAACCGATTGTGAGTAATCACCAACTCACGCTCCATCCGCTTTTGAAAGCGGCGATCTGAACTTGTGCTTGGGCCCTCGGGTAGGGCGACTTGTTGACCGCCGTAGACGGGTGTCTTGAACTAATGGGCCGCAAGGTTACTAATCGGCTTTCGGATTTGTGTGTCTATATCCGCCGCTTTGGTTGGAACCTTGGCTTTCTTGCATAGGCCGGTGACGAGGCAAGGGAAATAGAGTCCCTTGGATTTTTTGGTCATGGGTATCCAAAAGTGGTCGGATATGACTCTCCAATGTTGATCGGTGTGCCCTTTAAGATGAAATACGCAAGAACACACCTTTCATGGTTGAGTCAACGATCGGGTGGGTACGAGATTGACGCATATGAAAGTAAAGCACGCCTTGCCTAGTTGGTGGATGCATTTCCATTCTAACTCGTACTCCTCAACGTTGGAGAATTCGGACCAAATTGGGGGCTCATCACATAATGCCTCTCCGAGTTGGTCTTTTGTTACCTCGGTTCGCAATTGTTTCCAATTGCACACATCATGTTTGATGTTGTAGAACGAGTTAATGGCCTTGGCACTCCAATCCACTTTCTTCCCCCGAACCGTGCTCGTCATCCTATCCGAAGTTTTGTGGATACGGTGATTGACATGGAACTCACAAACTAAGGACAAGTTGATTGAATCGACCGGTTCTAACAACGAGTGCCACCCTCGTCTCACAAATTCTTGATTCAATGGTTCAAATTGTGGTAAGGTGACCGTGTATGCTCGCTCCGTTACGAGTTTCTTCACCGTTTGTTTGGCAAAAAAGGACTTTGGGGCCTTCAACACAAAATGCATCGTCATCGGGAGTTGGAATTTGAGCGGCCTTCTTTCCCTTTCCCTTGCTTTTCGAGGTGCCTTCTCCGTCTCATCCTTTTTTTCCCATGGTGTTGAGTATGCTTTTTGGAAGGGATTTGACATGAATTGGTGTGTAAAATTCCCCCAAACTTGACTCGGGCAAATCGTCGAACACCTTGTGGGCGTTCCTTGAGGAAGGTCACTTTTGAGAAATTGGCACCTTCTTGAACCCTCCCTGCAAAAATCCACAAGAATCCAAGTTTCTTAAGTGTTATGTGTATGTGGTTCGTGAATTTTAGGCAAAAGTTTGCAAGAAAAAGTGAAAAAAATTGAAAAAGTAAAGTTAGGGTTCGAAGTAGCAGAGAAGGGGAGGAGTTGGAATTGTGAGAATTATGTTGTGTTGGCCCCTTTTAAAAAAAACTCCTCTAGTTCGTTTCGCACGGCCGTGCGAGTTTTTGAACTGTTTTCGCACGGCCGTGCTAACACATGGATTTTACACTCTCTTTTGAACTGGCACGGCTGTCCGGATAAAAGCACTGATTTTCGGACGGCCGAGCGAATTGCAACTTTTGGGCAGTAGCTATTCCTGCTTTCCACACGGCCGTGTGAAATTATAGCTAAATTTTCGCGTGGCCGTTCGAAAAGTGAAAATTGGGCAGTAGCTTCCCAGATTTTCCTGACGGCCGTACGAGTTTCTAGTTCAATTTTCATGCGGCCGTGTGAATTGAAAAATCATACAATAGCTTTTTCTGCCTTCCACACGGCCGTGTGAGATTATAGGTCAATTTTGGAACGGCCGTGTGGTACTCTAAGTGGCGTTGTTTACTCCTGAAAAAAAAATTGTTGAGTTCATTAGTTTGCACGTTTCAATAAAAATAAAATAAAAATAATAACAAAAACTAAAAACTAAAACTAAAAACTAAAAACTAAAACTAAAAACTAAAAAAAACGCTAAGTTTACAGTCTTAAGCCAGACTTGGTCTGCTTCTTTGCTCCCGAGAAGCGCTAAGTTTACAGT
Organism: Erythranthe guttata; assembly: GCF_056151865.1. NCBI lineage: Eukaryota > Viridiplantae > Streptophyta > Magnoliopsida > Lamiales > Phrymaceae > Erythranthe > Erythranthe guttata. The sequence continues at coordinate 13,764,895 of NC_142538.1, read as the reverse complement.
CTTAAGCCAGACTTGGTCTGCTTCTTTGCTCAACCTAAAGTGACCGAAGTCACTTGGCGATTGAATTCTCCTCCCTAATAATGCTTGAGGCGCTGCCCATTGACTTTGAAAGATTTTCCGGTTCGGAATCCAATAACTTGACTGCGCCATGCAGAAATACTTCGAGTATAGTAAACGGTCCGGACTATCTTGACTTGAGTTTTCCCGGAAATAACTTGAGACGGGAGTTGAAAAGTAGTACCAATTGACCCTTGTGAAATTCGCGATGCAATATTTTATTGTCGTGCCATCTCTTGGTTTTTTCTTTGTAAACACGATTGCTTTCATAGGCATTCAATCGCAATTCATCGAGCTCGTTGAGTTGCATCATTCATTTCTCCTTGCATGCCTCACGATCAAAATTTAACTTCTTAATCGCCCAAAACGCATTATGCTCCAATTCAACCAGTAAATGAGATGCTTTGCCATAAATCAATCGAAACAGTGTCATGCCAAGTGGAGTTTTGTAAGTTGTACAATATGACCAAATTGCATCGTCTAATTTTTTCGATCAGGGTGATAGGCCAATGCGACCTTATGCTTTACACCATACTTGGCCAAGAGTGCCTCGAATTGTTTATTGGAAAAGTGAGTGCCTCCATCACTAATAATTGCTCGCGGTGTTCCAAATCGAGTGAATATATGTATTTTCAAGAAAGTACAAACCACTGTCGAATCATTAGTAGGAAAGGCGGCCGTCTCAACCCATTTAGATACATAATCGACGGCCACTAAGATGTATAGGTTATTGAATGATGGGACAAAAGGGCCCATAAAATCTATTTCCCATACATTGAAGGGTTCTACTTCGATCATTGTATTTAATGGGAGTCCGTGCCTCCTAGAAATATTACCTACCCGCTGGCATCTATCGCAACTCGATACAAATTTATAGTAATCATTAAATAGAGTTGGTCAAAAGAAACCTGACTGAAGTACTTTTCTCGTTGTTCGCTCACCTCCATAATGCCCCGCATAAATCGAGCCATGGCAATAAAAAAGTATATCTCTTTGCTCGTTTTTCGGTACACATCTTCGAATGACTAAATCACTGCATTGTCTAAACAAAAATGGTTCTTCCCAAAAGTAGAAATTCACATCATGTAAAAACTTTTTTCGTTGATGAAAAGTGAGCTCAGGTGGAAGTATATGGCTAACTAAATAATTTAAAAAATCTGCATACCATGGTACTTTTTGATCATCCACAACAAGTAGATGTTCATCTGGAAAGTTTTCATTAATGCAAATTTTATCTTCTAGTTCCGTTTCTAGCCTAGAAAAATGATCGGCTACTTGGTTCTCGCTACCCTTACGATCACGAATTTTCAAGTCAAATTCTTGCAGCAGTAAGACCCATCTAATAAGTCTAGGTTTTGCCTCTTTTTTTTCTATCAAATATTTCAAGGCCGAATGACCTTGGTGCCTATGATATGATATCTAAATTTTTCGAATGCAAAAACAACTGCTAACAACTCTTTTTCAGTAGTTGTATTGTTCAATTGCACATCGTTTAGAGGTTAACTAGCATAGTAAATTGAATGAAAAATTTTATTCTTTCTTTGGCCCAACACTGCACCTACCGCATAATCACTGGCATCACACATAAGTTCAAAGGGCTCATCCCAATTAGGGACAACATTAATAGGTGCGGTTACTAGCCTTGTTTTCAATTCGTCGAAGGCTTTGAGGCATTCATCAAGTCAAATTTGACGTCCTTATCCAACAAATTGCACAATGGTTTGGCAACCTTAGAAAAATCTTTAATGAACCGCCTATAAAAACTTGCATGTCCCAAAACTACGAATTCCCTTTACTAAAATTGGTGGTGGTAATTTCTCGATTGTTTCGATTTTGGCTCGATTGACTTCTAAATCTTTCTTTGACACCTTGTGTCCTAGCACAATCCCTTCTTGCACCATAAAGTGACACTTTTCCCAGTTGAGCACAAATTTTTTCTCCTCACACATGCGAAGAACCTTAGCCAGTATTTGGAGACAAGTGTCACATGTATCACCGAAAACGGAAAAATCATCCATAAATATCTCAAGACCACATTCAACCATGTCTGTGAAAATTGCCATCAGACAACGTTGAAAAGTGGCAAGAGCATTGCATAAACCGAATGGCATACGTCTAAAGGCGATTTGGTTATAACCGGAATACCCATTTAAAAAACAATAAAATTCTTGACAAGCTAGCCTATCAAGCATTTGATCAATAAAAGACAAGGGGAAGTGGTCTTTTCGGGTGGCCTTGTTCAATTTTCTATAATCCATGAAAATTCGCCAACCCGTTACTGTCCAAGAAGGGATTAATTCATTTTTTTCATTTTTTATAACAGTCATCCCCCCTTTCTTAGGTACACATTTTACCGGACTAACCCACGCACTATCGGAGATAGGAAAAATAATACCTGGGTCTAACCACTTGATGATTTCTTTCTTCACAACTTCCTTCATGATTGGGTTTAATCGCCTCTGCTGCTCAACTGAAGATTATGTCTCTCCTCCAAGATGATCTTGTGCATGCAAAAAGTTGGACTTATGCCATTGATGTCGAAAATTGTCCATCCAAGTGCTAGCTTGTGCTCTCGCAAGACATCTAAAAGTCTTCTTCCTGTAAACCTGTCAAAGATGCAGAAATAATAATAGGTAAGGTATCATGAGCTCCAAGGTACACATATTTTAGATGAGAGGTAAAATTTTAAGCTCAAGTTTTGGAGGTTCGATCACTGAAGGTTTAAAAGTGACAGAGAGTGGGAGTTTCGTCTCCAAACTTTCAAAATGTGGCTTTGACAACAGCTTTGCCGAATCCAACCAACATAGTTGTTCAATCACTGCTTCTTCCTCTATTGATGTTCCTGCACTCAACGATTCTTCCAACGGATCCACAATTAAAGGTTCAATAAAATCAAAATTCAATTGATCTAACACATCAAACGCAAAACATTCATCACCCTCTTGAGGATGCTTCATTGTACGGAAAACATCAAATTTAATCGTTTCATCCCCCAAAGACATACATAAAACACCATTATACATATCATTTATAGTTCTACCCGTTCTCAAAAAAGGTCTCCCCAAAATCAAAGGAATTACTTTATCTTCTTCCATATCAAGAACTACAAAATCTGCAGGAAAGATGAATTTATCTACCTTGACTAACACATCGTCTACTATTCCTTTTGTGTATATGAGTGATCTATCGGCTAACTATAAAGTAAGAATACCAATTTTATATCTCCAATCCCAAACTTTGAAAAATCCGAGAAAGGCATGAGATTAATACTAGCTCATAAATCTATGAGAGATTTTGCATAGAACTTACCTTCGATCGCGACTGGAATTGTAAACTTACCCGGGTCTCCAAGCTTTGGTGGGATTGGGCGAGTGAGAATGTCACTGCATTGTTCGGTTAAAGCTATCATCTCATGTTCACCGAATTTCCGTTTCTTAGATACCATATCTTACAAAAAATTTACCCAATGAGGCATTAGTTCAAGAGCTCGAGTAAAAGGATTATTAATATGTAACTCATTCAGTTGTTCAAGAAAAAAATTGTAATACGACTCATTCTTTGCTTTTATCAAGCGTTGAGGATAAGGTACCTGTGGGGTCGGCTTAGGCGCAACGACCCTTTTCTCATCTGGGTCATCTGTCAGAATCTCAACCTCCCTTTCTTCGTGCTCTCCGCTATCCTTGCTTGTTGCCTTTTTCGTTACTTCTTCCAATTGTCTCCCATTCCTCAAACTTACAGCTTTGCATTACTCGTTAGTGCCCTTTCGAGGATCTTCCATATTTGACTGCAGTGCACCAACTGGTCTGGTGCTTAGTTGGGTTGCGAATCGGCCCATCTGTGTTTCCAAGTTTCTGATGGATGCTTGAGTCGATGTCATGAATTGAGCTAGGAACGTAGCAAGATGTGCTCCTTGGGCTGGGGCTTGAGGTGGCTTTTGAAATCCGGGAGCTGGCGGAGGTCGTGGTTGACGTTGACCTTGAGATGGCGCTTGACCTTGATTTTGTTGATTTCCTCCCCATCCAAAATTGGGGTGGTCTTTCCATCCCGGATTATAAGTATTAGAGTATGGGTTCCTCTGCTGTCGATTTGTGCTATTTACGTAATTTAGAGACTCCGTTTCTTCTATGATTGGGTCGGAATTTTGGACTACATGAGCTTGCTGGGTTTGTAGACTTGCCACTTATTTTGATAATTTCTCTAATTGGGCAGTTATAGTTGTGACTTCATCTACCTCTAAAAGCCCTCCCATCTTCTTGCTTCCACTGTTTGACCTGTCCGAAGCTCGCATGTATTTGTTCCTTGCGATTCGCTCTAAAAGTTCATGCGCTTCATCATAGGTTAAACTCATGAACATTTCGCCTGCTGCTGAATCGAGTACCGTTCTAGAATTATCTTGCATTCCGTCGTAAAATATTTGAAGTTGACGCCACTCTTGTAAACCGTGATTGGGGCATCTTCTGGTAAGCTGTTTAAAGCGCTCCCAAGTTTCGAAAAGTGCTTCGTCTGACTCTTGCAGGAAGATTTGTATTTCTCTCCGAATTTTTTGAGTTTTGGTTGGGGAGTTGTATCTGTTCATGAAGAGTTGTGCTAGCTGAGGCCAAGACGAGATGGAGTGCGGTGCACACATTTGTAACCATTCGCGGGCTGCCCCTTGTAAGGAGTGCTTGAAAAGGCGTAGTTGCAGTGTTTCAGGTGAGGCCCCGTTCATCTTTTGCAAATCGCACGTCTCGAGAAAGTTAACCAAGTGGAGATGCGGATCTTCATGAGCTAATCCGCTGAACAAGCCATTGTTTTGGAGCATAGTGAGGAGTCCACTCGAAATTTAAAATTATTGGCTTCAATGGGAGGCTGTTGGATGCTTGATTGAAAATCATTGAGTGTCGGAATGGTGTACTCAGGCAATGCTCGTTGACGAGGTGGTGGATTAATGAGCTGAAATTGCTCTTGCTCGTTGATTATATTTCCTTCCGCATCTAGTAAGCGTCCTTGATGGTCTCGCCTGCAATTATTTTCTCCTTCCATTGTTGCGAGAATGTTTTGAGCTAACCGTTGATTTCTCCTGACGTACCTAAATGTTTGCTCAATTTCGGGATCAAAAGGTAGCAAGTTCCTGTCATGTCCTCTTCGCATAAAAAGTACCTAAAACAAAAATAATAAAAATAATAAAATAAGCAAATAAAATAATTAATTAAATGAAATAAATAAAAATGGTAAGAAAAATTGCTCAAATTTGATATTAGAATAAATAGATAATTTAGCTGTATTCCCCTGCAACGACGCCAAAAACTTGTTGGGCTAAATATCTAACAGCAAGTGCACGTATCGTAAACAAGTAGTAAAAGTAGAATCGTGAGAGACAGATATCGATCCCACATGGAATACTCAAATTACCTAATCCTAAGTACAAAATTCTAACAATTATGATTTTTATCCAGCCTTCACAAGGTTGTCCAATTTAACCAACTAAATAATTAAACTAATTATGAAAGCCAATAATCACGAGAAAGTATCAATATAAAAACGAATCTAGGATTTTATCTTCCCCCTACGCAATAAATCGTCACCCAATTAAACCTCTATCATGCAAGTTACGATTCCCCATTATTAACCCGAGACACTCATTTACTCATAACCCGCTATCGCGTGTATTATGAATCTATTATTTATAACCGATTCACTATATGTCTATGCAAACCAATTATGAATAAAATATTAAATAATAAGTCTCGTAAACGGCTACCTAAGGTATTATTCGTATGTCTACGATATTACATGCAATTAACACACTCATCCGGTGAAAACTACTCGAATGTTCTTCTATCCATGTTCTAATTATTAAAACGATATGTCAATCAATTCTAACAATAACACATAGCAACATAAATTAGCTAGGTCGTTCATGCGCTAAATAAGATCAAATACAAGAAATATTCATGGAATTTAAACTTGCATAATATTACAAAAATAGGTTCGAATCACCACATAGGGTTCGAACAAAATCCTAAATTAAAAGCTTAGCTACACATGTTCTCTACGAAAAACATAATAAAAATACAAAAAATCATAAAAGTTGAAAAGAAAAGTAAAGGAAGAACTATGATGAAGATTCGTCAAGTCTTTGTCTTCGTTTCTCCATTCTCTTGCTCCTAGATTATGTGTCAAGTCCTCCAATTCGTGATTGGTCTTTGCTCTTCAATAGATGTCTCAACTTGGTAGAAGAATTAGGCTTCCTTGTGATTAAAAGTCCAAAATTTCTTCCAGCGTGTTTTCACACGGCCATCTAAAATCCCGAAGCTTTCTGCCCAAATTCTGCAGTTGGCACGGCCGTGCCAAAAATAGGCTTATTTTCACACGGCCGTGACAGGCCAATTTTCAGCTTCCAATTGTTTTCTTCCGTTTTTTCCCGTTTTTGCCCTTTTTTCGCTCGTTTCATCCTTAAGACTCCCAAATTTTCAAATTGAACCTAAAATACAGAAACCAATAATTAAGCACCATAAAATCAATAAAATTGTACAAAAATCTTCGTAAAAAAAAGTATATATTGAGTGTAAAATATACACTCAACAACTATAATTAGCTTAATCATAGGGATAGCTTGAATATAGAGATAGCTTAACTATAGGGATAGTAACTTGATTATTTCATATGTTATCTAGATTGATTTATACAATGGTGCAATTTGCTATAGGTTTTACTGTTTTGTTGCTTTTTAATTGAAATAAAAAAATTGTAGGTTTTTTTGTTTGTTGTTTGTCATCGCTTCATAACGCTAAATCGGTGAACCTCAATAGCAACGACATGGTCCAGAAAACATAAAAGTTCGGGTAATTAATTCCTTTTTATTTCTCTCATTTTTTAGATGATTTAATGACCCATTGTTGATATTTTTATCTCAGCGGAAAAAAGTTGTTGATATTTGGAGCATCGATCACTAGAAATTATTCACACATTTTAAAAGCTTCGATTTATATTTTGTATAGTTGTTTTACCGTATTTTTTATATTGTTGTTTGTATTATTTTTTCACTCGGTTGTTGATGTTTATTTGTTGTCGTTTGTGTTGTTATTTGAAATTTGCATTTTATTGTGCATTATTGAAACATTGTGTTTTTGGTTTTTGTTGTTTTTATAGTCTGCATTTTGTTGCTCTTGTTTTCTTTATTTTGTTGATGATCATGTGGTCTGCTATTTGTTTACAGTTTGTTACTTGTTTTCAATCAAACCGAGTTTTCAGTTGCTTGTCAAACTTTGGATTTCTCACTTGCATTTTCAATTTGAAATTTTCCTATTTACAGTTCCTTGTTTACACTTTGAATTTTTTGTTTGTAACTGCAGCTATTGTTTGCAATTTGCTATTTTTTGTTCATGTTTTGCAATTTATTGTTTGCAACTGAAAGTCTTATTTAGTTTTATTTTGTGTGTGCTCAAATAGCTACGTCAAAGAAAAAAAAAAGAACAAGGCATTAAATGACTCTTCAACGTCTTTCGTAGGGGGAAAAACAAGAGCAAATCAAACTACAAACAAAGTCCTCACAGAGCAAGTTCTTACAGAAGATCCTTCAATCCAACAATATTCGATCAAACCTCGTTTCACTTGTTCACATCTTCAACCGACATAAATTCAAAGAACACCACATTAAATGTGTTCAGAGACGTTGTATCTTGAAGTATTTTGTACTTAACGTACTAATTTGCTATTAAACAAAAAATAGATTTTTTGTGTTTGTTAAAACATCTTTTATTTTGTATTTCGTGTTTTGAAACTATTTCATATTGCTCGAGTAAAACATACACTAGGGGCTGTGTTGTTTGTTGTTTGTGTATGTGTCTACTACGTTTTTTGTTTATTGTTTGTGCTTGCCGTTTACTGTTTGATGTTTATTCTTTGCTTTGTTGTTTATTGTTTGTGTTATTTTAAGTTTAAAGTTGCAGTTTTCTGATATATTGCAAATTTATTTTGTTTTGTAAAAAAAATGTTAATACTACCGAGAACATACGAAATAACAATTAATATTCAAAATATATGGTGTCAAGAAAGTTGATAAGTGAAGATTGCTATAAGATATTGATGAAAATAAAATTAATTTTTTTTTTACAAGAAATGAAAAATAAATTTCACAATAACTAGAGGCTTGACATAGAGAGAGAAGAAAAAAAGGAGGAATAGGCGTGGGGGAGAGAAATATATATGACCGTGAGTATAAGAGAGATAAAGAGATCTTCGGGATTTGTTCCCTCAATTTCCAAAATAACTATTTATATATAAATATTAATTGAGAGTTATTTATGTATATCCACTATAACTTTATTTTATATTATTATTCAAAGGACCTACAAATGTATTCATTTAATAGAATGGATCTCCACTCATATAAGTCTAAATAAGGGTTGTCTAGCCAATTTTCCACTATATAATATTATATATATACACCAATCTAAATTATAAGTGTAAATGAGTTGAGCTAGTTTGATGAAACTTATAATTATTTTAGATATATAATTTACAAAAACCTTTCAATAAATATATATATATATATATTCTACAACAAAAATCACTTATTGGGAATAGATCCCAATATATACTCTATTGAGGCATTTATACATTTAGGGGCAAGAAAAATATATGTCGCTTAGTTGTGTGTCGCATTAGGTCATGGGACACTTAATATATGCCCCGTAAATTAATTCTTTTCGAGACACTTGTATATGTCAAAATAAAGTGTTTTTGAGGCACAAGTATATGACTTGTAACTATATCATTTATGTTACACAAATCATTTTTTGAGGCACTTAGTGTAGATTAGAGGACATTTATAATTGTCCCACATATACTTATAAGGACATTTTTACTATCATGTAAAAGTCTTTTTCGAGACATTTTTTGTCGCAATTAATATTTAGGATATCCTAAATCTAATAATTTGCAAGCCAAAATTTCCAGCTCATATACACGGACCAAATAGTTCATCACCATACACTTAAGAAATACATGAAAACTAAAACTTTAGATACCAAATCATCATACATAACAACATTCTGAACTTTTATTCATCAAAATTTCAAGTGCATTTGATCAACAAAGTCAACAAGTACTATGACCAATCTCCTCTTTCCAGCTAACAACATCAAATCACATTTCAGAAACATAAGATTACATTATCTCGTACTTGCATAAGTTTTCTAGCAAAAACAAAACGAGAGAACATCTTGAACAAAATTCGATTATCTCTAACACTATAGATTCTAAAAGTATTGTCCAGCTTCCGTCATATTGTAGATTGCATCAACAATAAAATCCATTAGAGATACCTGCATAAATTAGCAACAAGATAACAAGTTTAAAAACTTGCACATGGCTTGACATATCGAAAGCATTATCTGCACGGAACTTTAACATTAAAATATGGATAACTTTTCATAGCATTGGATGGAAAAATGGGAAGTGACATATTGAACAGCCACAAGGTCTTAGATGAAGAAATAATAATAAACAAAAAATCCAATCAAACCAAGCATACCGGTTTATCAGCATTGACCATCCAACCATCAATAACCTTGACTTTCTCATCAGAATCAATAATTTGAAAGCCTCATGGTACATGTTACCATATTCAGCTAATTGTTATGTAAATTATACCCATACTAAGATGCAATAGGGAATTTTATGCAATTTGATGAGCATTATGATGACAAAAACATGTAGACTATTTTACATAATAAAAATGTAAAGCTTCTGCCATAAAATATACCATTTTACTATCTCCAACAATTTGCAGTCAGTTGCAGAAAAGTTAATGAGTTCTTCAGTTGTTCAATGGAAGAACTTCAATCGGATTACTTGGAAGATAATCATAGTATAATCACTATAATAAAAAAATCAGACAAACCAAATATATTTTCTTTAACAAGTGCACAATCATGGTTAAATATTAAAATTCTTAATGCTAAAATAGATTTCTTTACTAACCTTTCATTAAACAAATTTTTTGCCATATTCTTCTTCTCCATCTTGCCGGACGAGCAATGTGCGGTGTTCTTGTATTAAACAAAAACGATATAGTTATTTGAATATCCTTCTCACAATTTATATTTTTACGAATTGTTTCCAAACTTTATAAGAAATAATAGAGGCAATATTGAGAAAAGAACAACTAATACTTGGGCCGATTATTGTAATTAGAAATTAGAACAAAGAAAACCTAATACATATTGTAATCATTAAACGGCAAATAATGGTATGAATACTACACCCGCCCGAAAGAAACAGTTCTTTTGCATTTGAAATCCATTTATATGTGAGCTTTTGCTGACTTTATTTTGAAGGCATTAGGAGGATCCCTATACATATTTCGAAATAATACAAATTAGATAATCAAAATTAAAGAGAAAACCATTCATGGAATCGTATATCCAAGAGCAATTATATTGAGTTTCACTATATTGAAGACAAATCGTACATCCATTCACAATTAGTCCAACCTAAAACAACAAAAAAAGAAAAAAGGAAAAAGAAAAGGGTGAAAATAAAATACCCCAATGAATTGAAACAGTACGGAAGAATTGTTCCAAAACAATAAATCCATACTCATGGGCGAAACTCGACGCTCTAATTCTCCGGCGATCTTCTGCCATATTCTTGTCGTTGTTGGGAAGAAAAAAGACTAATAGATTTTTATGTGAAGTAGCGTTGAGTAGGGAAGTGAAAATTGGGCTGAGCCAAAGTTTTAAAAAAACAAGAAAGGAAAGGAAGAAAAAAAACAAACCCAGCCAGAATAAAACTATAAGCGTAGTGTTCCTATAAATTTGTAAAATAGGTAAAATTTTAAGTGCCCTAATAAATAATAAATGAGGCAGTTATAAAAGGGCGAATGGCAAAGACCCATGACATGGGACTTAAATGCATTTTGGTCCACAAAAAAAACAGTCTATCAATTAAACCCATCCTCATGTATTTAGTCTAAAATACCCTCCATAATATAATTCTTATCAATTCCACCCATTATTCTCTAACTTCCTTAATATTACACATTGACCCCGAATTTAAACAAATATATCACATTAACCCCCAATTTTTTTTTCAGAAAATAATTTTTTTTCTGAAATGTTTTTATTTCCGGCAAGATTTCCGGCGTTGACCGTCGGAGACCGCCGGTCTCCGGCGTTGAATTTTTTTTTTTTTTTTTTTTAAACTTTTTTTTTCCTGAAATGTTTTTCCGGCCGGTCAACCACCGTTGACCGCCGGTCTCCGGCGTTGACTTTTTTTCTTTTTTTTTGAATTTTTTTTTTCTTAGAAAAAAAATATTTTAATTAATATTACTGTCTTGCCTACTAAATTACTGTCTCAGAAAGTAATATTACTGTTTGGGGCAGTAATAATATGAATATTATTTTCCCAGACAGTAATATTATTAATATTATTGTCTAAGACAGTTAAATTACTATTGGAGACAGTAATTTAGCATCCAAGGCAGTAATATTAATTAAAATAATTCTTTTAAAGAAAACAAATAAAAAAAAATAAAAAATCAACTAACAGTTAAATTACTGTCTCCGACAGTTAAATAACTGCTGGAGACAGTAATTTAGCAACGAATACAGTAATATTAATTAATTTTTTTTTTTAAGAATAAAAAAGTCAATTAACAGTTAAATTACTGTCTCCGACAGTTAAATAACTGCTGGAGACAGTAATTTAGCAAACAAATACAGTAATATTAATTAAAAATATTTTTTTTTAAGAATAAAAAAGTCAATTAACAGTTAAATCACTGTCTCCAACAGTTAAATAACTGTTGGAGACAGTAATTTAGCAACGAATATAGTAATAGTAATTAAAATATTTTTAAGGAAAAAAAAAAGTCAATTAACAGTTAAATTACTGTCTCCGACAGTTAAATAACTGCCGGAGACAGTAATTTAGCAGCCCAGACAGTAATATTAATTAAAAATTTTTTTAAGAAAAAACAAAAAAAAAAAAAAAAATCAACGCCGGAGACCCGGCGGTCAATGGCAGTTGATCGGCCGGAAAAAAATTTCAGGAAAAAAAAAGTTTTTCAAAAAGAAAAAGAAAAAGAAAAAAGTCAACGCCAGAGACCGGCGTTCTCCGGCGGTCAACGCCGGAATCTGGCCGGAATCTGGCTGGAATCTGGCCGGAAAAAAATATTTCAGCAAAAAAATTATTTTCGGAAAAAAAAAGTTTTGGGGGTTAATGTGCTATATTTGTTTAAATCCGGGGTCAATGTGTAATATTAAAGAAGTTAGAGCATAATGGGTGAATTGATAAGAATTAAGGTTAAAATTGGGGTCAAAATTGAAATTAGGGTTAAAATTGGTTAATTGATGAAATTAGGCTAAATTGGGGTGTAAATCATGAAATTGGAGTTGAATTGGGTTTCAATGAATTGGGGGTGCTTTTGGTATATATAAAAGGATTTTCCTTATTTGCATATAAGTTTGAATGGGCTGGATTTATTTGAATGACAAAAAAATTGGATGTCCCTCTTTTAATTAAGTGCCCTTGTCATGGGTTTTTTTGTGATTACCCCTTTATAAAAATATGTCCGAAAAACTTAAATGCCCTAGAGCATATAAATAAGAAAATTTTAGCAAGTGCTCCAAAAAACTATATTTGAGGTATTTATAAAATAATGTCTCTAAAAAAAAGTGTCGCAATATATATATATATATATATATATATATATATATATATAAATATATTTATCATAGAAAGAGGTCCTATAAAAAGGATAGTAATTTTCTTAGCAAAATTGTTTGCAGAAAATGTGGTAGAACAGGTCACTATGCTAATCAATGTTATGCTAAAGATAATTAAAAATCTTGATATTGATGATAATTTAAAAGAAACCCTTTATAAAATTGTCATGAATTCTGAGGATGATACAGATTCTAATAGATCTGATTCCTCTCAAGAATCGGATTTTTCCGATGATATCTCTACTAAGAGTAATGAATGTAATAATTGTGCTCTTGGTAACAAGATAATCGTGTTGAAGATGAATATTAATATATATATATATATATATATATATATATATATATATATATATATATATATATATATATATATATATATATATATATATATATATATATATTAATTAGACAAAAATCATTCCATTTGATTTAAATACCGGATAAAATAAAATAATTGATAATAAAACATTAAATAAGGAAATGGATATTAAAAATATGATACATCATTATATAGAAATGTTGCAACTATCTCGACCAACATACTCGCGTCCTTCATGCAAAATTTAGTTATCAAAATGGGGTTTGAAAGCGAGTAACTTGCACATTGTAAATTTTTCATATACAGAGCTACACATTACTAAAACATAAATCATCTAAAAGTATAATAAATAAATATAATTTATATTAAATTAACTTGATAAAAAAATACTTCATCAAAGTCCATAGTAAAATTATCATAAATTATATCAGGCTAATTTACCTTAAATGTTGCTTTATATCATTACCATATAATACAAACTTAAAATCCAAACAATATGTTTTAGTATTACAATTAGCATTTCAAATTATGCATATGCTTTTCCATTTTATTATTAAAATATACCTTCATTAATCAAATGATGTATAATTATATTACCAAAAAAAAGTTAAAACGAATTCAAATCAAATATATCACATTTGTTTAAAGAAAAATTCAAATCAGACATTAATTAAATTTCGAATTTTAAATGCAAAAAGTAAGAAAAAAGGAAAGACACATGGTAATTATTAGGATCATTAACTATAATGAAATAAAAATAAAAATTCGCCACTGTCTATAAGAAAATAAAATAAATCAACATTACAGAATTATGAATCATTGACTTACAATATAACCGATTTTGTCTAGTTAAAAATAGCAAATGAAATTCCACGTAGGCAATACGTAGGACGACACATAGACATTCCACATGGGGATTCTAGGATGGGACAAATGTCATGTACGACACGACACACAAACAATACTGATGTAGATTCTACGACGAGAGAAATGTCATATTCTTAGGCCATTAGTATGACGATGGAGTTTAAATTTATATATCATATAAATAGTTCGAATTTTTATTTTTATTTTTATTTTTTAAATAAAAAGTAGTCATATATTTACATATCAAAGCAAGGGAGCGACTTTGTCACGGACTTGAACCTCGATCAAGTAGAGTGCGGTGAATAATTACAAATAATTGAGACTACCCCAATTTATACAACTCCACCTTCTCAATGGATGGTGGTGATCATTTTCATCTAATGGCCAACGATCTCCTACCAAATATATACAAAGGAAGATCTTATAAGGATGTCTACATTAAATAGAGGATTCTAGAAAATTTCTATAATTCTCTAAGTATCTCTACAATTGGGCCTAGTTGGGTCATCTTCCATTGAGTTTGGTTGGAAGATCAACGTTAGCCCCTTCACTTCATGAAAAGATGGGTGTCCCGTGACAAACTACAAGGTTTCATAGTACATCTAGAGTAGTTTAACGACAAATCCTTACACAAAAGATCCTTAGGAAACAGAGGGCTAGAATCAAATAACAAAAAGGTATCTGCTTCCAAAGTTGCGCCCTTCTTAGTTTAAGTAGTCAGCCGCGCTATTAAGCTTCCGATACCAAAAGTTCATTGTGACTTTCTCAAAGCTAGCCAACATTCTCCACGAATCTACCATTAGAGTTTGGAGGCTGTTGTGATGTTGATCATTTTTGTTCATAGGGAATAAGAAAGCTAGAATCAGTTTCAATTACAAGTTTATTAATTGCAAGTTCCTTTACAATTTTAAGACTTTCACATAAAGCTCAAACTTCGGCTTTATTATTCGTAGCAAATCCAATATTTTTCAAGAAGGCAATGATCATATCTCATTTACAGTCGCGTATCGCACCACCAATTCTTAAATTAATTTGATATAGCAGAACCGTCAATTCATGTTCAATTTAAACAATTCGTTAGGGGGTGGTTGCCAAGTTAAAGCGTAGATGGAGCGTCAACAACTTTCTCCCTTTTAACGATGTATTGATCAACATTGTTCCGTATAATATAAGTATATGTAGGAGTATGTTTAAGATAAAATTATTGGTGAAGTTCCATATTTTCTAAAACAACACAACCATTTTATTACACAGATCAGATTCGTTAGTATTTATTTAAAAGGACGCAGAAGTTTGTATTATCTTTTTTGGAATATTAGGGAGTTTATTTCAAATTGGTTGACAGACAAGGCAAGGCAATGTTGGAATTGAAAACACAAAAGTGTATTT
Source organism: Erythranthe guttata (assembly GCF_056151865.1). Taxonomy (NCBI): domain Eukaryota; kingdom Viridiplantae; phylum Streptophyta; class Magnoliopsida; order Lamiales; family Phrymaceae; genus Erythranthe; species Erythranthe guttata. Next base: position 13,749,550 of record NC_142538.1, on the reverse strand, counting down.
TGTATTTGTCAAAATTTAAAGTGAATAAGAATTTGAACAAAGGCTACCTCTAGTTTTGGTAGACACTTTTCTTATTACTATTTCTTAATTAAAAATATGATTACATGGAGTCTCTTTATATAGAGAACTTACGTAATACCAAAAGACATTCTTGAGAAAACAAAGACATATTCAAAGATAATAAATATCCAATTTTCCAGGATATAGAATTTTTAATTTCTAGAAAATATAATTTCAAAGCATTAATATTATCAGACAATGGAGAGAAAAATGGAAATTAATTTAAGGATTTATTTTGCAGATAGGGCAGACATTCTGAGTCCAAAGCATGACGTTTAAATACAAAATCAGCTGTAGGGAATTTTATGATGGCCAACTACCATATAAAGAATTTAAGTTTTGGAATTACACTGAGTTTCCAATACACTGATACATAAGAGTTGGATACTATTGAGGTTTTGGGAGCTCAAGAGCCATAAATAAGCACTCTTGAGAGAAAACTGGTCAGTATTCGTTCATACCGGTTGAATCGAGTCATCACATTCATTTCGATGTATGTCGATCGGTGGCATAATTTTATTTATTTATAATAAAATGCGGAAAAAATGTCTAAATGTTATCTATATTCCAGGTTTTTTGAGCTATGGTTGATGAGATTAACATTAAAAATTTCTCAATCCATTCGTACCACACATTATTTTCCAAAACAAAAAACAACAATTTTTATAGAAGTATCGAATACGACATTTTTTTTTTCGTAGGGAAGAAGAGTCACTAATTAAGAATATGGAGATTTTTAACCCCTAGTTCACCATCAGTAGGTTGGCAAACCAGGTTCCATCTCATTAAACTTTTCTGATATGCCTAATTAGGTCAGTTCAATGGGCCTACAATTTATTTATCTAATGGGCCGTGAGCCTTATTTAGAAGACTATTACTACGAAAACTTAATCACCTTCAAATAAGGTTTGTGCCTGACTATTTAACCTCGGCCCAATCGACAAAGTATAAATAACGGTTTAATTCATTTGTTAAGGGTACGTCCTATTATCTGAGCAAGACGAAAATTTGTATTCTCTCAACTACCTCTACTATCCGCACGTCTGACTTGAGCATCGGAGGGGTTTCCGGCAGGTCAACCACCGATCTAGTTCATGTGTTCTCTGTTCGCAGGTATCTTAGGATCATATAACTCGTGAGCCAGTGATCCACTTTGCTTCCCAGTTCATCCTACATCAATTACTTAAGGTGATATAATTATAGCATCATTATTTTCCTTTTAGAAATTATTTATACTTATTATCATAGTAGTTAAACTCGCGAGATACCGCGATATATATCGCGAGACGGTACGGTCCCAATCAAAACGATACAACTCATAATATGTATCGGCTATGCATAAATACCATTGAATATCGCGAGATATCGTATCGTATCGCCATATCACGATACGATACGATATTTAGGATATTAGTCAAAATATTAAAAAAAATTAAAAAAAAAAATAAAAAAAGGTTAAAAATCAAAAAATAAAAGAAAAAAAGAAGAAAATGAAATATTCACATTATCAGAGCTTGAAAATGAATTTCAATATTATTTAATATTTTTTTTTACATATATTAGATCCAAGAAATTTACTCACCAAGTTTTATATTGATAAGAGAAAATAGAAAAATGCCAAAGTTGGAGTTGATGAAGTTGAAGAGATTGATGAACATGAGGATGAAGACACTCGTTTGAAATTGGTGTATGAAAAAAATTTAAGTTACATTGATCTTGAAGATTATGAGTGATAGATTAGTTTTTTACAAATTAGCGATCAAAATTTGAACTTTGTTGATGTTATTTTTATGAGCAGTTATGACTTCTGTCCTATTTTATGATATATTTTATGATAGATTATTTTTTTTAAGAAATTAGGAATGAGTGGTTTGATTTTAAAACATTAAATTTTACATTTTTATAGTATTTTTATTATGTAGATATATATATTTTATTATTTTTAATAGTTGGTTAAATATCGTACGATACGATAACGATACGATACGATACACGGAGGAAAACGATACGCCGATATTTTCCGATTCGATAACCATGCTTATTATACATATAAAATAGAAAACCAAACTTGCTTGCATTGGTGATCAAAAGCTCGTGTGAGACAAGGTGATGAGCTTGAGCTTCAACAAATATAGGCTCACATGAGCTCGGCTAGAGCTCGAGCTCATAGAAATTTACTTGAGCTCGAGCGTACCCGACTCAAGCTCGACTCGTTTACACACACCATACATGTACATTATAACCACCCACTCTTAAACACCCACGTGCATATATGTCTTAGATTGTGTATTTCACCAGGTTTAGGATCTATAAAACCATGAATCAGTTGAACGAGAATTAATCATTTTAGTAGTTATTATTTATATTAAATTCAAGCAACTACTTAAAGATGTCGATCGCCTCCTCAACACAGAAAAATTAGAAACTATGAAGAGCAAATCAACAATTACCAGGACAAATAAAAAATACAAGCTTAGCCAAATAATTTTTTTTTCCATGACAACAACTCCATAACAAGAAATCTTAAGAAGATCCAAATGTAATATACTGACCGATAAATAAGAATCAAATTGTTTCAACCGTTTTACTTGATTAAAAAAGAGAAGCACCGAATCCAATAATCAAAGCATTGCTTCTACAGGAATGGTGGGAGTATCACCCATCGTCGAGGATATCTCGGTCTTCCATCTTTCCCATCAAATAGCTGCAACAAATTATACCAAACGTCAACTACGAAAAAAAAAATACTTTCCAATGTTTATGAGTACAGACTGCAGATAATACATACATATATATATATATATATATATATATATATATATATATATATATATATAGGAGCGGCTAAAACAAATACCATTTTTTTCTCACTTCAATACCATCAACATAAAAAATTAAAATAAATAGGTAGTGACATTATTACCATTAATGAAAATCAATACCACAAAATTTGTGTGGTATTGATTTTATCAAGGGTATTAAAATCATTACCTATTTATTTTCTATTTTTTCTGTTGGTGGTATTGAAGTAAGAAAGAAACGGTATTTGTTTTAGCCGTCCCCTATATGTATATATATATATATGTGTGTGTGTTACCTTCTTGAGACGACGGTGTTTGGCGAGGGCCCAGTTAGTCATAATGGCAGCAGCGACAGCCATGAAAACGTAACCTGCAACAGTCTGCGTGGCAACATTGAAGCCAAGCCACTGATAAATCTCGGTAGTATAATTCGCGCACGTAACAACGTTGAACAAGAATCCACGCGGGATTTGGTACCCACCCCCCTCACTGCCCCGAAGATTCCTCAACAAAATGTGGCAATAGAAATTCGAAACTTGGCAAAGAACCCCCAAACCAAATCCAATCTTCATTTGCAGATCGCTCACGGGCGTGTAGAGCGGATGGTTCACGTAGTAAGCAATCCACGCGCCGAAAGTCCAGTAGTAAGCGCAGTTCCGAAACACATTCGAAAGCGGTGACGTGGCGTGGCTGAAACGGTGCACGAAAAACGTCTCCATTATACGCTTGAAGTAGTGGAAGCACCAGTAGTAAAGGGCGTACGTTTGAACCGGGTGGATTGTCGCGCGCTCTCCTTTGTATCCGAAAAAGTTGTACACCGGGTAATAGTAATAGAAGATGGGATAGAGAAGAAGCGGGCCCAAATACTCAAAGAAGAAAAGAGTGCTGTAGTTGACTTGTGTGCCGAGGTCTTTGAAAACTACGGTTAGCTCGTCTGCGTTTCCGTCGGTATATTCCTTGAGATTCTTTTTGTAGTTGAGGACAGTTGGCCTTTGCTTCGATCCAGGTGGCAGAGGAAGTGTTAGTCGCTGTCTCGAGGGATAGAATTTTTTGGCTGTAGACAGATTTTTTAAAGAAAAAAATATGATCATCTGTCGTGTATGCATAGTGGATGAACGACAAAATCAAGAAATAAATAAGGACGAACAATTTGAATCAAGATTGTACACATGATTGTTTTAGTTCATACCAACAGCTTCTGTAATTGATAGGAATGGTGAATTCTTAGAGTGGGTCGTGTAATAATTAAGGAAAATATATTTCCTAATTAATTAAGACGAGAAATTGTCTGATTTAAAGTCTAAAGAGAAGATAAACGACAAACGCAATTGATTAAGAATCTAGTAAAGGGCATATTTTCTGCTCGAAATTTACGCTATAAGATAAAGATTTATGCGGAGCAAATTTAAACTTCAAAAAGAATTTCTCGAAAGTGAAAAAGCTACTCAAGAAAGACTCACAGAAACTATCTTTTATGCAATATGTAGTATTGCTAAGGAAGTGTCAAATGATTGAAACACACAGTTCAAATTACTTATCGCTTTACTGCAAATTAATTGACGATTTTATGTACGAACCATAAATAAACCGATGTTCCCTACCCATATCCAACAATCGAAAAATCGTATTTCGGCATTTATAAAATAAAGCCCACAAAGTCTCTAATCTGACACGTCACAGGTGCTTGGTGTACCACAAGTCACAATTAATCTAATAATCAATTGGTATTTTTGGTGAAAAGTTACTGTAGCAGTCATATTCGAGAATAATCTCAGAGTTCGCATTGCTCATCATTCGATAACTACTTACTAAAAACCACGTACAACAATTAGTAGACGCTTCTAAATGCTTTCAATTGTAGGAAGCTATCATCATCGTAAGTTTTTTAAAGATGACATCGAGTGTTTTACACTATTGTTCCGAACCTCAACTTTACGACCCCTTGTTCGTCCAATTGCCCATAGTTCATTGTACATTAAAGGCCCGATTGTCCATCTTGACTTGTACCAAACATATGATGAAATCATGTTTCGAAAACAAAAATTCCCATGAAATCTTTCTTAGATTTACTGTAGGTAAAAATTCCCTTGTGTTTCTCAGAGCTAATCTTTTTGGACATTTTTTTTAGTAAACAAATCCACTTACTAAATCATTAAACATAAACACGAGCAAAAAACATTGGCTGATAGCTGATGTTAATAAACAAATGCACCTTGTACTCGTAAATGCGGAACAAGACGATAAGATTCAACTCTCCAAATGAATCGACAAAAAAAAAATAAAAAAATTATAACTTACTCCGCTTATGAATGGCGTCCTGCAGATCAGCCACAGAAGCCTGCAAAATAAAACCAAATCACAATCTAAATCACAGAATCCAACAAAAGTAGCAAAATCCGCAGTTCAAACCCAGGCGTGTAAAAAACATACGGAATCGAATTTAAGAAAAAAAAAAAAAAAAACATACGGAATCGGTGAGGTTGAGGCCGCCCTTGATGAGTTCTCGGCCGCTACGAGTGGTGACGAGAACCTTCATCTTTGTTCTTCGTCTTCTTGTTGAGCTTCAAGATCTATAGCTATGAGAAGAAGAAAAAAACGAGATGGATGGGGTTTATGATTTAAATTATAAACTATAGAGCAATTAATATGGGGGTTGGGTTGGGTTGGGTTGGATTGTAGTTGGGGGTTAGATGAGCCTAATTATTTTGATTTTTGTACCGATAAACCACCACTACCTTACTATCTAATCTATCACTCTCTACATTATTCAATTCTCTCTACACCGGCTCTTTTTATTTATGACCTTTGTAACCGATAATAATTTCCCTAACTATCAATTGTTCAAACATCCCTCTTCTGGTAAACCATTAAAATTTTAACTTTATTACTCCGAATGTGCAGTTATATTAGTACACTTATGAGTTCTTTTTATTTTTCCCAAAATCTAATCTTCGTACTGCCCCAACTATTGGCGGAGCCATAATTTTATATTAGGGTGGGGCTAAAGTTTACGGGTATTCGGGGGCAGTGTCCCACATTTATATTTAGAAGCTAGTCATAAAATACATCACAAAATAAATAAATATAATGGTCAAGATGTAATTATTGTAGCTCGTTGAACTACGATTGGGTGGGCTAAAAATGAGTTGATTGGCTATTCGATTAAACAACATTAAAATAGCAGTAAAAAATATTGAGTGTGTGTGGGGCTTCAGCCCACCCAACACTCTACATAGCTCCGCCCCTGCCCCCAACTCATCGTTTTCTTCACGTTGCTTATGAGATAACCAGTTTCGATTCTCCGGGATATCATATATATCATTACAAAACTGACTCTCCCAGCAAAAGGAAATCTCTGAAAAAGTGATAGCAAAAAGATAAAAATAATATATATTTTATTTCTCCAAAATCAACTCCTCCGGATTGAAAAGAAACGAGAATCGAGTGAAGTCTAATTTTGGACAACTAATCAACTCTTGATGCAAAATAATCCTCCAAAAAAGGAAGAAAATAATAAACAAGTTGTTGTGATAATGGAGATGATGATGAGTGATGTGATACCTATTTTATTAACTAAATAAAAATATAAAACTAATACTTTACTATATAAATAAGTTAAAAAAAGTAAATGAAAATATTTTGTGCTACATTTATCCCTCAAACAATTTTTTTATCGTAAATATCTCTTAAATTTTATTGGATTGAATAATTGAAAAATAATTCAATTAATTTATCAATATTTTTCGATTTCTCTCTCTCTCTCTCTCTCTGAACAACATCAGTAACATAAGTATAGTCATATTCGAATATGACTATTGTTGAATATGACTGTAGTCATATTCGAATATGTTCTATCTTATTGTTTCATGTTGACTTGTAATAACAAGATTCAAATTATGATTTTGTGTGTGAATGTTGATTGGATTGTTTTCGTCAATCTTCGTTGTCGTTTTTTTTCTTTCTAGATAGAACAACAGCAGTAACATGACTCTAGTCATATTCAAATGTAACTATTGTTGAATATGATTGTAGTCATATTCAAATATGTTCTATCTTATCGTTTCAAGTTGACTTGTAATAATAAGATTCAAATTGTGATTTTTTGTGTGGATGTTGATTGGATTGTTTCGTAAATAATAGGCAATCCTCGTTCTTTTATATAATTTGGTAAACATGACTATACACACTATATAATCCAATTTTTTTAAGTTGAAAATGTAAAAAAACGCAATATACAGAGAGAATATGACTACAGTTGATATAGTCATATTCAACTATAGTCATATTCGGCGTAGTAAACCTGTCGAGGAATTTTTTTTTCAATTTTTTGCTTAATAAAGTTAAAAAAATATTTTTTTTAAAAAATTATTAAAAAAAAATGCTAAATAATATCCGAAATAATAAAAATAAAAAATAAAAAAATCAATTTTTTTTTATTTGGTAGCAGATTTTTAGGAATTAGGAAAAAAAAAAAAGAATAATTGAGACAAAATGTACTAATTAATATAAGGGTAGTATTGGGAGTAAAATTTCTAGAGAGTTATTACATAGAAAGATTTAAGGGCGAGACATATCATCATTTATTAGCGATAGAAGGGGCTTATCGCTAATGAACCCTTTTATCAATCCACTTTATTACTTGAAGATAATATGTGCACTTGTGTGCTGATATTTGCTCCAACAATGTTCAACAACAACAAGATATTATATCATACTCTCTTGTCTTTCTTGAGCACAACGTACACGTTCGATCGAAGTAAAAGACCGAAGATCTGATTTGTCGGAATTTATCAATCACACTAAGGCCTCATTTTTGTGCTAAGATAAGATTAACCAAGATAAAATTAAATAAAATCTAATGAAATTCAATTATATTATTGGACATTCGACGATCCAATAAAAAACATACCTAGAAGGCAAGATTGATAACATAATATTTGCGGTTCGACCCGACAAGTTATTGAGGATATCAAACATCCAATTATTTAGGTAATCATGACTATTCTCTCCAACCAAATGAGACCTAAGAGTATAATATTTATATTAATCATTTAACAAGATGACGATGGGCATAAATATACGTGGATCGATTCAGTACTGTAATACGATGTGCACATCTCGAAATTCAAAATGAATCAAGGACAAAAGAAGCACTCTAAACTGTTCGATTCAATTTCATCAAATGAAACGAAACGAAAATTACATTTCGATATGAATGTCAACTCAGTTAAAATAGAAAAAAAAAAGATTATTTTTTTTTTAATTCGTCACTTTTATACTTATTCTAATTGTTAAAAAATTCCTCATATTATTTTTTGTAGCAAAACCCCCCATATATATGATTCATTTTTTAAACAAACCAACCCTAAAAACTCCCAATATAATTTAGAGGAACGTGCGTTAAAAAAAAATGTACGACAAAGAAAAAAATGAAAAACGAAAAACAATAACACAAGAGTATTTTTTTTCAATTCACTCTTACAAAAGACGTTGGTCACATTCTTGAGACAAAAGAATGTTGTGCTTAGATAGAGAACATAAAAATTAGGGTCTCTTGGGGATCAGGGCAAATGAGGAAAACACAGATGAGACTGCCGAGAAAACGAATGCGAAGAAGAGAAGGCTTGCCGATCCATTCGCCTTGTTTAGAAAACCCGAATAACGGCCCGACGAATGATTCAAATCCACCGTCAGTCCAAAACCTGCCGCTGCTCCTGTTGCCAACATGTAAGATAATACCTGCATCGATCGCGTGCAAACATATTTATATATTTTCTGTTTATGTTTTCACAAGTAAAAAAAATCCTTACGAGTGACGACAACAAAAAAGAACTATTAGTGTATTATAAACTTTAAGTGATATATTTTAATATAACATTCCATTTTATTTTTCATAATTTAGATATTTGAAAGGCAAAAAAAAATTAAATTTTGTGTACCTTGTCACCATAGAAGTCAATGAGAAGCCACCCATCAAGGCCAGATTGATATCCAGCGGTCAGATGAGATATTTTGAATCCAATTTGAGTGAATGTATATATGATTCCAATTATACCACTGGCAAACATGTAGCTGCATGCACGTATACAGTACACCAAAACAAACACAAATTAATTATATCGATGTTGTCTTTTTATTTTGTCTATTTAATTTTAATTTAATTTTCAATTATACTTTAAATGTTAATTTGGACGATAAATATCTATTCGCACCTGTAAGCAGAGAAGTCGTTGAACTTGTAGCCCCGGATAGTGTTGGTACCGATTAAGATGACAGAAATGAGTAGGGCAAGAAATGTAAGCACCCGAAGGACAAGTGCAATTACCGGCGACGGTGGAGTCTCTCCGGTGGATGGTCGGGCGGCGGCGGCGGTTGTGGTTGGTAGGCCGGCGGCTGGGGTCGGTGGCGGGGCCATTCTCCAATTAGACGACGGATGGTAGTTTTGTATTTGTATATATATCTCGGTAGGTATATATATGTGCTGATTAATAATTGTGTTGGTTGGTTAATTATATATTTCGGTAGCTCTATTTATAGAGAGTTATTTGTTTAGGTACTTTTGGATATAACCTGGTTTAGGACTAATATCCATACTAGGAAGAACTCAACTAGAATGTGGGGATGGTTTACTTTGAATATTTCTCCCAACTATATAGTATATACATACAAGTGAGTGAGTGGGTGGCATGCAAGGCTTTTGCTGGGGTAAATTGCAAATACCACCCCTGTATTATCTCTAATTGTCAAATACCCCCCTGTGAAGAAAAAAACTCTCAAATACCCCCTTGTGTTATCGAAGTCAGAGCATCGAGACCCCTAGAGGCAAATCGTGTCACTCACTCGCGGATTGTGCGATTTTTAATAGTATTTTTAGGGTGAAATATCATAAATACCCCTTTATAAAATAAAAAATAACCTTGTTGGTTAAATTATGAATAACCTAAATTTATAGGACCAAATTGTAATTTCCAGAATTCAAAATAATAATTTGAACAAATATTATATGTCATTAAAAAAAAGAAAAAAGGAAAAAAAAATCATTGTCTTCTTCCCGTTCCCCACCCCCCAAACCCCAACCCCGACCCCAAGTTCAGCACCATCACCTCCTCTTCTGCAATCCACATACCAGACCCGAATCCGCACAACCCGAGGCTAACCCCAGCCCCAATTACAGCAACGGCCTACCTACAACATCTTCAAACGATTTCTCTCGATGGTGACGAGTTTGACGGTCGAACCTGCTAGTCCAGCAATTGCATCTTTTTGTTCTTTTCTCTTCTCTTGCTCGCCTTGTGGCCGCCACCGCCGTCAAAATAGGACATTGTGTGAAGGTTTGGGGCACGTGTAAAGTTTATTGATGGAAACTAAAATTTCAAAGATGTTGTGGGCGATAGATCTGGAGAAGATGATGGTGGTGGTGAAGGAGGGGTGAGATGGTGGTGGTGGTGAAGGAGGGGTGAGATGGTGGTGAGCAGCGATAGATCTACAATTATATTTTATTTTGGTTTAAATATATTTTTTTATTTTTAATATTTACAAAATAAAAAAATATATAATATCTATAAAATTATAATATAATTTATTAATTGCTGAAAAACTCCTTAGGGTATTTTTGTCATTTTATCTTCAGTCAATGCCTAAAATCACAAAAGGTGCAGTGTGCTTCGAAAATATTAACACAATAGGGTATTTGTAAATTTTTTTTTCACAGGGAGGTATTTGACAATTAGAGATAACACAGGGGTGGTATTTGCAATTAGCTCCTTTTGCTGAATTACTTTATATGTTTATGGGAAATTCTATGCTACACCTGGTATAAACTCAATGGGATATGCTCCTATCATCGTTAATTTTGCAAGATTAAATCTCGACCCTAGGAAAATAACATAAATAGTGTTACAATTAATGAATCATTTACCAAATTAGCCTTGGATTATTTTTTTATAAAACCAATATAAAGATTAACATTAAATAGTCTAATTTACCCCTAACTATATTTTAGTGAATAATTAATTTAAATATGTTTTAAAATTCGAGCCGGGTCAACTCAGTAACCCAATTTCATTTGATGAATAATTGCCCAAAATTACATCAGCTGGGAGATGAACTTTGGACAACTTGGGCACATTAACTTATAAAATCACTTGTAACAATCATTTTATATATTGGTAAGACACAATATAAATTATTAATAAATATAAGTATTTAAACAATGTTAAATAGAATATTAAATGTGATGTCATTATTATTAAATAATATTGAATAAATTATTAACAAACTTAATATAATAAAATTTAAAAAATGTAACGAACTGCAGTTCAATATCTCAAAACATCTATTATTAATTATATAATAATAATAAACTTCACTATTGAAAAGTATAAAGAATACTCAATTAAATATAAACATATGCATCGCTTAATACAAGCTCACTTAGGTTATTAAATCAATAGTGTGACAAATCCGAATAAAAAGTAAAATAAGATGTTTATTTAGGAAAACATAGATCTAACTCAATGCAATTAGTTTTCTTACTTTAAAATAAAATTATATACTCAAAATACTATATTGTGATTTTTTTTTAATATTTAGTTTAACCAAATAGTAAGATTTGAATTGATTAAGCTCAAATCCTTTCAATTAGTAAACATTAATAAAAGATTTGAATCAATTAAGCTCAAGGTTCTAAAAAGCTCTTATCGGGTTCACGACGGTTAGGGACCGCCACACAATTAAGTTTAGTGTAATATATTTCTAAATATTATTTGTAAATACTCAATATATATATATATATATATATATATATATATATATATATATATATATATATATATATATATATATATATATATATATATATATATATAAACTATTTAAACATGATTCTATTCTATCATTTATATATTATTATATTCTAATTACTCATCACATAACAAAAATTTAAAAATAATAAGATCATAATACAATAAAAGATTTTTGCAAAGTACAAATACTATGCAAATCTTTCGCATCAACAATTAAAATAAATATAATAAAGCATAAACTCATGTTTTTGGTTATCGCCAAATTCTTCCTTCTTTCGAGTTACGAGTTTTGCGGTAGTACTTGGTTTGGAAGCTGAAAGAATTGGAAAAAATAAAAAAGAAAACCTAGTTTCATTTTAATTTAAACTTAAATTAAAAAAGAAAAACCAATTTATTGACCGATATATCGGTTTGACACGCCACAAATTAAACTACCTTGTTGTCCAAAAACCGATATTCCAAACCGCCTCAAAATAAATCGTAAAGGTTTGTAACCAATAGCAATATGGCGGCCGATATATCGACCGCCACAACCGTTATTTAGAACACTGATTAAGCTTAATAATTGACAAGAATATATATATTAATTAAAGTAACTATTTATAATTAAATTCTAATATCTTTTACTTCAGTTTTATCATAAAAAATAATAAATTTAATTCCTAATATAAGTAAGAATCAAATCGTAAGATTTGAATCGATTAAGATGAAGTCCGTTCAATTTGTAAATATTTTTCAAAGATTTGAATCGATTAAATTCAACCATTGACAAGAACGTATTAACCGAGTTAACTATTTATAATTAAAGTCTAATATCCTTTAAATTAATTTTAACAAATATTAAAAATAAATTTAATTGGCAAAAATAGTAAGAATCAAATCGTAAAGCGTGCGATTTAATCTAACCATAATATTTGAATCGATTAAATCTTACGAGTTTTACAAATTAAATTTTATTATTTTTAATGATAAATTTGAATGAAAAAATACTAAACTTTAACTATACATAGTTACTTCGATTAATACGTTATTGTAAATTGTTGCGTTTAACCGATTCAAATATTTGAATATTGTCTACGAATTGAAATGACTTGAGCTTAATCATTTCAAATCTTTGAATATTGTTTTCGAACACATGAGCTTATTGATTCAAATCTTAAGATTTAATTAGGTCTTACAATTTATGATTCAATCAAATTTCAAATTCTTTTAAAATTCATTTTTAAAATACACGAGTTGATCCGCATTTTCTTAGATTTTTAAAATTTATTATATATAGATTTGTTAATATAGGATATTTTTTTGGGATTATTTTAGATACCCCTCATATAAAAATTATATATAACTAACTATCAATGGGATTACACCCTAGTGCAAATCCCCTCCATTTTGAAATTAATTTGACATACCCCCCTCGCCCACCCTGAAGTACCTAAAATGCCATTTTAAAATTATTCCTTCTAAAATTTGAGATGTTAACAATATTATAACTATCAATTATATTGAGCAAGTTATAGTTGATAGGGGAATTAGTTGATAGAATCTCACTTTAGCCTATATAGGCTATATAGGCTAAGCCCATATATATATATATATATATATATATATATATATATATATATAACTATTTAAACATGATTCTATTCTATCATTTATATATTATTATATTATAATTACTCATCACATAACAAAAATTTAAAAATAATAAGATCATAATACAATAAAAGATTTTTGCAAAGTACAAATACTATGCAAATCTTTCGCATCAACAATTAAAATAAATATAATAAAGCATAAACTCATGTTTTTGGTTATCGCCAAATTCTTCCTTCTTTCGAGTTACGAGTTTTGCGGTAGTACTTGGTTTGGAAGCTGAAAGAATTGGAAAAAATAAAAAAGAAAACCTAGTTTCATTTTAATTTAAACTTAAATTAAAAAAAAAAAACCAATTTATTGACCGATATATCGGTTTGACACGCCACAAATTAAACTACCTTGTTGTCCAAAAACCGATATTCCAAACCGCCTCAAAATAAATCGTAAAGGTTTGTAACCAATAGCAATATGGCGGCCGATATATCGACCGCCACAACCGTTATTTAGAACACTGATTAAGCTTAATAATTGACAAGAATATATATATTAATTAAAGTAACTATTTATAATTAAATTCTAATATCTTTTACTTCAGTTTTATCATAAAAAATAATAAATTTAATTCCTAATATAAGTAAGAATCAAATCGTAAGATTTGAATCGATTAAGATGAAGTCCGTTCAATTTGTAAATATTTTTCAAAGATTTGAATCGATTAAATTCAACCATTGACAAGAACGTATTAACCGAGTTAACTATTTATAATTAAAGTCTAATATCCTTTAAATTAATTTTAACAAATATTAAAAATAAATTTAATTGGCAAAAATAGTACGAATCAAATCGTAAAGCGTACGATTTAATCTAACCATAATATTTGAATCGATTAAATTTATTATTTTTAATGATAAATTTGAATGAAAAAATACTAAACTTTAACTATACATAGTTACTTCGATTAATACGTTATTGTAAATTGTTGAGTTTAACCGATCAAATATTTGAATATTGTCTACGAATTGAAATGACTTGAGCTTAATCATTTCAAATCTTTGAATATTGTTTTCGAACACATGAACTTAATTGATTCAAATCTTAAGATTTAATTAGGTCTTACAATTTATGATTCAATCAAATTTCAAATTCTTTTAAAATTCATTTTTAAAATACACGAGTTGATCCGCATTTCCTTAGATTTTTAAAATTTATTATATATAGATTTGTTAATATAGGATATTTTTTGGGATTATTTTAGATACCCCTCATATAAAAATTATATATAACTAACTATCAATGGGATTACACCCTAGTGCAAATCCCCTCCATTTTGAAATTAATTTGACAGACCCCCCTCGCCCACCCTGAAGTACCTAAAATGCCATTTTAAAATTATTTTTAAACCCTAGCCAACTCACAGCCGTCTTTCTCTTTCTCTCTCACTCTCAGATTCAATCCGCCCCCACAGATCTCCAACCGGCGATATTGCTTCCTGGAGCCATAAATCTCTCTGCGGTGGTCAAAATTTGATTAACTGTCGTTGGATTCCTCTCGTCGAGCTCTTTTTTTTCTTCTTAGTGGTGATTTCATTCAGTTCGGAGTACTCGATCTATTTCTGCAATTGTTTTACCAGCGAAGTGTATTTCGACGACGGTGGGTCTTGCCGAACGGGTAGTTTGTGTTTCGACAGTCAGAATTTGACAGGCTACCCACCGTTGGATTCCTCTCGTCGATATCTTCTTTTTTTATGGTAATTTTGTTCAATTTTTCATTGTGAGATTTGATTGAGTAATGTTTTTCATTGCATGTGCGGAACATTGGGTGGTTGGCGGCGGCTAGGGTTTTGGTAGGAGGTGCTTGAGGTGAAGAGTGCGGTTTGGTCTAAAATTCGTACAATTTCGCATCTATGGCCTCTCTTTCTCTCTATCTCTCAAATCTCTTAGTGTTTGTCAATTTTTGAGTGTCTTGATTTTTCTTCCATTTTTGTTTATTTGCACTAAAATAATTTTTTTGTTTGTTTTGATTTTGCAATTGCAGATTAATGAAAGCCGTTGATCCTATCCTTGAAGGTGTCAAAAAATTTGGTTGATGTTACATATGTTTCAAGTTACAGCGGTCTACAGACTGTATTTACACTACTGTACATTACTATAAATTACTAGTTACAGATAGTAACATGTAGTTACATATGCATATATTTGTGTATTTTCGATTTGTATTTGTTGTTTATGACGTGATTTATTATATAAATATTGAAATTGTAAATTTTTGTTGTTCGGGTTTATGAATTTCTTTTGTATAAGCCGATATTCGTGTGTGCATAATTGGTAGACTAAAAATTTGGGGTAAAAAGAAAGAACATAACTACGAATGACTATAGTTTACTACAGTTACATGTAGTTATTTTTCAGTACAATAAACATATCGATTTTGAAAAAAAATAAACAAAAAATAAAAAAAAAGGTTGTAAAAAAAATAAAAATAAAATAAAATAATATAAATAAATAAATCAGTGGAAATGCTAAATGCAGGCCAGAAATGCTGAATGCAGTTTGGCCAAAAATTGCATATAAGAGCATTATAGTACTTTCGCCTCTTCAGGGGTATGCCCAAGGATGGTTTTCCTTTGGGATTATCCCTACTTTATTAGACACCTAGGGGGTTGTATAAAATAAGTCCATATTTTTAATATGTAATAATAATTATACGAGAATTAGTAATTTATTTAACATTATTTATATATTTTTTATAATCATTATACATTGTAGCGTTGTAATACATATGCTAATGGTTAGGTATTTTCAAATAATGTGTTGTGTCTTAATGGTAAAATATTTGTGTATGCTTGAAGTGGATTACAAGATCGAATGCTAGAGAATGCATTTTTTTATGGGTGGTTCAATGATTTTTACGAATAATGGTATAATTGACTTTACAAATTCAGCAATAATAAATTTAAAATTTATAAAATAAAAGGGGTACAAAAGACATATTGCATAAAATTTATTAGTTATATTTTTAAATATTAAAAATTTGTAATAAATTTAAGAGACATATCTCATATAAGTTGTGTTGTTGGAATCTCACCCTAAACAAACAGTAATATTATATATGGTGTTTATTAGGGATGACAATAGGGCGGGTATGGGGCGGGTTTTGCAATCCCCATCCCCGCCCCGCTATGAAAATCCCCATCCCCGTCCCCGTAAAAAATCCCCACGGGTATTAAAAGAATCCCCATACCCGCCCCATAAAATCCCCACGGGTATCGAGGCGGGTTAGAATCCCCGTCTATTTTTTTTTTCTTTTTTTTTAATAGATAAATATGCAATTTAATGATTTATTTCAACAAATAAATCAATATTTAATTATAATACTAATATTTAATTATATAATGCAAACCTAAAAATCCCCATTTTAACTAATATTTAATATATTCCTACTATTTAATTATTTATATTTAATATAATAATTAAAAAATATATTATATATATATAAATAACGCGGAACGGGTACGGGGACGGGTACGGGGCGGGTCTACGGGGCGGGTATAGGCAAACCCATCCCCGTACCCGTACCCGGTCAAAAAAAAATTTCAATCCCCATACCCGCCCCATTTTTTTTCGGGGCGGGTAATACCCGAAAATTTCGGGGCGGGGCGGGCCGGGGATCCGTCGGGGCGGGTCAAATTGCCATCCCTAGTGTTTATATTATCATAAATAAAATAATATATATAAAGGTAATTAAGTGATTTGTGCGGATAATGACTCGTTTGAAAATATAAATCAGATTAATGGGCAAATGACAAATATTTACAAGAACACTTAATTAAGAAATATGACATTCAACTTTTTTTCTTCCAAATAAAGCTTACTCATTCAAATTTATTTCCAAATAAGGAAAATCCTTTTATATTGACAAAAATTACCCCCAACTCCTTAAAACTCTATTCCAACTCAAATTTTATGATTTACACTCCAATTTAGCCTAATTTCACCAATTCACCAATTTTGACCCTAATTTTGACCGCCACCGCCGAAGAAAGCCAGTCTGCGGCGTTGATTTTTTTTTTTTTTTTTTTTTTTTTTTTTTCTTTTGGTCTTGGCAATGGTAAGCAATTAACTATCTTTGAATTTTAAGCTTGTGGATTTTCGAGAAGTGTCATGACAATTGCAAGTTCTGAAAATGTGAAGTTGACCATATTAATCTATGTGAAGTTTATCATCTTTCTTCTTTACTAGCAGCACATGGGAGACAAATGGACTGTTGCTAACTTGGACAACTCCATATTTTCAATCTGTCTCATCTGCAGATAAGGATATATGTGTGGTTGAGACTTGAATCACACAACTTCTGGTTTGAGTTTGATGTGGCGTTCAAACCTTCTATGATCTAGTCAACTTGCCATCAAATTTGGAAAAAATCTACCCTTAGAATTATTTGTTCATTATGTCTGCATGGGTTAAGAACAAACAACTTGAGCTCCAGGAAAGATAAAGTTAAGCTACTTTAACCTAACTTAGCCAAACTACTAGTTACACAGAAAAAGCTTGCAGGTAAAACGGCAGAAACCGTGTTTTTTTGCAGCTTTGGCAATGGGAAGATGACCCAGTCATCACGTTCTTGTGAGCCTTCCATGCAGCTGTACGTTGAAACGATGTCGTTATACCCTCTCCTTTATTTAATTAAAAATGCGGAATAACTTAAAGAAATGCATAATACTTCTTCCCCGCTCCAAACGACATAGTTCCATTTTATATAAAATAAAATGTCATGTATTTAATTATTTATCAAGTTCCCATAAAATGTTGAAACTATTTATAATCAAATTCATACTTAAGATTAATAAATGAGATTCATAACTTGATATATTGATGAATTGATTTAATAATTTGTGTATTGGAAGATCAAATCCTACATTTATAGATATTTATTTACTGTCGTCGTAGATTGTTAGGGTTGGTTCTAGTTGAGAGAAGGAAGATCAAGATGGAAAGTAGGAAGAACACATGCAATGCACGTGGGAAAAGAAGAAGTTGAAGCTGACAAGAGTTGGGTGCAATATGGAATTCTTGGGTGACTTGGAAACAACTATCTTGAAGCCCACGTAATCAGCTAGGAATATTTTATGCACCAAAAAGCGAAATCCCTCGCCCCTAGGGCCCCAATCCCTTGGCCCGACAAGGATTGATGGAGGAATGTAAATCATGGTAACTCAACGGCCCGTTAAGGTAGTAGACCCGGACCTGGTGCCCACAAGGAACCAACCCTCATTGGAGTTGAAATTCCCACACTGCGGCTGCCAGGATTCGATCCTAGGACCTTGCACCAACTTACCACCTCCGGAACCAGTTGAGCTACACCCATGCGAGCGCTAGGAATATTTTATGTATATATGTCGCTTGGTGCAAAGAGTAACATATATATAGAGTTGTTATTCATCTTGAAAAGTGAGAGGATAGAACGTGTAAATATAAAAACTCCATCGAGAAGAGTTAGGGTTTTCTGCAGAAGTTTGACAATGAGAAGTATAATGACAAAGGAGAAGTTTCCATGGCTTCTGATGGCTACGATTCTGCGGATTTGTTGTTGGTATAATTATATAACAATCAGCGTAAACGAAAAATACTTACTTGTTTGTCGAAAAGAGGAATTGTGAAAACCACAAAGAACGATCGAGGCTTGCCAAAGCAATTCCCTTAAGACCATATTTCCGGGCTGTCAACGGTGCACAGTCTCTTCCCGGTAGTCTCCCAAGGTACAACGATCGGTTGTCGAATATTTGCACGAATATTCGACCCACGGCGAACTTGAACAACGAACGGAACTTTGACGAAGAGAAAGAAAAATGAAGAACTATCTCTCAATTGCCGATTAAATTCAGTACAGAATTGGCCAGATTCTGCCTTTATTTATAGGTTGTAGAGATCCTTTCACAGAGGGTTGCAATGGTTGGAAAAGAAGCAGAAGGTTGTGTCTCTTCTTTTTTACGAGTTAAAAAAAACGTAGGAAAATTAATTGGTCATGGGCCAATTAATTAATTTGGTTTGGTACAAGTATTTTATTATTTGTATTTTGGTTCAAATAATTTGATTAACTACTAAATGTCCCCAAAAGTAATATTTGTGGACATCTAAACCCAAACTAGTCCTATCACTCGATCACATCGAGCGCACATCTTTTGAACTTTAACCATTTACTCAAGACAATTTTCATTCACTTTACTTCATGATTATGATCAAGTAAATAAATGAAATTAATCTTTACATAATTTAATTAATATTACTCAATATTAATTATTGGAAATCATGAAAATTCCAACAATCCCCCACATGAATAAAATTGTTCTTCCAATCTTATCGCATAAGATTTATTTGTCAAAATTCCTTAGTGAATAGTACATCATCGGGATAGGTGAAATATTTCATCTTGAACCTTCCCTAGTTAAAGCTTATCGGATTTACTTAGCCAATCGGTGAATTATTTCATCTTGAACCGTCGGCTGTTTGTGTAAACCAAGACAATAAACTTAACACCATACTAAACGAACTTGTTCAAGTTCTCGGTTGTGTTCGTTTTGGCCCTGAACATCCTCGGGTTCTGCGAGTGCTTTAGAGAATTCCAGCCTTTAAGAATTCTCAACGAGCCGACCCAGCTCACACTAACATAGGTGACCGCATCTATAAAGAGTATCCTACTATACCCCACTTGTAATTTACAAGATATAGACGTCATTAAAAGCAATAGCTTAACTTTTTGAACGTCGTAGGTTGCACTTATTGCATCATAGGAATAAGATGGAGTTAAAACTCCTAAGTGCTCCATTCATTTAAGTTACATAGAACTGGTTGTCCTATTGAACTTGGTCCGTGGGATCTCCAGTCGCCAAGTTAGGTTTCCGTATAAGGTAACTTAGTTATTTAGGCTTTAAACTTATTCCCCTCGACGCACATTTAACTCTCTCGCTAGATAAACCTTATTAAATGGATCCGCTAGGTTATCTTTAGATTTTTCAAAATCAATGGAAATTTATTCCATTAGAGAGTAAATGTATCACTTTATATGTCTACAACGAATATGTCGAGACTTACTATAGTAAATTATGAGAGCAATTTGTTAATTGATTATTTTAAAATCAAATATCTAATTATATTGCTTCGCTATATCCCCCAAGGACATATACAAATATATTTAACTTGTAGTCAAATACCCCCACATTTTGAGATATTTATAGCTCAATTATATATATTTCCATAACTCATAAGGAATGTTCATCTTGTGTGAAACTCTATTAGACATACCAGGAGTTTCCCCCACAAGTTGTTCGGTAAACTCAAGTTTAATTGTGTCTTTAACCCATGATTTTCCATTTGATTACCCCATTCAATGTGAATAGGGTGCAATGATTTTTCCATGCACAAATAAGTTACTCATATTATCCGCTCTATCGGATTTAAGAAGTTATCTTCTTATTTTGTATTTCACAAATACGCATTTGCTACCTTTTTATTAAACTCAAAATTTTAAGAATTTTATATTTTATTTAGAAAATACTCACAATATGATTGGACAAAATCATATTGCACCGTTTAAATCAAGAACTAACTTATAAAAGTTTTGAAAACAAAGAAATCAAACACCCCTCATGAGTGCTTATTTGAAGTATAAATAAATATTGATTATGCCCAAATTCAACCAAGTCATTGGATTGAAAAATATATTTTTTTTTTTTCAAAAGAAAGAATAAAATATTTATATGATCTAATAATTTTAAATTTCATACAGACTCATAGGGCAATTTCTTAAAAAATATACTAGTCAAAAACTTGTATAATAAAACCTTGTTTTACACACGACATTTTCCAACACAATAAATTCTTACAACTCTTATCACACAATGCAAATAAACCATATAAACTAAAAATTATTAATATAAATTAAGTAGCTTATTTCTTGCCGATAACGGCTACGTTCGCCTCAAAGAGACCATCACATAGGTACCCTTTTTCCACGTAGAACCCTCCTTTGGTTAGCACAAATTTGTCCGACTCAAAAACCAACTTGAAACCTTTCTTGGTTAGTATAGAACCACTGATTAAGTTCTTCCTAATATCCGGAACGTGTAGCACATCGTTCAAGGTAACCTCCTTTCCGGAAGTGAATTTTAGGATCACTTGTCCTTGTCCTTCAACCACCGAATAAGCATCATTTCCCATGAAAAGCTTTTGTTCTTGTTCCAACTTTTTATAGGAGGAGAACATGCTCTTGTCATAGCAAATGTGACGAGTTGCCCCGGTGTCTACCCACCATCCTTGAGTATCGCTCAATAGGTATGCCTCTTGTTACAACTGCCGAAAGGTGCATGTTGTCGTTCTCGGAAGTAGCTAAGTCCACGGTGACATTTGCTTCATTTTTATTCTTTTTTTTTTGCGGTGGCGGAAATCCTTCGCAAGGTGTCCATTCTTTCCACAAACAAAGCACGCTCCGGTGAACCTCTTATTTTTCTTGTTGTTTGGTCCTTTGTTAAATGAAGGACCCTTTCGCTTGTTGCTCTGCTTCGAGCTCTCCACTACGTGTGCCTTAGCCACGTATTGACCACCCTTGTCGGTAATTTTATTATCCTCCTCGGTCTTGAGCCTTGCTATGAGTTCCTCCATCGTCCATTTGGCAACCGATTTCTTGTGCCTTAGGTAGTGTTTGAACTCCGTCCAACTCGGTGGAAACTTTCCAATTATGGAAGCCACTTGATAGGATTCGCTCACCTCATGACCCTCGGCGAGAATATCGTAGATCATGAGTTGGAGTTCATTCACTTGCTCACTCACAGTTTTGCTATCGACCATTCGATAAAATTGGAATTTGTCTACTATGAATTTCCTATATCCCGCATCTTCAGACTTGTATTTCTTGGACAAACTATCCCACAAAAGTTTAGCAGTCTTTATAGGACTATAAACTTTGTACAACGGTTCGTCCAAGCAATTCAAGATGTAGTTACGGCATAGGAAATCAGAGTGACTCCACACATCGATGGCTAGGAAGACTTCCTTGTTATTTTCGGGAGTTTCTCCTTCCTTCGCCTTAGGTGCCTCCTCGTTGAGAAATTTAGCCAAATGCATGGTAGTAAGGTAGAAGAACATTTTGTTCTTCCAAGTAGCAAAGTCTATACCCGTGAACTTGTTTGGTTTTTCGGCCGCGCCGACGACCTTAGGGGTGGTATCATTGATTGAAGCCATCTACACAAATTTATTGCAATGTGAAACTGAATTTATTTTTTAATCTCAAAATTTTAGTTTTGAAAAACACTGAACTGAGACAATAAATTCAAGATGTAATATGGTATGCAGAAAATTCAAGAAATTCTCTACGCAGTTTGGATTCAATACAAAAGTTGAACTAAAATTAATTTCAGACATTATGCAATTGCTTACTGTCAGATTTTGGATTCTAATACAAATTCTATAAACAAATTAATTCATGATGTGCACTTACAAAATGCAGAAGTATGATTGCATACAGAAGTGCACTTATAAAATAATAATTTTAAACATTAGAAGTCTAAATATTTTGGCATAAAAAATTCCTTTTTTTACCAATTATCACGACCGGAAATTTCGGCACACACATTTGCAAATAAACAATTTTTTTTTTTATTTTTTTTTTTTATAAATCTCTACAGAAACTTTGAAATCAATGTTTCGTTTCCTTTTCTTCGCAAATCACTCAAGCATATACAATATATACACGCATATATTGTGAGAAAAAACAATCAACGTATTTAAACATGTAATAAAGCAGATTTAAAAAATCTTATGAGTCTTAACACAAGTTTCGAAAAACAGAATACCATTAACGCAGAACTTATAAAAACTTAATAATAGTTATTGTCTTAAGATTGTTGGTATAATTATATAACAATCTGCGTAAACGAAAAATACTTACTTGTTTGTCGAAAAGAGGAATTGTGAAAACCACAAAGAACGATCGAGGCTTGCCAAAGCAATTCCCTTAAGACCATATTTCCGGGCTGTCAACGGTGCACAGTCTCTTCCCGGTAGTCTCCCAAGGTACAACGATCGGTTGTCGAATATTTGCACGAATATTCGACCCACGGCGAACTTGAACAACGAACGGAACTTTGACGAAGAGAAAGAAAAATGAAGAACTATCTCTCAATTGCCGATTAAATTCAGTACAGAATTGGCCAGATTCTGCCTTTATTTATAGGTTATAGAGATCCTTTCACAGAGGGTTGCAATGGTTGGAAAAGAAGCAGAAGGTTGTGTCTCTTCTTTTTTACGAGTTCAAAAAAGCGTAGGAAAATTAATTGGTCATGGGCCAATTAATTAATTTGGTTTGGGCCAAGTATTTTATTATTTGTATTTTGGTTCAAATAATTTGATTAACTACTAAATGTCCCCAAAAGTAATATTTGTGGACATCTAAACCCAAACTAGTCCTATCACTCGATCACATCGAGCGCACATCTTTTGAACTTTAACCATTTACTCAAGACAATTTTCATTCACTTTACTTCATGATTATAATCAAGTAAATAAATGAAATTAATCTTTACATAATTTAATTAATATTACTCAATATTAATTATTGGATATCATGAAAATTCCAACATTTGTTGCTAGCATCTACTGTTGGGAAATAGAATTCCCAGGAGTGCGTCATTGATGGATTCGTATGAGATTCGTTATTACGGTTTTAAATTTTATCTGGCATGTGTTTCGTGTGAAATTCAAGATTAATAATTGCGGAATAAAAATGATATAGAACTTACAATGTGATCCGGATACGATCCCAAAACGCCTTCTTCAATTCAGCAATGGCATGAATCTTCTTCAATTTTAGCTAATAATAGCTAAATTATTCCCCAATTTTCATTCATCTTATTTAATTCTATTTTCTTAATTAATTAGAAAATTCGCTGGGCTACAATAAGGACAAAGAAGAAAACATAATCCAGGAAACTAACAAATTATATCCAAACTCTGAAAAGAATTTATTTAGTTAACCATTAAATAATTATTTATTTTCCACGACCAAATAATTATTGACTTCCGTTTATAGTCTCAAAAAATTATATTTGAACTCCAGTTTATCATTACTTAGATTCTTCTCAGGGTATTCCAACAACCACCAAATAATTTAATCACTTGTCAAATAAATTAAGTGGCATATTTTATTTAGTCTTATCCGCTTAAACTATTTGAGTATGTCGGATACGAAATCCAATTGGCCAAGTTTTATTCATAAACAAAACTCATAAGCTATTCAATTATCAAAAAAAAAAAAAAAAACTCATAAGCTATTCACGTGTTGTATCAATCTCATTTTTCAAAGATGTGAATTCCTTTTAATAACTAATTTCCACCTATTAATTCTTAGTGTTTCTAAATACGTCGGGACTCATTTGACTCAATATAGGAATCTCTCCCATTGTGACATTAAAGTAGAAATTACGAATTAAATATGTACGTTAATTATATAGGGATTAAGTGAGTAAATAATTTGTTGTAAACTAGAAATAATGCAGTTTCATATTTAAACAATGATGAAACAATTATTTCACTTTGTCCGGTTCAAGACATGCCGAGTGTGCTAGTACAATAAATCAAAACAATAACCACAAAAGTTATTATATATTTACTGTGATCAAGATTATTCACTTAAATATTGTGCTACAATATTTTACTAATGGTTAGTCCACTTCCATCTAGATTGTGAACGTTTATCTTTATTTTCTAAACAAACTTTCGAAATGATCTTGTGTGCGCTGTAGCACACCATTTCGAATACTATTTGAATATTACATTTATGAAATTAATTAAAAAATTAATTAAGTGCATTGAATACCCTTGTGCAGATTCTCAACAAATGATATATCTTATTTTATTGAATCAATAATAAAATCACGTAGCTAAAAGTGAGACTTTTAGTCTACTATTCCAACATCTACCTCAATTGGTGAATTATAATGGGTGATTGACTCAGGTTTTCCTTCTCACTTAACTTCAAACAAGCATTACTTTGAAAAACTAGGGAGGATCAGTCATTGTTGGGAATTGCATACCTAGAAAGAGAAAGATAGTCAGATTTTCTACTGAATCCATACTTCAAAGGAAGTCTTGAATTATTTTCACTCAACCTTGCTTGTGGGGACCTTCCGAAAATCATACAATGGGAGGAGCAAGGATTTTATCTCTATCATAGATGATTACTCAAGAATAGTTTGGGTTATGCTACTGAAAACCCCCTTCTAGTCGGGCGATAAATCGAACCGGTTTATTGGAATACTTATTTAGATAGCGGAAGCAAAATGACCTCTTTGTGATTTTTAAAACCTTAGAGAAGGACTAAAATGTAATTACTAAAAAATCTCTTTTTTAAGATATTTGAAACCCTTAAGAATTTCGAGCAACTTTCTTAGGGTCATTTATCAGTTCAAAATAGTTAATATCAATTCGATAAAAAATATAATTCTAAATTTCAAACTAATTCCAAAAAATCACATTCCAGTTTATGCTGGAAGATTTATGTCTAATTTTTTACTTATTGATTTGTTTTGTTCAATTTAAAAATCTAACTATTTTGATAATTCCATACCCACTTAAATAAATCACACCTTTTATTTTAGAGACGTGCTATTTCCACCCTCAAAATATCTTATTTCACCACCAAATTAAATATTTTTCCAATTTTACCCCTTTCTTCTTCTTTCACCTATATTTTTCAATATTTATAAACCATCCACCACTAAAATATTTATAAAACAAATCCCACCTTTTTCACGGGAAATCTCACCCTGTCCACCGTAAGTGAATAATACTTTTACGAGAGAAAAACATTTTCGAAGGTCAAAAATAGCAGGAATTCACTTTTTTTGAGAAATAAATTAAGATTGATTGCATAGAATCCTGAACTTCTTCAAGAATTAGCCAATTTGGCTTAATATAATTTTATTTCCTAAAAAAAAAATTACATAATCTGTTTGTCATCTGATATGAAAGTTTAAATATCTTGTAATAAATATTTCATTGTAAAAAATCGAAAACATAATATTTTTTTTAAATTAAAAAAATTAAAAAATAATAAAATAAAAATAAGTTAGAACACATGAGAATTAAGTTAATATAACGAAGGATGGTGGATTATAAATTTTAGGGGTACTTATGACATTTTACAATCTTTGGTGGTGAAGTGAGATAATTTGGTGGTGAAAATAGCACGACTCTTATTTTATCATTTGTAATATAATTTTATTAATATATTTGGTTGATCGATAACAATTGGCCAACCAAATTTTAATAATATTATAAACCATCAACCGACCATTACAAATGGGTCGATAAAAAATTTTGGCCCGATCCAATAGATCGGTTAAAAAATTATTATCCATTTGAAATATGGTCGGTATGGGTAAACACCAATCCAGTCCAGCCCTGCTTTTCGGTGTTGATATTTACCCCAACAATGTTCAACAAGATAATATCATACTCTCCTCGTTTTTATGGGTACAATGTACGCGTGGGCCAGAGTGGCTATGACGCCCCTTCAAATTTTAATATGTTTTACTAATATATATTTATATATAAGTTATTGTACTCTTTGTATTGTTATTCTATATTTTTTAACAATTTAGGGTTATATAAAAAATAATATTAATTATTATTAATGAAAAGAACAAGAAAAATAATAAATGGATCTAATAAGTTGGATAAGACCGTTACAAATTGTGGCTTAGAATGCTGAGCGAGTTCACTCTCAATTGAAAACAAAT